>NW_025335941.1:14307801-14355222 GCF_004798865.1 Varanus komodoensis | reverse complement strand
TTGGTTGACAACTTTGGGTCTAAATATTTTTTAAATGAGGCATGAAGAATTATGAACAAACTACAATAAACCAGGATCCCAGCAACCCCTTGATCCTGTCCTAATCAGAAGGACACAGAAACAAGCACAAGGAGTTATCACTATTCAGAGTTGCAACTACAATTCTCACTCCTTGCCAGCTCTGTCGCACAACACTCCCTCACCATGCTAGACTGAATGGCAAGATGTTAAAATAAATTGAAAGCAGATACCATAAAACAGAATGTAGTATACACTTTTGGGAAAAATAAACTGGAATTACTACTGAAGTAATGTTAAATTCAGAAAACACTGGCCTGGCACATTCTAAATGCTTCCTATTTTAAATGCAAGTCAATATTTTTATGTAAGATACACAGCTACTTTTGCCAGAGTTTGGGTAGTTACAATTCCTTTGAAGTTGTTTGAAGTATTTATACTTATCCTCAATTCTTAATCATACAAACTTATATGGGAGGAAGTCCTGCTAGACTGAATGGAGCGTATGTTTTACTAAACATGTATAGGGTTACTGTGTTAGTCTTTCATGCCCGGCACAAAACTACCAGCTAAGTCATTGCACATATTGCAGCTACTATCCCAGTTACTTAGCCAAAGAAAGCCAGAAGTGGTACATCCCCAATATTGCCAGATGCCCTCTGTGCAGTGTAAATATTTAACATTTCTTATTTACTTTATAATCTAAAGTATTCAGGAGTTTGTAGACAATCAACACAAAGTGCTTTTAAAAAGTGGATACTGATAATCTTACAACCCTGAAATACTCTGAGAATTTATAAAACTTACAGAAACCCAGCAAGCTCTGCAGTCTGAAATTTTTGACATTGCAGCATCTATACATTTTCAAGATCTAATTGCTTCAGTTTCTTTTTATCACAACCACATTTCCCAGTATTCAAAGATACCCTGTCACTAAAATAAAATTTCCCCCCACAAATCTTACCCTAATTTCAGGTTGACTGAAAATCTTGCTGTCTGCAACACAAGCAATTAAGGAACCAAAAATGTAATCAAAGTTCCTAAAATGCATCTTGTGCTTCCTTGAAAGAAAGCCAAGCGTTCAGCACAAGAACAAGAAAAATGTCTTTTGGAAGAAGTAGTTTTGTACTGTAGAGAGAGCTTATAAAGAAGACCAAGTCCAGCCCCTCAACAAGAACAAAAAAGTTTTCAGAGCATCCTGTATGCGACAGCAGATTCCTGAACAAAGTCCTGCCACATGCTTTCAGGCAGTCAGGGACAAAATGTAAGCTTCAACTGGAAAGAGGTGACGTAAGCACATTAGTCAGTTTCCCTATGCTAATTAAGTTTGCTCTGGAGAATGGAAAAAACAGCTGAGGTTTGCACAGGCAGCTGCTTTATCAACTCCTCTTGCAGCATAGTTTCCATTGGTAGTAATTCCACTTAGTACTCAGACAACATGCTCTTCACTTGAATGGGACAACCCACTTTAAGATGGAAAAAGTTACTGTCTGAGGACCAAGGTTTAGTTCAATAAACAGTAATTAGCTGGCAGAAGACATTGCAAGACTTTGGAAAACTAAGTAAAAAGTCACTGTGGAACCCAATCCTTTCCATGTTTACTCAGAAGTATGTCACACTCATCTCCATGGGAAATTACTGCCAAGACTGCGTAAGATTGAAGCTTTAAATGTGTGCATTCTAAAAGTGAATTAACTTTTTTAAGAGCCTAGAAAAAATCTAATTTGAAGTGTTCTTGCTTCAGACCAGCTCTCCTAGCCACAATAATTACGGCAAGTAAGGCTACTTTAAATAATACAGGCAATAGAATAGCACTGTATCAGCTCTCAGGAAGGCCAGGTTAAAAACCTGTAGACAATCTGGATGCTCTCACCTATTCAAATCCATCCTAAATGTGATTGTGTGGAGATCTGCTCTAGCTGTTCCCAGGAGATAAATCAGGCCATACCTGCCAGCCTTGTTTTTACTAAGCTGGCTGGCTGAAGGCTGTGGTGGTGCAAAAGATCGGGACTGCACCAGGATAAAAAGGCAGTTTCAGTGTATTTCATCAAAAGTCCTCAATCCAGCCTCTCTCACCAAGAGTCCTCTATAAGGCAAACATTAGTTTGATCAGCAGTGCTGGACTGACAGCCACTGGGGCACCCCTTATCCAAGTACTCAGTCCATGCACTCAAGTCGGTAGACGCTCATGCTCCAACAGAATGGACTGTCGAACCTTGCTCCAGAGTAACTGCAGCTATCTGCAGCCTTACAGGGGCAACAGTTCTCATCCTTAGCAACTTGAGAAACCACATCCTGCTAAGACAATATGGGATGATTAACATAGCTCTAGCCTCTTCCTCCTCCGTTCTATCCAGGGGCAGTAAAGTTGAGAAAGCAACAGCAATTCGAAGGACAGCCACTCCCAGTGCTGAGTGGTTCCATGTGCCTGTTGGAAAACATGTCTCTTTGTTGACCATGGAGGAAAATAGATCCACTTTAGATAGACACACCCACGTATCATACTTGAAGGTTAGGACAAAGCAGACACTTCCATTAGATTTCTTTTTCTTTTTTAAAGTGCCCTTTGAAATCCCCCTGACCACCAAATATAAATCCTACCTGACCAACTTGTTCAAAACTGAAGTATTATAAAATGGCTAAGCACTAAAATGAGGTCATGAGTAGAAAGGCAAAATCATGTCTTCATCTTACAAGCAATAAAATCACATTTTCCTAATTTACCTTTGTCATTCTTTGTGTAGCCTCAAATCTTGCACATGAAACCCAAACAAATATTCCTATCACATGCTAAGCCATGTTTTTCAGAGAACATTTTCCATTCCTGTTTTTGTTACTCAAGCTCTTACTTTCTGCAAAACTGATCACAATCTCAAAATGTGCTTTACCAAATACACCAATTACAAGAACATGAAGTCTTATTAAATGGGAATTTCTCACTACTTCATTCAGAGGTTACAACAAAGAGTCTGCATAGGATTCCTCTATTACCATTTAGTAAAATACATGCTAATTATTTAACCAAAGCAGATTTCCCATTCCATTCCACCCAACCCCAATATCCAGCCCAAGCAAGGGTTCTGTGTAACCCAAAATCTCATTGTGGCATTGGTTGGCCCGAGTTCCGGTGAAGCTTGTTTGCAACCTGCTTTGGAGAATGCCAGTATTAGTTGCTCAAGAGGAGAATTACTACAACTTGTGGAAAGTGCTCTGCCTGTCCCACATGTTTCTGCCTATGCTATGAGAACATCACTCAAGGCAATGCACCAAAGATCCCTCTCCAATACGGAGATTTGGCAAGTGGCTGTTTACTCGGGGTCCTCCAAATTGTAACATGCCCTCCCTAGGTCTGTCTGGTGCTGACTTTGTTTATTTTCTGGCAGCAGACAAACAACTTTCTATTCTCTCTAGCTCTGGAACATTTTAACATTTTTGAGCTTCCTACTTGTTTTATTCTTCATAATGTTTTAAAATTGCCATTCTCCGTGATGGGTGCCTCGATCATTTATTTGCTGCTGCTTTTTTGTTTGCTCAAGTAACATTAATGGGCTTATTTATTATTATGCTATGTTGCCCCAAGAACTCTGGCTATAAGACAGACCATAACTCTGCATGTGCTTAGTGATACATGTGTTCACATATGCTGATACTCAGCCCTGGTATTCAAAAAGATCCTGGTATTAAGTCCTGCAGAGCCTTACACTCTGAAAGGGAAGATGAAAACAACACGCAGAGCACAGATATGCAACAAAAACTTCCTCCTTCATCACTGCTTGGAGGCAGATACACACACAGAACACAACAATCTCCATGGAACACAACAGCCAGTTAGTTGTGGTTGTGCTTAGGGAAGACCTTGTGCCTGTGTGCCTTCCCCACAGGATTACATACTTTTCACTGCCCATCATTACATGACTACCTTAGACAATTTCCACCATTTAATGTAATGGCATCCCTTGCTTCTGAGAAGCATGTGGTTTAAAAGAAAAAGAAAGAAAGAAAGAAAGAAAGAAAGAAAGAAAGAAAGAAAGAAAGACACACCTCCAGCTGATAGTATCAGTAGAAAGAAAATGAGAGTTCTATAAAACTGACTTCAGTGAAAAAGGCTGAATCGAAAAGGAAAACTTTGGAAACTTGGAACTTAATTTTAAATATTGGTTAAATCCAGAACTGAAAAAGTGTTGGTAGCAGGCAACTAGTGGTATTTCTTTTTAATCGAGATGTAGTTCTGTGAAATTTAGTTGAATTTATACTTCTTAGTATTTCCAGTGTGACAAAAAGAAGACCTTAGCCTTTTCCCCGAGATATACAAAATGCTCAAGTACATATTATACAACTTGAATGATTAACATATGATTAATTCATTTCTATGCAATTATATTAAAAGAGAAGCATGAGGCATTGTCCCCACTGCTTTGAGAACTGGGAAGAAAACTAGCAGTATGTTCAGTGGAAACATTAGTTCTGGGAAAAGCTGCATGGAATATGTTGTGCATTGGAGCCCCTTGAAATCCTCAGGTCATGCCTAGAAAATCTGGTTTAAATGCAACATCTAATCTCTCAACTAGCCTTGGGCAATGAAGATATTGGTTCAAAGACTAGGGCATCAGTCTTACAAACACAACAATGTTTATTTTAGAGCTGTTACAAATCTGTCCAAATATGGTCTAGGAATTACAATCACACACACACACACACACATGGTGGTGCAATTCCTGGGTTCCTTTGTATGCTATGGAGCCCACAGTACCTAGGTTTATTTGTGGGGACTGGCTGTTACGCAATACTCATCTTGTATCGTAAGAATATAGGCAGCAGCGGAATGTTTGAATATCAGGCAATCCTTAAATACCCTAAAACAAGCTATGGTTATTTGAGGGCTGTCTCAAACAAGTCCTTTCCACCGGGGCTTGAATGACACAACAAGCTGGGCACCCATGTGCACACAGCACAATGCAACAATCCCCAGGGGTAAATCAAGCATGTCTTGTAAACCAGGTCATTGCCACATCTAGTTTGGTCCTATGTCATTTAAGGCACGCAGGCAGTCTGGGAAAACTCTCCACCCCATCTTCAATTCACAATTATCTCTTGTTTCACTGCCTAGAGTAGATTCCTTCACTTCACAGGTGACCTGGCAAGTACCTTTATACTCAGAGCCCTCATCTATCAGTGATAAAGGGGACAGTGCCAAAGGTGGAGTTTTTTCAGGTGTGACATTCCAGTAATAGAAATTCCAGTAAGGTCCTCAAAAAGCACCTTATCTTTTATCTGTACTTCTGGGTTGTTTTAAGTAGCTCTCAAATACCTTTAAAGGAAAGTCAGTTTTTATTGCATAGCTCACTGTGTTTTAGACCTTTTGGTACTTGAACGTTAAAAATAAATCTGTATAGTATATTGCCCTGGGATGGTATTTATAATAAAGGGTAGCATATGTAAACAAAATGTAAGTTTTATTAAGACATCATACAGGCCAGTCCATTCTCTCCTAAGGCCTAGATATCAGCCCTTTTTGACCAGTCTAGTGGTGATATGACAGTTAGCAACATGGAATAAAGCATAGGAGGAAATGAAATAAATAATACAGCAAAGATCACATCACTCCACCTTTGGCACAGCTCCCCTCTGAATAGGCATCAAATGGAACTGGGAGAGGGATGAATCAACCTGGTGCCTTCCCAAAATTTTGGACCTCAAATCTAACCAGTCTCAGCCAGTAAGCCCAATGGTTGGAGGACTGAGAGCAGTAGTCCAAAACATCTGTAGACCACATGGTTGAGGAAGGCTACTGTACGTTTAGAAAACGAGATACCAATGTAGAGAGATTAAGCTACAGTATTTTTTCCCAGCGTGTTAAGTTCCTTCACTATTTTCAGAATTCTTTTCAGGATTTTCTTTTGAGCCGTTTCATTGTGTGAGCCTTTCCTTTAATCTGAAGTAGCTGAGCTTAGGTAAAGACTTGCTATCTCAGGGAGAGCTAGAGCCATTGGCCGAAAGCACACCCACACAGTTGCTCCCAACCAGTGTGTTGAGTGATGAGTGAACCAGAACAGACATGATGCAAGCTCTGCTTTAGCTCTTCCTGGAACATGCAAGGTGGGGCAGAGGCAATTGTTTAAACTGTATATCAAAAATCCCTTTAATGTTCAGAACCATTTGAAAGTAGAAAGTTGTTCTGGATATTTTGTTTAAACAAAACACTTCCACTTAAACCAGTAGATTGAGCTTATCTATTTTCATTACGAGAGGTTATACAGTTACACGTACTGTTTGTATTGTACACTTTTCCCATTAGAAATCCTTGGGGTATGTAGTCTTCCTCTTGACCAATGATTTTTCAGATTTACTGTAATCACCTGTTCTTAACTCCCACTTTTATCAGATCTAGACAGGTAATACTATTGAACACACTGGACATCCCACAGTAAATGAGAACATTTACCTGTTCTCACTGTTTCTGGATTTGCACTGATGCTGGAGAAGAGACAAAAGTATTAGGCCTACTTCTGCAAATGGGCATCCAGCCAAAGTTAATTTATTCAGGATTCAGGAGGGGACAGGATGCCCAAAGGCATCTCTAGCATGGTGCCCAAAGACATTGGTGTCCACCATGCTCTCCATCCTTTTCTAATTTTTTTAAAGTTTGAATGGGGAAGCTGGTAAGCTGCAAAACAAAGTGTCATCCTATGCCACTTTTAGTGCCAAGAATGTTGCTGAGGCCACACATGGCTCTCAAACACACACTGTCAAAAAATAAGATGGCTCTGCCTCAGTGCTGAGTTTTAAGAATGCACAGCCACCCAGCAGGAGAAGATAAAGGAAGAAAGAAAAGTGGGGAGTGAGAGGCTGCATTCCGGGGAAATGAGAAATGTTTGGCATGTGCTCTTTGTCTGTTCTGCCTGTTTCAGCAATGTGTATTTGCATTTCTGGACTGCTCCTTAGAAGGCCAGATACTGAAGATGAAACTCAAATACTTTGGCCACCTAATGAGAAGGAAGGACTCACTGGAGAAGAGCCTAATGCTGACAACAGAGACAGCAGAGAATGAGGTGGCTAGATGGAGTCACTGAGGCAGTCAGTGTGAGCTTAAGTGGACTCCTGGGGGATGGTGGAGGACAGGAAGGCCTAGAGGAATGTTGTCCATGGGGTCACGATGGGTTGGACGTGACTTTGCAACTGACAACAACAACAAATTTGCATTTCTTGGAACATTATCAGCGTGCCTTCTGTAAAATGGGTAGTATTTTGTGCTTTGTGGGAGAAACAGGGCTTAAGCATTTGGGACACAGTTCTGCCTCTGCTTTGTGCTCAGTTTCTTGTAGCCAGGTTACTTATCTCTGAGCCACATCAATCTACCTTTTGTGCTAGAACAAACACCAAAATGTTGCTGCTGTTGCTATGGCAACTCCAGGAATGAATGCCCTCCAGAATGTCCTGTTCTTGACAGCCCTTCTCAGCTCTTATAAATGAGACCAAAAAGTAAGGGATCGAAAACTGGTTCTGTGTTTTCCAACTCCAACATCTTCACTGCCATGTACTTTGGTTCTAGCCAACCAACTTTTCTTTTAGCCTCACCAGTCTGTCTTCTGGGAAATAAATGTTTTGCTACTGGCTATGGTAGCCATTTTGCGAATGGGCAAACTTTCCCTGGGGGCCATTTTGTGAGAACACCCTGAAATGTGCCCCCGACTCAAAACTGTTGGAATGCAGTGAAAGTTCTTAATGAATGGTGAGAACTTGCGAGGGTAATAGTTTTCGCAGCAAAATGCTGCATGGATAACAGTAGAGGAAGGTAAAGATGACACAACAGAAGATTGCAATAGGTAAGACGAGAGATACAAAAATCACACAGAGATTTTGATGAAAGCATAGAGGAGCAGCCACATTTTTGTGATGCAAAGGGGAGAAACTATGGTGACTAAATGGATTTTTGAGGGGTGGGGGGCAAAGGAGAGAGGAGTCAAGGAAAATGGAAGCTTTGCGCCTGGTAAACAGTAGGGGTGTGGAGGCTGCCAGTGGATAAGGAGAGTGAACAAGGAGATACACAGTTGTGAAGAAAGGGAAAAACTGAGTCTTGGACATACTGAGCTTGAGGCAATTATGAATCATCCAAGCAGAACTAGAAGAGAAGCACCTGGCGATGCAAGACTGGAAGCCAGAGGGCTGGGTATCATCAAAATATTGATGGATTTTTCAGAAAGCTATACAAGAGGATGCTTGGCCTACTATTTTTCCAAAAGGGACAGATATATTTAATTGCAGGACACATGAAATGCTTAATTACATGTTTAGCATTGTTACTGTTGCTTAGCCAGAATATTTTTTCCTGTTTATAACTACATTGTATTTCAACTATTGTTGCAAAGCCAAACTTTTATTTAAGAGTGTTAGCTATTTTTGCAAGAAATGAGTTGTAAATGCTCACCATGTGTTAGAAGAACTTCTGCTTCTCCAGACTTTTTGATGGGGCAGTTTTGGTGGTGATCAATGGAAGGAGCACCGGTTCTACACATTACACTGGGAAGTATGTCTGTGACCTATGACAGGTCCCATGAGGCTCTGATGCCCTGGTTCACCCACCTGAAATGGGCAAGATCTGCAATACTATGTCTCATAGTAAAACAAAGGCAGACAACTTCTAAGCCTTGTTTTTTGACAAGTCACAGTGAATAGTCAAGCTGACTTCATAATTCTAGGAAGCAACTCTTGAAATGACACAAAGTTGAAGATAGGGCTTGTTGCAGGTTCAGCTTGTGGGTTAAACTGTGTTTTATTTTTTACATGTAATCTTCACATGTAAGAGACCAGAAAATTGTAAAAAGAATTTTTAGTTTTATCTAAAGCTGTAATCCTACAGCTGGTTGAAGGCCAGCAGGGAGAGCATAGGAAGTGACATACATGTCACTCTAGTAGTAGAAAGGGGAACTCACGAGCAGAAAGAGACTTATGTTGCTGCAGGCCAGCCTAGCATGTCTACGGAAAGCTCTGGCAGCATGCACACCCCAGTGGCACTGTTCCCTGAATGCTGTGGGGTAAAATAGGGTGTACTGAAGTTGCAATGGATCCACAGTATCAAAAGCCCCCTCATTTCCTTGACTGACTCACAAAATTGGTCCAGAATGAACAAATGTAACTAAGAAAATATGACATCTGATACTTAATCTGTAGTATATGTGAAAAGGAACTTGAATGTTTCTGTCTGAACCTTTCCAAAAAAAGCTTACTTAACAGCAACAAACTGTTCACCAGCCCACAATAAGAAAATATTTGCAAAAACTAAAGCAGTGTCACATATTGTTGACTGGTGATCAATTTCAATCTGGTTTCAGATGGAAACTGCCTGGGGTCTCCTGGAGGATGATGTGTGCTAGAGGATGGGTGTGGGAGTACAACCCTGCCAGTTCTCCAGGAGGGGTAACTATTCCCTCCCTGATACAATGCTTTTGAAAATTGCCCACCCATCACATATAGCAATGATGACATATGTGGCTGCTTCATCTGCAATATTTGGCTGCTTTTCACAAATATTTTTTAATCGTTGTGCATGTCAATTTTTAAAAAAATCAGAACAGATGTACCCTACTGTATCATAAGACATGGAAAAGTAGAGCTTGTTTGCTAAGTATATAAAAGTCTTTCTCCCACCCCACCTTCATAAAAATAGGTTGCACGTCATTTTCCTATGCTAAAAATGCATGTCTTTTTCCTAGGTTAAAAAAATCTGTGCTTTCCTTTACATTCATACAAGTTTCCCATGTGAGGAAAGAACTAAGCATGGGAAGTTGCAACCAAGAGTGTACTGCTGGAAAATTATTCGAAGGTTTGCCAATAACTGCCTGCAACCCTTCCTTATTGTGCCATTTGAATTACATCATAAAACTGTGGAAAGTCACACTGTTTCCTGATAACAAAAAATCGTTATATAGGATTTTCCAGACATCCTGGAAATCTTTGCAAAGACTTCTCCGTCTTTACGGGAAAAACAGGGATCCTTTACTGTAAATATCTAACCTGACTGCATATGTTAACATCTGCTAGAAGAGCAGCTTGTGATGGGAACAAAAGTCACAAAACCTCTAAAAGTAACCAACATGTATGGAGAATTAATAACTGCAATAATCACAGCCATTTTTAATGACCCATTGCCCCCTCTCCGAATCTGAGATGCACTGAATGGTTTACTAGCTTTTTACAGGCCCTAGGCATACCCTCCTTCTTCCACAACGTCTAGTCCTACCATATAAAAGAAGAATAATTTGTAAGACTGTCTACACAGTTTCCAATGAATCCAGAGGAGCCAAAATTCTTATTTTGTATCTTAGATATTCATTTGTGAAAATGAGGTAATTATGCACATATTGCAAAAGAAATAGTTATCTTGGAGACATAGATTGCATGAGGCAAATTCAGACTTCCACCTGTGTTTAGATCCTATAAATTAGGGAAACTCCAGTCTGTGGGCCAGATATGGCCCAGGAGGGTCCCCCATCTACCCTGTGAGATTTTCTCCCAGGCCCCTAACTTTCTCCCAAGCACTTGGCCCTTATCTCCCCTGAGGCTTGAAATCATTTATTTCTAATCAGAAGTTGATAAGATATTCCCTGCCCATCCCTCCACCATATACCCTCCTTCCTCAGAAACCTTGCCGTTGTGTTGCAATTAGGACCCTTTTAAACTCAGCACTTACTGGAATCGGGCCTTTAAAAAGCCCCAGCTGGAAGCACAAGGGTGGGCACTTTGAGGAGGGAGAGTATGTGTGTCTTGTGCATTTTGCACGTACAAGAGTATATAGAGGAGAGTGCATTTGCTTCCACCCACTTTTTCCTTTGGCCCTGAACACCAATGGTGGGTGGCCCTTGAGAAGTTCTCAAAAAAGGGAATTCAGCCTACAATAGATTAGTCATCTCTTACAGGTAAATAAGGGGTTGTTAGCGAATCTACTCAACCAACAGATCAGGGTACTTCTTACAAAATCATATTGTTAGTGAACAGTCACAATGACCTAGTTTGCATGTAATGCCAAGCCATGGATTAAACAACCAGGATTTTGGCATGTATGCTGCTTCTCACCTGCTTGCTACTTCTGATTTGAATCAGAATTCAGAAACAACCCATGTCTACTGCCCAGTGTAAGTCATCCACCAGGATGTTCAAAGGTGTTTCCATCCCAAACCAAATCTGAAACCAGGAGTAGCCTGTTCCTGGATTGCTGTTGTCAAGGGTGAAACTGGCACTAAGTTGTTTAACCTGAAGCAACTCAGAGTGCCAGGTTTGCATATAACAACTGGAACTGTGAACAGTCTTCCTGGGTTGTTTCAGAAAGTATGCTGGGTGAGAGTCAGGGTGTTCACTCTGTTATCCATGGGTTGTCTGATTATGCGAAATGGGGCAATCACTGCTTCTGGTGACTGGGAGAATCTAAGAATACTCTTAGATTATAGAAGAGGTTGTATTTGAATGTCAAAATAAAGCATGGTTTATCATGATAGGAAAAACCCTACACATACCTCAGGCTCTCAAACTTCCTCCCTTCTCCAGCTGCAGCCTTAAGAAGTTTGGTGACTTTTGTTTCTGTTTTTTAACTGCATCCTGTTAACTGCTAGCTGTATAAACCTAACAAACTTATTTAAGTATGGTTTGCCTAAAACAATAACCTCAAACCATGGGTTATAAAGCTGGATTGTTTCAACCACAGTTAAATTTAGGTTTGGATATAATCTAAACAGTAGTAATTGGAAATCAGAAGGGCATTTTAAAAATCTTCTTACAGTTACTTTAAATTGTGGTTAATTTGGAGATTAGTCAAAACAGGTCAGCTTGATAAACTTTGGGTTGAAGTTGCCGTGCTAACCATAGTTAGGATTAACCTGCATGTCCGGGTTTCAACAATATGTTGAAACTTGTTGCTTCGGCTATATTATAGAAATGTAATCATCATCATCATCATCATCAACAACAACAAAAGCTGTACTCATTCCAAAATGGAAGCAATAGTTCCAAATTTCTCCTCCTTGCTACACCAAAGTCCATAGAGAACATGGGCCTGAGGCTTGCTGAGGCTCATTCTTGTAACACTAAACTGTGGCTTACTGCTATAACCAATCCAGCCATGGGTAAAGTAGAAAAATGACTGATTGGGTCGGAGAAGGATGCTGTGAAAAATCCTAGATGCAAAAAGTATTTCATATTCTATTAGTTAAATTTACATGAAAACAAATGTCTGTACAGAAAAGCCTGCAGCACATTCATCAGATGCAAACTTTTACTGCGCTAATACAAGTAAAGACTAAAATAGCCTAGAGGGACAGACAGAAACCAGTTGTGGTACTTTTCAGCAAGATGGATGTGTCACATGACTTTCCATATTATGCCAGTTTATCCACAAAACAGGCTTTAGTTTATATCAAACTCTTTTTTGCCATCATTAAGTAATCTGGATGGATGGATCTTTGTACTACTACATTAAATGCAGGAGAGATTCAGAATTGTTGGGGACAATAAGTTGGAGGCATTACTCACATAAATAGTCTGTGCCATCAAGCCCTAGAGGCTGGCACTTTGAGATTACTGCCTGTATTACACGAATAGAAAAATCAGAAGAGGAGCTACTCTCTTGCAGGCATGAGTCCCATGTTGTATCCTTCATGAGAATTGTTTCTGGCCTTTGTTATATGGCTAGTATTCATAAAGATGAAAAAGGAAAGGAACTGAATTGTTTCCTTGGATATTTTACATAAATCCAATACAAATGGTAACTTTCAGGGCAAGTTGATGCAATTTGCCACTTGATTTTTATGCACTCCTTAGACAGTAGCAAAATATGGGAAATAATAAGGCTGGGGAGAGGAGGAAGGCATCCTCCTTTAGTTCCGTTGTCTTTCCAACTTGCATCCTGTGGCAATATCTAGCCATGTGATTCCACCAGAGGCCCAGTTAGTAAGAGCTACTCCCCCAGGTCCCTTCACAAGGTACTTTCCCAGGCATCAGTTCTAGCAGTTGACCCTGCAAGCAGTGGTCTCCGTAGCTGCCATACCTGCTTACATGAAGACTCAGGTGCAGAAGAGTAGGAAGCATTCATCCCACTTTCCCATACTATTTTTTCAGGCACGTATTTTAACTCACCTGGTTGCCATGCATGAAAAGGCACTCAGTGTATTTAAATCCTTGGAATTCCTCACAAGTCAGTGAGGAGGGAGATGGATGGTCACATCTCTTTTTGTCAGCCCAATTGATTTCTAGCCATGAAGGAAAGAAAGTTCATTGACCATCCTAGAAACATTGTAAACAGATAGATTGCTCCAGTCTTCTCCCAGCAGCCTAAATGGTGAAGGGCAGCTTTATTCTCTTCACACAGGTAAGTGGCCTGCAATATCATGCTGTCTGAAAAGAAAGTAAGGTTTCCTCTCTTCAACCTCCAGCCTAGCAACATATTCTGCTAGACTCTTTGGGGGATAGTAAGTTGCTTTTCGGTTGTTACTTTTTTCACAACTGTATGGCCTTATTTGCAGAGGTGATTTATTAAATATTTTTTGTTAAATGTGCACGCCCCTACCTTGCCATATAAAATGGTCTAATGTGGTTAACAACATTAAAAGACACACTTAAAAATACATGTTGATATAACAGACATAATTAGCAACACAGGAAAAAACCATTCTACAGATGTTAGTTTCCAGGAGCTGTCAGTCTCCTTGAGAGGAAAAAAAAATTGCAGGAAAAAACCAAACATCTATATCCTTTGGCCATGGACCTACAAGTTCGTGCTCACTGAAAGCTGTGGAGACCAAGAGATCCAATTCTTCATTGATTTAGGAATGCAGATGTTCACCCTCCTACATGTCTAAAAAGACAGGTATTTATGAAAATAATCTCCTCCCATTTCAATTTCCCTCTCATTTATTCTTAATAATACCCCCATTTATTCTTAGCCAATACTGAAAAGCAGTTTAGCAGGATTTTTAAAAGCCTAATTGCTGCATACCTGGGGGTGGAGTTATAAACGATGAAAGAAGTGTTAGCCCTTTGTTCCATGTGTCCTGTGACCCACCCTCGAAATTGCACCCCCAGTGCAGCAATTCATTTTTTAACTTCCTGTAGCGAGGAAGTTGCTGGGAGGTGAGAGGAACGAGAATGACATGTGTGCATGTTTGTGTGTGTGTGAGAGAGAGAGCATGTGAGAGTACAACAGCATATTTGGCCAGAAAACGTAGCACTTAGAATTTGAGTGGGGCAGGAAGATTCTCCAATCCAAGCCTGTTGAACTGAAAGCCATGGCAAATTCTTTATTAGATTAACTGGCGCAAGACCAAACCCTAACGGAATCAAGTAATTCTATACCAGAGCAGGAATGAGATCAATATTCAACTGGCCTGATTATTTGCATTCTATTCTGCTAGGTAGAATTCCTACATCATGCAGAACAGGGTTGGAAATGCTGTTCTGAGTCGCCTTTGTACAATCACATTTCAGGGATATCACACCTGTACCATCTGGAAAACCATACAACTTAACAGCCTACAAGAGCTCAGACCTTTCTCCTACCTGAAGCACAGGTTATGCTGCAATGGTTGACTAGATGAGAAGGACCACTGTTCTAGACTCCTAGGCTACTTGAAAACAGTATCATTAAAGTGAGACAGTGTTCAATAATTATGAATTTCTTTACTTCCTGAGTCGCAAACAAAGATTTCATCAGAAGATATTAGGAATGGTGGAGTAGGGAAATTAATCTCCTCCATTCCCAGGTTTAAAGTAGATCAACTCATTAGTGGAGTTAAATGTACTGAAAATAATGTTAGCACAATTCTTAATGGCTGTATTGCTGTTCGTTTTTCAAACCTTCAAGACAGTTTTTACAGCTCTTTCAGCCAGTGTTGAGATGAAGCTACAGGGCTGTGCAAAACATGCCATGGAAAAGCTGGGTTTGAGGAAGGGCTTGAAAGTACTAAGATGTGGTATCACATAAATGTTTCTTTCCTAAATTACAGGTTGGCCATGTAAGAAGTACTAGAGAATATTCTGAATTATTTCATTAGCAGTTCAGACGCAATGTGAAAGTTTAGCAATTTAAACAGTTTCATGTGCTTACAATAGCTTTTCTGTTCATTATTCATATCCCAGAACTTTAAGATGCTTGTTCGAGGCCTAAGATATTTCTGCCTTATTTGTTAATCCATTCTGGAAAAACTGGTTATAGCTTCTTTCTTTCACACAAAGCACTGTTATAAGTTTCAGAACTCAGAATAGATCATGCAAGGGCCATTAAAGGAGTGTTTCCCCAGAGATCAGAGACTCCCAGTACACAACTAACTGCACAATGACCTTTAACATAAGTTGTTATATGAGACCTCAAGGAAGGGCTGCTACAAAGTGACTGGCTAAGTACACAGCAACAAAGGATTAAGCAGAATAATCTTCTTAAAGCATCAAATGGAAACTTAGAATCATGCAAAATGCAAAGCTATAAATAATTGGTTTCCTTAAGCAAAGAAAAAAATATCCAAGATATGTTAATGATTCATGGCTCAGTTTCCTCAGATCTTCTGTCATCTATCCTTTTTCCCTCTCACATGACTAAGAGGGTCAAGGAGCAAGAAAACAATGGGGGGGGGGATTTTTTACATCCTGACAAACACATTAGAGAGTTGGGGTGGTCTTGTTTACTAAGCACTTGACTTAAGCACCACAAACTTTGCTGCCTCATTCTTGTTACTTCTTAATAAGTCTCCCAAGTTGCTAATGTTTTTTAATTTGGAAACTGTTTCCCCCAGACACTTGACAGAAGTCTATCTTCAGATATGCCTTTAACTGGAAACCTACTCAAGAGAAGCGAGCAGACATTGAAGAAAAAATTCAATATTGACAAGTTTAGCTTAATAAGCAAGTGCAAACAAATACGCTCCCCAAAGTATTTGCATAAGAAAGCAATTGGGAACTATGAGAAATCAGGAGTATAGAAAGCAAGTTCTTAACTGACATACACAATTCTCAAATAGTTCTGTGTTATTATTACCAAGGTACAAATTGTTTGTAGGAAACTGCAAGGTGGAAAAGTTTTTAATAGGTAATTGATCCCAGAACGGATGGTCTGATCCAATAATGGAAATTTAGTCTTAGATTTTCAACTTTACAAATTTAGTCTTTCAATTTTCAACTAAAAAGTTAATCATTTCTACATATCTTGAGGTTAGGAAGATTATGCCTGGGCTTACACAAATGCACTCATGAACTTATTCTCCAAGCATAACTGCTGCATGGGGGATGGGAGCAAGAAGGGGATGGCAAATGAAAAGAGGGGGGGGGGGAGAGAGAAAGCAGGCAGAAAAGAAAAAGAATCGGGTGTAAGTTCGAGTGTAAGGTGGCTCCGCTTTTTCTCATTTTTGGCTCCAGCCCCTTCCACTTCTGGTATACAGCTGACCCTGCACACAGAGGTTACCCTAAAGAAAGTTATACCCCTGGGTGAATGTTCCCAGTCCCCACCAGCTCCCTTGCATATGTGATCTGAATTCTTCTAATGCATGAGAGTTCCAGAAGGGCTTATTCCCGAAATGTGGACAGCTATATATTTTACTTGCAGAGAAACAAAGGTGACAACAATACTATTACTCCTTCGAAAAATACCTAGCAGCAACTCTTATTGCACTAGCAATTGTAAAGCAAATGATGAAGATAAATAATTAATAAATTACCTTTTAAATGCCTGCTGAAAACTGAGCATCATGGTAATCTGATGGTGAAAACATTTTCTGTGAACTCAGTGGATTTAAATCTTCATTAGAAAGGAGAGAGAGGCAATTTGTACTGATTTCCCCTCACTTGCATTACCTCACTTGCTGTTCTGAGTGGTCTCCCAACCCTGTGCTGCTGGTGGAGAAGATGTGGAGAACTGCAGGGTGAAGAAGGATCAGTGAAAATTGCTTCTCTCCCAGTTCTGCTCCTGGAAACCTCTGCTGGATCAAAGTACTTCTATCAGCAAAGGATGCATGGGATATAAATCTGTGTATATTATGTATTTAGTAAATTCATATATAGTATAATTTCTTAAAACTGTCTGCACCTTAATTCAGGCTTGTAAACAGATATTTGTGAGAGGCAGGTAATAATAATTCACAGGTGAATAAACAGAAGTTTTGAAAATGGAAGAAATTATTCGTTTTTCCTCTTCTCAAATCAAAGGGCCACATACAAATAACACTGGCATGCATAACAGTTTTTGTGGGCTAGGAACTTCTGAAGGGGCTACAGAGATGTACAATTTATTCCCACCAAGTACCAAATATGACTGATAGGCAAATTACCCAAATGTGTGTTTAAAGGCAAACTCTTCCAAAGAAAGAATGGTGCCAAGCCACCCCCTTGTGGCTGATTAAGGCATTATTTCTTATCAAATATTTTGAAAATAATATGGCTGCTAAAAGTAAGGCTTAGCATTTAATGGGCTTTGAATATTTTGCATAAATTAGTTAGGAAGCAAAAAACCATGAAACTGGTTTTCTGAGCTCACAGAGATTTTAGGCCCAGGTCTCAAAATAGCTGCCCACTGGGAACAGTCTGAAAAGCAAGCATGGTGTTCAGCTGTTTAAAGTAAAACAAATTCCCTCTCAGCTAGCACAGAACATTTTTGCATTCCCAGCTAGTCCTTGGATTCCAGTCATTATCTCCCTAATCTTTTCTATCGTACCTTAAAGAAAGAGCAGCAGCATCCCCATGGCATCAGGCTTTTCTAAAGCAGCCTACTGAGTTTGGCTGAGGTCAATTTTGAATTGACCAGCTCACACTCGTATCCACTGTACTCACAAGAAATGCTCTAATGCATATACAAATCAATCCTCAATCATCTTTCTTGAGCTTATATAAAGCTGGGATTCCCAACTGGCAAATCCATCCTAACTGGAGTACGGAGTGAAATTGCAGAACATTTGAAATTTCCAACAGCCTATCTGCTTGCAGTGGCCAGAAGGCTACAGGAGCAGTGGTTTTTCTTTTTCTTCCAACAATCCTTTATTATTTATTTATTTATTTATTTATTTATTTATTTATGTCTTAACTCTTATTGATTTCTAATGGCCCAGTCTTGGGTAAATAATTGGTTCAGTCCTAGGAAACAAAAAGGTTTTTGATCCCATGAATACAAGCCTGCTTCCAAGGTGCAGCCAGAATGCTACATTTTGGAATCCCATGAGCAGTGGAAGAACTGCTAGCATAGATCTACACCACAAAGCATTCCACAGATGTTAATGGGGTTTCTGAGACACAGATCTGTCTCTACCCGCAGCAGAATGGCACCATTACTGCATCCTACCCTGTTCTAGCCAGTGCATGTGAGACTTAGGATTGTTCTGTTCAGCTGCAAACCTAGGCGTACTTCCCTCTGAACCCAGTGAAACTTTCTTGTATAAATGGCTTCTGAGAGACAGTGACAAGAAAAGGCCATTCAAGTAGATGCTGTCTCCTCAGGGTCTAGCTTGGCCACAGGATATACAGCAAAAATTATATAGTACAACCTTGTATGAAAACATGTCTTGAGTTTCTGAAGTGTATCTAAAAAGCCTAATAAAGTGTCAAATAGACCTACATTTTTGGCAACTTTTAAATGTATTTACAAGAATTCTAAGTCTAGATCTTATAGGCACAAATCTTATGGCTAGAAATATTACCTTTCCTTCTACTGCATCATAAATATGTAGGTATTCTGGAACAGTTTTCATTGATGGGGGTCAGGAAGAGAAGAAATGAAGTGCAGCTGCATGATTCTTGTATCTGTGAAGCATCTGACTGCAGGTGCCTTTCATTTCTCTCTTCTCACCCCAATATTTGTTATTATTAATATACATATTAGCACTATCAGTGTGCATGTCAAAGCCCACGCTGGCCATAGCTACAGTTTATTTCCTTGGATCCTGTAGATGTTAAAGCTGATATGTATCTTTCAAATGTGACATGACAAATTGTCATTTCATTTGCCAGCACTTTTGATCTATTTGCAAACAATGACATGTAAGTCACATGGTGGATACTCACACTTACCTGTAAGTTCCAGTGAAATCAATGCAGCTACCCTCTAAATCATGGGTCCTCAAACTACAGCCTGGGGCCAGATCTGGCCTGCGATGCCCATTCGGACACGCCGCGTACATGCCCACGCACGCACCAGCTGCTGCCCACCTCCCCTGCACATAGGAGGCAGCGGTTTGCTCGCTCAGAGAAAACGATCTCCAAGCAAGCAAGCTGCTGCCTTGTGCACCTGCCTCGCGGCGCGTGCCCGCCCCTGCCTCACCTTGCCTCCCCTCGCCATGCACCCTGCCCCGCCTCAGCATGCACGCCCGCACGCGCTGCCCCCGCCAGCTCGCCAACCCACGTGCACGACCAGGCACCACCTTTCCGGCCCATGCCCAGCACCGGCAGCCTTCAACTGGCCCCCTGGTCAAAAAGTTTGAGGACCCCTGTTCTAAATAATCACACTTAGTTATGCACTGTACCTGGATCATGAACAATGACCAAAGTCTACAAACATGCTCTGCAATAGCCACCCTGGCTATTGACACTAAATGTACAGGATGCAAGTTTTAGAAATAAAAATAAATGAATAAGAAAGCGACTGGTCCTCTACTCACCAAGAGGGCAGCAAAAAGGAAGAAACGTCTACCTACTCAGGTATGACAGAAAAACCTACCAAAGGGGAACCCCAGGAACAGATATACCAGGGATGGAAAACTGATGGCTCTCCAATATGTTTTATTAAACTGCAACTTCCATCAGCCCTTGCCACCATATCTAATAGTGATGGATGATGGAAGCTGCTGTCAAATGAGATCTGAAGGGCTATTCATTCCCTTTTCCTGCAGCATATAATCTCGTCTGGCTATTTTTTCTCACTAACCACAGATATTCCCTGGGATTAAAAAAAGAGAATGCCTGCTAGTCCCACACAGAAGCACTTCATAGCAGTACCACTAAAATGCACCTGTCTGGGACCATTATGCTGCTGCTGCTGGGACTGAAAACAGCAGCAGCAACATAATGCAGTATTTCTGCCTGAGGTTATTATTATTTATTGTTGCTATTGCGTTACATTAATATCCCACCTTTCTTGCTCCTGGGAGGAACTCAAGGCAGCTTACAGGGTTTCCTCTAACAACATCACTATGCGGTAGGTTAGGCTGAGAATCTGACCAGTCCGAAGTCAGCCAGGGAGCTTCATGGCTGAGCAGAGACTAGAACCTGGATTGCCCAGGTCCCAGTCACACACTCCACTCCCTAGAGCACATTGGCTCACTGGGTTGCAGCTACTCCTAATTGTGTGATAGCTCCTCTGCACACAGTTCAGACTTTCCTGGTTTGCCTAAAAGATGGCAGTGGTGTTTTTTGCACTGAATACACACAGCCTTTGTAATAAAAATGACTCAGAACTGTCCCACACAAGTGATGGCAAATTTGTACACCAGGTCAGTACAATTTAGGGCTGGGGCACAGAAGATCCAGCCCACACACACACAGGAACAGACATACTGTACTTAAGGAGACCAGATGCACTCTTGCAGGGAGCACATCTCATCTGAACAACAGCCTCCCCCAACTGGGTGTGCCTCAGATACTTTGGTCTTCAGTTCCAGCATCCCCAACTCCTGGCTGAAGCCAGTGGGTGCTGAAATTGAAAACTGGGGGGAAGGACACCAGGTCGGGCAAGGCTGCCTTACAGTACAAACATGGATGAATTTTCAGTCTGACCAGACGATGATCAGTCCATTTGGCTGATAGGAATGATTATGGGGTCATGTAGGTGCAGTCTTGACCAGCTATCTTATTTGAAAGATCACAGCCTCATTCCACGAAGGGTAAGGAAGAGTCTTTTGCCCTGAATCCACTACACCATCCAACCAGTCAAGAGGCATGGCCCATTGCTACCCAGACAGATCCTATCGATAGCAAGTCTGTTGATTTGGCCTTTCTGGAAGCGCACATTGAGTATCTGGCTGTCTTTCGCATACTTTTGATCCTAAAGAAATCGTCCTTAAAAGGGAGCGCGCGCCTCCTTACACAATACCGGTGGCCGCACGGGACAGCAACAGCCCCATAATTTCGCAACGCTACGCCGCTAGTCCACAGGACTCCCGGCAGATCTACTGTGACAGCAGCTTTGGCGAGGTCTCCATGGGAGGCAAACACGGTTAAGCTCTGCCATGCCTGGCCGAAGGAGAGCGGGCGGGCGGGGCCTGACTTCTCCGGGCCTTTGCTCGGTGTCGCCCCATCGCTCGGCGCCGGCTGACCGGTTATCCCGCTCTCCCTCCCCAGCCGGCACCCCAAGCGGGCCGCCCGACGCCTTCGGCCGAGAAAAGAGGCAGGCAGGCAGGCAGGCAGGCAGGCAGCGCTCTTCCCCCTCGTCTCGTCCCGCCCCGCTGGCGGCCCGTCAGTTCACCCACCCTGCACGGCCCATCCGCGAAGAAGACAGCCAAAGGCAGGTTGCAGGCGATGAGCCCGCTGGGCAGATCGCTCAGCGATACCGTCTCCATGTCCACGAAGCTCCACTCCGACTCCAACTCGGGAGGCCCCTCCGCGCCTTGTTCCCGCTCAGCCTCTTCGCCGGCTCCAGGCTTCGGAACTGCAACGGCCGCCGCCTCCCCTGCCTCTTCCGCCGCCTCTCCTCCGTCGTCTTCTTCGAACAGCTTCTCCAGGTCCCTCCAGCCGCCCCCCCGGTCCTCCATGCCGAGCTGCTGGGAGGAGCCGGGGGCGGGAGCAAAGGGCCCGGCTGGCCCTGGCTCGGCAGAGGCCGAGCTGAGCGAGGAAGCGACACTCAGCCTCCACGGCGTTAACTCTTTCCTTTCGCGCCTGGGGCGCGATGGGTGACGGCGGAGAGCCGGACCCCAGCCAATCACGTTCCTCGTCTCCCTCTTCAACAGGTGACCCGTCCAGAAGTGCCTCGACTCTACGGCAACCATCTTAGTTCCGGGCAATGCCCACAATAGCGCTCCTCCACCGCCGCCTGCCTATTCTTGGCGCACGGCCTCCCTGCCGTGTTAATTGCAAAACACCCCATGACGAGTCAAGAACTCCTGTCCTCTTGTCGATTAATGATATAATGGCCCTGCTCGAAAATTGGCATTTAAAAGTTGCTAGGACTTTTGATAAGACTCACTGCTGAAAGCGAGTGGGAAACATAAATTTTAAGGACTATCTTTTCCAGCCAACACAATAATGTTTGAATTTACAGCCACAACTATAGCTTTGGGGATCCACATAAGTAATTGATCTGGTTCCAAACCAAGTCAGGCCGAAGCAGACCTTCAAACGGGTGGTCAATGATGACAGGGGCGCTTGGGTTTATGGGATATGCTATACCTGTTTGCCCTGTGAAGATCACCACTGAGCACGCATCTCAACATCTTTACCTCTCTGGTCTCAGAAGAGATCGAATTGCTATTGTGAGCAAGAAAAACCTTGCATGTGTGTTTGTGTGTGTTAGGGGAAGTATGTGCCCTGTACACAGAGTGGGGATGAGGATGAACTTGCGTGCGTGTGTGTGCGTGCGCACGCATACACCTTCTGTCAAGCTGGCTAATACCCAGTGCAGCCCTGGAGGCTGAAGAGGTTGCATACTTCGATTTGCTGTTGTTGTTTAGCAAAGTTGCATCCTACCCATCGCTACCCCATGGACAACATTCCTCCATGCTCTGTCCTCTACCATCCCCTGAAGTTCACCTAAGCTCACACTAACTGCTTCAGTGACTCCACTTAGCAACCTCATTCTCTGCTGTCCCCTTTTGCCATCAATTGTTCCCAGCATTAGGCTCTTCTCCATCGAGTCCTTCCTTCTCATTAGGTGGCCAGAGTATTTGAGATTCATCTTCAGGATCTGGCCTTCTAAAGAGCAGTCAGGGTTGATCTCCTCTAAGACTCACTGGTTTGATCTCCTTGCAGTCCATGGGACTCACAGGAGCCTTCTCCAGCACCACAATTCAAAGGCCTCAATTCTTCGGCACTCAGCCTTCCTTATAGTCCAACTTTCACAGCCATACATTGCAACTGGGAAAACCACAGCCTTGACTATACGCACTTTTGTCAGCAGGGTGATGTTTCTGCTTTTTAGTATGCTGTCAAGATTTGCCATAGCTTTCCTCCCAAAGAGCAAGCGTCTTTTAATTTCTTGGCTGCAACCACTATCTGCGGTGATCTTGGACCCCCAAAAAATAAAATCTGTCACTACCTCCATTTCTTCACCATCTATTTGCCAGGAAGTGAGAGGAACAGAAGCCATGATCTTAGTTTTCTTAATGTTGAGTTTCAAGCCAACTTTTGCACTCTCCTCTTTCACCCACATCAAGAGGCTCTTTAGTTCCTCTTCACTTTCTGCCATTAGAGTGGTATCATCTGCATATCTGAGATTATTGATATTTCTCCTGGCAATCTTAATTCCAACTGATGATTCATCCAGCCCCACCTTTCGCATGATGTGCTCTGCATATAATTTAAATAAGCAGGGGGACAATATACAGCCTTGTCATATTCCTTTCCCAATTTTGAACCAGTCAGTGGTTCTGTGTCCAGTTCTCACTGTTGCTTCTTGACCCACATACAGTTTCTCAAGAGACAAATAAGATGGTCTGGTACTCACATCTCTTTAAGAACTTGCCACAATTTGTTGTGATCTACACAATCAAAGGCTTTAGCATAGTAAGTGAAGCAGAAGTAGATGTTTTTCTGGAACTCCCTAGCTTTCTCCATAATCCAGCGTATGTTGGCAATTTGATCTCTAGTTCCTCTGCCTCTTCAAAACCCTGCCTGCACTTCTGGTAGTTCTCAGTCCACATACTGCTGGAGCCTAGTTTGTAGGATTTGGAGCATAACTTTGCTAGCATGTGAAATGAGTGCAATGGTGCGGTAGTTTGAACATTCTTTGGCATTGCCCTTCTTTGGGATCAGAATGTAAACTGACCTGTTCCAATCCTGTGGCCACTGCTGAGTTTTTCAAATTTGCTGGCATATTGAGTGTAGCATTTTAACTGCATCGTCTTTTAGGATTTTGAATAGCTCAGCTGGAATACTGTCGCCTCCACTAGCTTTGTTGTTGCTCAGACTTCCTAAGGCCCATTTGACTTCACATTCCAAGATGTCTGGCTCGAGGTCAGTGACCACCCCATTGTGGTTATCAGGGATGTTAAGATCTTTCTTGTATAGTTCTTCTGTAATCTTGCCACCTCTTTTTAATCTCTTCTGCCTCTGTTAGGTCCCTGCCATTTTTGTCCTTTATCATGCCCATCTTTGCATGAAACATTCCCTTCATATCTCCAATTTTCTTGAAGAGATCTCTAGTCTTCCCTATTCTATTGTTTTCTTCTATTTCTTTACACTATTTAAGAAGGCATTCTTTTCTAGCTGTTCTCTGGAATTCTGCATTCACTTGGGTGTATCTCCCTTTCTCCCTTGCCTTTCGCTTCCCTTCTTTCCTCAGCTATTTGTAAAGCTTCCTCAGACAGCCATTTTGCTTTCTTGCATTTCTTTTTCTTTGGGATGGTTTTAGTTGCTACCTCTTGTACAATGTTGTGAACCTCCGTCCATAGTTCTTCAGGCACTCTGTCTATCAGATCTAATTCCTTAAATCTATTTGTCACCTCTATTGTATATTCATCAGGAATATGATTTAGGTCATACCTGAGTGGCCTACTGCTTTTCCCTACTTTCTTCAATTTAAGCCTAAATTTTGCAACCAGAAGCTCATGATCTGAGCCACAGTCAGCTCCTGGTCTAGTTTTTACTGTATAGAGCTTCTCCATCTTTGGCTGCAGAGCGCATAGTCAATCTGATTTCTGTGCTGACCGTCTGGTGATGGACATGGGTAGAGTTGTCTCTTGGGTAGTTGGAAAAGAGTGTTTGCTATGACCAGTGTGTTCTCTTGACAAAATTCTGCCAGCCTGTGCCCTGCTTCATTTTGTACTCCAAGGCCAAACCTGCCTGTTATTCCGGTTATCTTTTGGCTTCCTGCTTCAGCATTCCAATCCCCCATGATGATAAGGACATCATTTTTTGATGTTAATTCTAGAAGGTGTTGTAGGCCTTTATAGAATGGTCAGCTTCAGCCTCTTCAGCACCAGTGGTTGGGGCATAGACTTGGACTACTGTGATGCTGAATAGTTTGCCTTGGATCTGAACTGAGCTCATTCTTCCATTTTGGAGATTGGATCTAGTACTGCTTTTCCTACTGTTTTATTGACTATGAAGGCTTCCAGACTTAAGGCTGCATGCCTGTATACACTTCCCAACTGCACTCATGTGTAGATTCTATGCTAGTTAGGATTGCGCTATATGTCATTGTTCTGACCTCTCTCCAACAGGGAAGGATACTTAAAGAAGTGTATGATAACTGGTCAATACAAGCCATAGCTTCCTGACTTCTCTGCCTGAGCATGAGTATAGCTATACATGGTTATTGCTCTGTCATTGTGGCATCATACATGTGAAGTTCTTGTATTATTCTGACAATAATCCTGCAAACCAGTTAAGAATTCCTGCACAAACCTAATTCTGCAGAAACAGAGATAAAATGTTCTGTGTATTTATGCATATAAAATTATCACCATCATCACCATCATTTCTATACTTCCCATAGCCAAAACTCTCTGGGTTGTTTACAAATACAGTACCATTTAGCTAAAAATCATACAATCAAAGCCAGATTATATTTTTTAATGTTTTCCTAGTTACCGATTGAAAGCTATTTATTCCTGTCTTTCAGATTTGGCGATAGTGCAATAATTCATGGCAGAGAGATGTATTATGAAGACATCCATCCCAGCCCAACAAAAACTGCTTGACAGTAGCATTCAAATGTCATCGATATGAAAGAATCTGCAGTGTTTTTGGCAGAAATTATAGAGCCAGTCCTTTTGGCTCCATTGTTGTGCTTATGTTACATGTTCCAGCAAGATGAAGAATACAATCGTGTTCTGTCAGAATTGTGTTACTTGTACTCCCTTTTACAGCCATAGAAAACTGTATACTTTCTTCCTGTCATTGTACTTTCTGAACATAAATAAAAAGATTTGAAAGAAAGACAGAGAAACAGACAATATATTTTAAACATTCCAGATGTGAAGGGCAGGGCAGCAAGGAATTACATCCTGTACATGTATCTGTGCAGTTTATAACAATCCATAAAACAGACAATAAAATGCAATAAAATATCATAACATCAGAAACATACATTAAAAAATATAAAACTGCTGGCCAAGATCAAGTGACTGCAAACCCAAGGAAGTTTTTAGTCATTCTTCCACTCACCATGTCCATTCCCCACCCACTCCAAAACTGTCAAACTGATTTTGAAACTGATAGGAGCATCCAACCAAATTTATCTGGCATGTTGAAAAGTTAAGTGTTCATTTTTTAAAAAATCCACTAGGTAAATTCCTAACTCTAAGAAGCTATTTTTGTCCCTGCCTATATTTCATGTCATATATTCTAATGAATCTTATTCTAATCAATCAGTACAGAACTTGCAGTAATTCTAGAAGCCCATATCAATTTTCTAAAATTATATAATCTCTGCAAGTTAAACTTATATGTTTTCTTCTGCTGTGAATCCATCAGATTCTCAAGTGGTTAAAATAAAACATAACCCTTCTACCTTTACCTTCATTTCTTCATAATATGTTTTAAGATACTGTTCATACTTTTGAGGTCAGTGCCTAGCTCAGGTGCGGTGGTGAACAATATCCCACTTCCACTGAAGATAGATTCAGCTGCCAGCCCAAGCAACGGGAACAACAGGGTGCCATCTTGTCCTTTGACCAGTGTGAGGCACAGGAATGGCAATATCTGCCATGCCTTGCACCAAGTACTTTCCATAGATTTGTGGCCATTTAGATAGCATGCCAAGGAGGGGGAAGGAAGGAGTCTGACATGCCAAGAGGAATTGGCATAAGTCTGTCTCCAACCCCCTGCCTCCTGATTGTGAAATTGGCAGGTTTGAGTCTTAGACTTTGGGTTACTCCAAGTCCCAGTTCTGGGACTGCAGGATCTAGGAGCTGGGACTCTCAATAATCCTATAGCCCCCCAGATGATGATGAGAAGCCATACGATTGTTCCCTATGTGTGTTTATGTGGAAACAAGTCTAGCAAAGTTCAAGGATTTCTTAGAAGTATTCAGGATTGCAGCAAAAGATATTTAAAGAAATTTCAGATCTTCAGGATGGGCAAGCGATTTTTGAAGGCACATGTATGCAGAGAAATAATAACTAGTGGATACTTTTCCTAGAGCAAAAAGCAAGCTTGCAAGTGGGAAACCCATACTGAATAACTGCTCCCTGCACACCCTGTTTTGGATATGTGGGCGTGTGTTTGGTTTGTTTTGTTTTATGTGATCTTTGACTTAATAAAGACATCACACTGTATGGAGTTTAGATTAAAATATATCTATCTATCTATCTATCTATCTATCTATCTATCTATCTATCTATCTATCAGCACTGCTGCCTTCCTTTTCTATACTTTCTTTGAATCTTAAATAAAATGATCAAATGCTACCATCTAGTGGCTCATTGTGAAGCATACAAATGGCAATCGTTTACTGCAGAATTTTGCTCAGGAGGGTGCCATTCCAGATTTTGAAGGTGCAAATTACACTTCCTATGGCGAGTCAGTTACGTGCACATGAGACACAGATCAGCCATAATGTCATGGCTACCTACACAGGACATTTAGGTAACCATGTTCAGCAGAATAAATGCATCTACACTAAATTATATACTCTTTTTTACATTTGTTTTCCCATATCAAAGACTCAAAGGCCCGGTTCACATGTCATGAGAAGCCATGGTGATTGATTGATTGAATGATTGATTAAACACTATACATTCCACTACAGTGGCCAGAAGGCCCTGTGAACAGATTACAGCAGGATAAAAATATAGCAATACAATATATCAATTACAACACACAATAATAACAAACAAAAGACAGTAAAACAAAACAATACACAGAACAACACACAGTAACACACAGCTGAGGGATAATAATTTAAACCCTTATAGATTAAAACAACAATGTTGCTAAAATTATCAAGATAAACTCCATTATTAAAAAGCTTAGAAAATAAAGTTGTTTCCACCTGGCACTGAAAAGATTGTAATGAGGGCATCAGGTGAACTGCTTTAGGAAGCTATTCCAAAGGTGGGATGCAAGAGAAGGCCTCTTTTCTGTTAGCTATCCTGCTTGCTTCCTTGGAGGATGGCTCTTATTGAAGGGCCTCCAAAATTGATCTTATGGGCTGGGAAGGTACATATGGTAGCAGGCAGCCTTTCAGGTACCCTGGTCCCTGACCACAGAGTCCACCTGAGACTCAAGTGATAATTTAGGCTCCAGGGGTGCTCCCAAGCTACAAAACCTATTCTTCGGGGGGGGAGGGGGTGCAACCCTGTCCAGGGGTTTCTTCCCTTTGTAGGTCTATCATGCCCAGGCACAGTCATGGCAATTCTGCCATGGTACCTTTAGTTTCCTGAAACCATGGAAAGAATCAGTGGTCTCTTCTGAAGTTTCCATGCTTCACCACAGCTTCTCTGATCATCTGGGCATGACATTTCCATTTTACCATAGATCCTGTGGAAAGAGTGGCCACGGAGGTGGCCACTCAGTTGTACGTTCTCTACTATCCTCAGCTCCATAGCCAAACATGCATGATTGCCTGCTTTATCCCTGTTGGTTGAGTGATGTGGCCATCTCCCTATTTACTTTCCAAAACAGGGAGAAAATGGATAAACACAGAGGCAGAAAGAGGTAATAATGGCAAAAGTATTTATTAAGTTTAATAAAAAATCCTTGTGGGGCTGGAGTGGCTAGGAAGCATTGCAGAGATGTAGGTACAATTGGGAGGGGGGAGGGGAAACCTCCCTCAAAACCCCAGCACACATTTAGGAGGAGGCTGCTGAGGTCCATGGGGAGCAACAGAGTAAGGAAGGAGATTTGCTCCTGGGGGCTGCTGGGATGCATGGCAAAAGCAGGAGGGTGGGGCATGGACCCCAGAAACCATGTTTGCCCAGAAACCATGCGACTGACTAGTAAATTCAGGGAAAAATCTGTGAAAACTGGGCAGGGTCATTATCTGTGACTGTGAACCCAGGCCAAGAAACTGAGGGTTGAAATCATCATGGAATTGCTCACAGACTAATACTTTAGCAATGCTGTGTGGGGTAAATCCTATCTAAATAATGGTCTAAGATAAAATTAGTGAGAATGTTATCACCCTCACACCCCCACCCCAGTCTTGCCTTCCATACTTTACTTGTGTGTGTGTTTTACTTTTTCAATATCCTGCTGAACCTTTCACCTCTTTTCTCCCCCCTTTTCTGATCCATGATTCTCTCTGTTCTTCAGATAGGCTGGACCGCAACTGCCATCATTCCCAGCTATCATGGCTAGTGCAGCTGGAGAGCTGGAGCTTGAAGAACGCTTACCTATTTGCTCTGCCTTGCTTTGGTATCAGTGGCTGATGCCACAGGAGGGGATGGATAGCTTTTCAGAGGAGTCAGGCTTTCTCTATCTGCGTAGGCCCAGCTCTTCTGATGACAGCTATCCTATCTTCCTCCCCCTTATAAGGAAATGAGGAAAACCTAACCCGCCAACGTCCACAATTATAAGCCACTTTTGCTAATTCAAACAGTATTTCATATCATATTCATATCTACCTTGCCTATGTTTCTTTTCCCCATTCAGTTGTATGCTACTTTGCATTTTCTTTTTCCAGAATGGTGGCCGTATTAGGTGATTGCAACACAAACAAGCAAGGAGCCTTGTGGCATCTTAAAGACTTATAAATCAATTTACACTGGCTTAATAAATGTTGTGGACATTCATCTGATTAGATGGAACATGTCCATGAGAGCTTATGCCAGAATAAACAAATTTGTTAGACTTTTAGCTGTCACAAGGCTTTTGTTTTTAATTTGCATTTTATTCCAGCTACCCTGAGTGCTGCCACTTCCAATAAAACACCACTGTACTTGGCTGAGGATTCTCAGAACCTCGGAGTACTCAGCCTAACAGCTTCCTCTGCTTACGTCTGGAAAGCTTTGTAATTGTTGCAGTAAACATAAAGTCATTTAGGGTGCAATCCTTTGAAGATTTAGACATCAAATTAGTACTGTTATTTATATTTATATCCCACTTGATGGCATGCTGCGATTTGTGGGCCTTTATTCTGTCTACATTTGCATAGAATTATAACTTCAAATGAGCACAATGTTAAAAGCAGAGACTTCCAAGCATGTTCAAAATGCGGCATCTGCTAATTTTCCTTCATGCTCCTCCACCAGTCTGCCTCCAGTTTCTGCTTGTGCAAATGCTGTTCTTCCATTTTAGGAGGCGAGCGCCTTCTCAGCGGGATGAATTTAAGCAGCTGGGAAGGGAGCTGATTGCCCCTAATCAGCTTACTGAGGGGGAGATGAGAACTCTGTACACAGATGGCACCCGTTTTTGCCTTGCTCCCTGCTTTCCCATCAGAAGGTTGCTAGCCTAAGTCGTTTGGCTGAACTGGAGCAGCAATTAAACCAAATGTAACCAAAAATACCACTGCAAGAGTCTGAAAATGTAAGGCTTGCACAATCTCAGAGCTCAGTCCAGCACTCTGCAGATACGCTGCCCCGAGGCTTCCTTAGGTACAGCAGCCCCATTTCCACTCCTCCTCATGATCCAGGCAAAGCCAGTGCTAGGCTGTTACTCAAGCTGGAGATTTGTCAAGTTCTGTGGGGCTCATACAAGGCATGCTGTCTCCAGACTCTTGTTCCATAGCCGGGCAGAGGGTCACAGGCATCCATTTCCTGTAATGGTCTGATGTGATGCCTGAGTGGGTACCTTTATGCACTCTGTTATGCCTCATGAGGGATTTATATGTGGCCATAAGCATGGCAGTAAACTAGACCAAACCCATAGTATGCACTCCATAATAACTGCCCATTGTAATTAGTATAATAGCATTATTGCATAATATATTAGCATAATTATAGCTCTACTGTTTTCCTTCCTAATATCCCATGATCAAGGAATATATAGGCACACCTCACAGTAATATAGTTAAAAGTCACTCTCACTTTGTCATGAGCTAGGTTTTCCTCCCTTCTCACAGACCATTCCTTTGTCAATTTCTTTAGGAATGAATCTCTGAGCATGCACAGAGTCATCCATTGAACCTAAGTTGACTAGCCCTCCTCTCTTGATGCCATGTCATGTGGTCAAGACTTGCACTGGCTTCCTCTGGCTCTGAGAATTCGTCTTCCATGCCCTCACTTGGCAGTTGTACATCTTGGTCATTTCCATAGCTTGGCACCTGGAGAAAGTGGCGTTAAGATAAGCTTCTCTGCTTCTCCCATTTCAAAGTCTGAAGCCCCAAATTCCCAGCCCCCCTCTACCTCCTCCTCTTCTTTCTCTGACTCAGAGTCAAGATCAGCATGACCTGGGAGTACATGACCCTTTCATTCCCGACACACCTATTCATATAATATCTCAAAAGCAAAGGAAATGTGTGTACGTCTCCCCTAAATTCTGAGATTTCCAAATATTTTTACTGGGATTATTATATAATTTCTTAGCCTTTGGAAGGGTAGCCATGTTAGTCTGTGGTAGAGGAAACTCCAAAAGGACTTTATGGTGCCATAAAAGCTAAGGGCCAAATCCAATGTATGTTTAGATGCAAAAGGCCCTATGATTTCCAATGTGCCCCAGCCAGTTAGGCTGACTAGGAGATCCTGGGAGTTGTAGGATTTGGTTGTTCTGTCTAAACATACATAAAATAAATACATTTTATTTATGTATTCATTTAAAGCTTTTATATCCTGCTCTTCACAATGTCTCAGGGCAATATAGCATTGTGCCCTAACAAAACTCACTTTGTTAAAACTTAAAATACGAGAGATATAATCCATGATACTTTTGTGCAAATCTTTATATAAGTACAGTGATATTCAAGGCAATTGGGCTATCTAATACTTCTAATTCTGCTGTTTGTGCAAGGCAAAAGAATGGACTAAAATCTGATGTTGAAAAAATCGCACCATTCAGAGTCCTGTAGAAAACCATTTCAGTCTCCATGGTATTGCCCTAAATTCAATCTTCTTCAACAAATAATACTTCAAAGGAACAATTTAACAAGAAATTGTTCAAGTAGAATTGATCAGAAAGTTTGATTGTCTTTGTTTAAGGCTAAATCAGAAGCAGGGTTTTTAAGACCACACTATAGGTGTTAAATCAGCGTGGTGAGGATAAGCAGATAGCCATATTACCATTACTGCTGCTGTGAATGGTTGTTGTGTTTCCTTGAATACATTTTAGCTTTACACAAGGTTGCAAAGCTAAAGGTATTTCATTTGTTTCACCCTGCTGTGTGTGTGTGTGTGTGATATTTCATGCATCTAATATTATGGGCTCTCCTCCATTAAACATGACACAATAAATGTGTTAGTCTTCAAAGTACCATAATATTTAGTGCTGTGTATTATTAAACCTAGAAACCTTTTCCTGTTCTCATTTAGATAGCCATTTTAAATGGAGAACTAGTGGTGGGAAAACCAATTAATATGGCTTCCTTGAATTTAAAAAAACCCTAAAAGATGTAATCCTTTCAGGCAACAGTTTTGATCTTTCTGTGCATGCAAGTCCTTCAGCAGCGTTAGTCCCATTATAAGGCAGATTGAAGCAACTGCCGCAAGTGGAGGGATGCAGGGCTGGCCCCCAGCAGCTCTTGCTGAGCATCCAAGCCATTGCACTCTCTTGGAGGACAGCATGATCTATGCCTCCCAAGCTGGTCTGTGTAGAACCAACACTGCCCATCCAGCTGGCTTCTGCATGTGCCATGGGAGGGAGAGCCATCTTGCCCTTTGTCTCAGGCAGCAGCATGCTGAGGGTCAGCCCAGCCCTACACAGTGGCCTCAGCAACAATGACCGGGGACAATTAGTGCTGCTTGCGCCCCTCTTGCCTCCCACATCATCTTCTGCCATCCAAGACAGCAAGTAACTGACATGGCTTACTCAGATTTGAAAAAGTCCTTCACCAAATACCTCTGAGCGGTTTAGCCATCATGAAATAAGGCAGGAGGATCTTCTTATGGATCAGGAAATGATTAAACGACAGAATGCCGGGAATGGGAATAAATGAAAATTTCTCCCAATGGAGGGATCTAACCAGTGGGGTCCCACAGGGTTCTGTGTTAGGACCAATGCTTTTCAACCTATTTGTGTATGGTCTGGAATTAGGAGTGTAAGGTGCAGTGGGCAAGTTTGCCGATAACACCGTCTATTTAGACTAGTTAGAACCAAACAGGAGGCACTCCAAAAGGATCTCTCCAAGCTGGAAGAATGGGCATCACACTAGCAAATGCAGTTCAGTGTAAGCAACTGGAAAGTAAGGCAAGTCATGACAAAAAAATAGAATAAAATCCCAGTTTCGAGAATAAACTGATGAGATCTGAGTTGGCAGTGACTGTTCAAGAAAGGGATTTGGGGGTTGTGTTTGACAGCTTGATGAAAATGTTGACCCACAGTACAGCTGCTGTGAGAAAGGCAAATTCTGTGTTAGGCACAATTAGGAAAGCAATTGAAAATAAAACTGCCAGGGTTGTAGTCTCCTTGTACTCATCTTAGAATATTGTGTTCACTTCTGGTGTCACTACACCTAAAAAAGGTCTTTACTGAGTTGCAAAAAGGGCAGAGAAGGGCAACTAAAATGATGATGGGGTTGGAGCAACTCTTCTATGAGGAACAGCTATAACAATTGAGATCGTTTTGCTTAGAAGAAAGGTGAGGAAGGAGAGACATGATAAAGGTGTTCATAATTATGCCTGGTGTGCAAAAAGTGGAAAGGGAGACTTTTTCTCTCCCTGTTCCCATAATATGCAGTTCACCCCATGAAGGTGGGAGATTCAGGACAGATAAGGAGTACTTCACCCAGAACATTATAGAGTTATGCAATTCACTGCCACAGGGAGTAGTGATGGCTACCAATATGGACAACTTCAACAGAGGATTGGACAAATTCATGGAGAAGGCCATCAGTGGCCACAGGGCTTGCCGGCCATGTGCTGCCTCAGGTTCCACAAGCACCGTGCCTGTGTGTGCCAGTTGCTGGTGATCCTGGCCAGGACAGAACTGCTGTACCCATCCTGCTTGAGGAATCCTGTAGGCAGCTGGTTTGCTGCCATGAGAACAGAGTGCCAGGCTGAATGGACCACTATTCTCATCCAGTATGACTTTTCTTACGTTCTTAAAATGAAAAGTTTATTAGATCTGCAATACACCTAGAGATCACATTATTTACAGAAAAACTGGGTTCATCCAGCAAACATTTAATACCCCACAAGTTTCCATAGGAGATGCTTAACTCTTGTTTAAACTGGATCTTAAATATACTTAACTTTGGCTGGCTTGTACCCTGTTAATATATTATGAAACCAAAATAACCTCTGTGAAAAGTCATTCAATGACCTTTCTGTAAAACTGCTGTCTGTATCAATGCCCTACATTCTTCCCCTTGGTCCAAAGGTAATTTTTAAGCTCCTTTCAAATATCACTTTGCTTGACTCCAAGAAGTATTTGTAAAGCTAATCTAGTTTCATGAAAAACTCCTGAACTTCCATGCGCAAATAGTGCTTATCTATGTCAGATTGTGTGTGTGTTTGTCCTTGAAATTCTCTCTTACTTGATGCCCACTTCTTTGTTAGGTGAAGTCTTCATACTTTTCTATAGGTAAGGAGCAAATGGTGTCTCCCCCCCGCCCCCCCCATTTGTCTGTGATGTCTTTTATAAAATACTTGCATTTAAGTAGCTGCATTAACATCGCTGGAGCCATTTGTAAGATATGCACTCAAGACTGTGGCCTTTCACATTCCTCTCAGTGTTAAGAACAACTCTGTTGTAAAGTATTTAGGTAACAGAATAATGAAAATCACACAAATACCTTACAACCTGATTTTACAGGTGACTGTGTTGCTAGAAAAGCCCCAAAAGATTCAGTGGGATGATTGCTAGCACAATTCACAGTTCTGTCCTGCTAAGCTGCTCAGTGATCCCATTCTGACTTGGCCTTGTGAAGGGAGAGCTGAGGATTAGCATTTCTGTCGTCTTAACAGCCACCATCCAATGGATTTTGTTGTACATGTAAGAAATTATAGACATACAAGCTTATGCCATAATGATGTTCAGTCCTAGGGTGGGAAGTAGTGCCACGTTCACTGGGGTTAGATAGACCAGCAGTCTGACTCATATAAGACGGCTTCTGCATTACTGTTCAGAAGCAAAGTCCCATTTAGTTCAATGGAGGTTGCTCTTGGGTAAGCTATCTGTTGGCACTTAAGGTGCCACTGCCTCTATTTTGAACTGCAAAAGGAGAAGGGAAGGTCATGGGAAAATCTTGAAAGGGTATTAAGTGTAGCAAAGAGGAAGCTGTGGAAGATGCATAGAAATAAGAATCTGCCCATTTGAAGATTTTTTTAAAAAATGTATTTTGAAAGCTTCAGTGGATCACAGTGGATCACTGTATTTCGGGATCTACTAATGTTCTAGGAAACTGTGCAATTTCCTCTTCTTTCTATATGATTCATTTGCCTTGACTGTAGGCTTTGTGCTCCTTCCTGTATCTCACATTATAAAGCTTATAACGTTCCTGTTCTGAGAGGTGAACTTTATTTCAGATCTGTGGTATGTGGCTGTGCAGGTGGGGAAGGTCAGGGGACAGTAACCCCATAAAGACAGGCTGTTGTAAACCAAAATATCAGAGATTAGTTACAGTCTTTACAACCCAAAGTACAAGACAACTATGTGGGTAGTCTTTCATGTCCATAAGCTGAGAGGTAGTGATTATTAAACATCAAAGCACAGGACTTTTTATGCCAGAACCCTAGTTCCTCCTCTTATCTCAGTAGCGATGAAGCCAGTATCTAATCATGCAGGCTTACATTTTTCTACTCAGAAATAATTCCCACTTAATTCAATGGGCCTTACTCAGTGGTAAGTGGATATAACCCAAACCTCTGTATTATGAGGGGTTACTATTATTACTATCATTATTAGCATTATTATTGCATTTTCTATACCATGCAATAGCCAAAGTTCTCTGGGTAGCAGTTTATAACAATTCATAAAAAACAGATTAATACAAATGCAGCATAAAGTACAGACGAAATAAAATACGGCTTAAAATCCTGAATTAAAAAATGCATAACAGTTTAAAGAATTAAAACAATTTCAAGAAAAACAAACTAGACCTATTAAAACAGCTGATATGTCCCACCATAGGCCATGAAATATCAGGGAAGAGACTGAGTGCCTTACATCAAGTCAAGACAATTTTCCACCTGGTCCTGTATTGCCTACTAGTAGCTCTCCAAGGTCTCTGGTGGAGAAGGTCTCATTCCCTGCATCTGCTTATTGATTTTTATAAAACCAGCTGGAAATACTATGGGTGCAATACTATGCATTGCAAGCATGTGTTTTACCACCGAGATATCTTCCTTCTCCCTTCCAGGTAACCATGCATAGGACTGCAGTGTAAATGAATTACCAAAAATACAGTTTGCTGCAAGGCCTCTGCTGAAGCCAGTTCAACAAGTAGCCTGAAACTAGAATGGCAGACCAATTTCTGACATGCCAAAATGGAACATTAGTCAGCTAATTTGAGGCTCACCAGCAATCTGTCCTTCACCAGTAACACTGCCAGAATTGTGACCACACACTCACAGGCAATGTTCCTGACAAAAATTGTGTGCACTAAATATGCATCTTCCTAGACAGAGGATTTGGGTTCCTCATCTGTGTCTTCAACCTCATTATTGATTATCCCATTGTACTGGCACTTTGGAAGTGCAAGGGAGTAATTCTGATAGTGTTTCCTGGTGAGCATCCAACGCTGAGGTTTGTGAGAAACTGGCCGTATTGTAAGCCTGAGTTGGGTGGAGAACCTTCAAGGGGCCACCACAAAGAACTTCCACAGTGAGTTGAGTGGTGGAGATGCGGCAAGGCCTGTGCTGCCTTGGAAGCTAAAATTAATGCATGAACTCATCTTCCAACCCATCTTCAGAACAGGACATGTAGATTTAGTCCCTTGGCCCACTTTCTTTCGGAATGAAATGCCTAGCTCCTACAAGCATGAAAGAAGAAACAAGAACAAGAAGCACAAAAAAATCCAGGTGAAAAAAGCAGCTCTGCTGCACCCAAACCCTGTCCCAGTTTTGCCCATCTGCTCCCTTTGGTCCTTAGCCACCTGTTCTTCTGCCTCTTCCTTTTGCCCCATTTCCCTAATGTTTGCCGAGGTCCATCTCTGCATCCCACTGCAGTTCACATCCCTCTCTCTGTTTCCGTTGATGTCCCCGAATCGACGTATGTTTGTTCTCTTCGCCCTATTTGCTCCCCTCCTCTTAGCCCAGGTTGCACAACCCCTTGGAAAGCAAGGTAGGAAAAAAAGTGAGGGCAGCCACTTCCACGGTTGCGCTCGAGCATGCGCGCACCGCTCGGCACTCTGCTCCCTGATGGGGAGCCGAGAACGTGACCCTTGGCGCCGGGCAAGTCCCAGCCTTAATCCCACTCGGAGGAGCGCCGGGAGGGCAGAGTCGCCGTAGCGGGAGCGCGAGCGCCGAAGGAGCGGAAGCGCCCGACTCTGCGGCGGCGCTCTTAGCCGCGCACCTGTCGCCTGTAATCAGCAAAGCCTTTCCTTGAGGAGCTCAGCATGGCAGAGGAGCAGGGCCCCTCGGAGCCGGCAGCGCTGGCCCAGGATGCCGAGGAAGCGCCGGCGGAAGGCGGGCACGAGAGCGGGGCAGCGGTGCAGAGGGCAGACGAGGCGCAGGGGGCGACGGAGAATCCCCCTGCCTCCACCTCCAACTTAGCGCCCGAGGAGAAAGCTCCCGAAGAGGAAGGGGGGAGCCACGACGAGGGGGCGGGAAGTGGCGCGGGCAGCCCCCGAAGCCAAGGAGAGGGAGCGGCGCCCCCGACTACGGAGGGGGAAGCGGAGGAGGGGGCCGAGGCGAGCGCGAATGGAGAGCGGGACGCGACGGAGGCAGCGGACGAGCGGGGCGCAGCCAGCCCGGACGGGGAGACGGGCAGCGAGGACGCAGCCCCGACTTCGCTCCCGCGAGAGGCAGAGCCGGAGGCAGCCGCCGGCGACGCCGAGCGGGAGGCTGGAAGCGAGGTCGCAGCCGATGCGCCAGCGCCCGGGGCGACCCCGCAGCTAGAGCCGGAGCCCGAGTGTGCGGAGCGCACGGGCGTCGCAGAGGGGGAGGCGGAGGGCAGCGACGCGGCCGAGGCTTCCGCGCCAGGGGCACCCCCGCAGCAAGAGGGCGCGCCGGAGGTGGCAGCGGAGCAACGCGCGGGGGACGCAGCCCGCGCGGAGAGCCCCGACGAAAAGGCCGAGGGCGGGGGCGCGGCCGAGGCTCCGGTCCCCCGGCGAGAGCCGGAGCCCGCCGAGAGCCGGAGCGCCCGTCCGGAGGAGCCCGTCGACGGAGAGGGCGAGCCTGAAGGAGGAGAGCGCGCGGCCGATGCGGGCGCCCCGGGCGAGGGAGAGCGCCCCGAAGAGGGGCGCGGAGGGGGCGAGGAAGGCGAGCCTGCCGCGGCTGAGCGGGACGCGGAGGAGGAGGGAGGCGGTGCCGAGCCGGGCACGCGGCACGAGGCCGCGGAGGCGCCCGCTGGGGAAGAGACGGCGCGGGGGGACGGCCCGCCAGGTAGCGGCCAAGGCGAGGGGCCTCCCGCGGGGCAGGCGGGCGAGGAGAGCCGAGCCGAAGAGGAGCGCGGTGCCCGGGGCCACGCCGACGAGGAGCAGCGCCCCCCAGCCCCGGGAGCCGCGGAGTCTCCGCGGGAAGCGGCGGAGGAGCAAGCCGGCGACCACGCGCAGGACGCTGGTGCTGAGGGCACCGCCGAAGGGGCTGGGGAAGGAGAGGACGCTCCGGGGGTGAATGGCATTCAGGGGAAGGAAGAGGAGGGGGCGGAAGATGAAGAGGAAGAAGCGGGGGTGGCTGCAGCGGCCCCGGAGGAGCGGATCCCGCTTGCTGAACAGGGGGAAGAGAAGCAAGAGCACGACATTTCCCTCTTCGTAAAGGTAACGTGATGGCGCCAAGAAGGCCAGTCTTTCGGTCATTCGGAGTTGCAGCTCGTTCCTGTAGGGGCGTAGCAGCTTGTAGGGCATCCTCGGAAAGAGGGTACTCATGGGATTGCATGCTTGCAAACTTTTTAACTTCACTGCTTATGCACTGGCTTTGGAACAGTGGGGTGTGTAGTTGGTCCATTTAGAGTCAGGACTTAAGAGTAATGGTGGTTGGCAACCCTGGCTTAGAAAGCACTGTGAATAACTCCCCTTTCTTCCACATACGGGTCAGCCAGCCTGCTAGATTCTCCTGCTTATTCTAATAAGTGGGACTCTGAATTTCTGTCCCACCTTGAAGATACTACACTACTTTGGATTTTATTAATAGTAGTGAATATGATGTGGAACTTTTATTTCACGTTCATTGGAAAACAAATCACATGTTCATTATATTTTGAGTACAAGAGCATAGCTTGTCGTATGTAGAGGTAAAATCCATTGTGTAATGGTCTAGAGAATACATTCCTTCATAAGATTCGAGGTGTTTCCATTATTGCTGCTAATCAAAAAAGAAAAAGCATAAATCAAGCACTTTGGAGCAACTTCTGCTGTTGAGCATCACAGCTCTGCCTCTTTGGAACAGCTCTCAAAACCGTTCCCATTCTTTCTGACCAGCTGAAATTAGTTAAACAAGCAGAGAAATCAACATCCTTCATGTTTTCTAGTGGTTGCCATCACAAATTGTACATTGCCTCACCATATTCTATATAAGATTGCATTGCTATTGTAAGCTACATAGATCCTTTCGTTAATATACAGAGCAGCTGGTAAGCTAGTGCTGTTTAAATGTGCCAGATGAAAATCCAGTTTTACTAAGATGATTTTGTTATTAAACCCTTAGAGTTCATGATTAAATGGGGGCATGTGACAGAGCTGTGACCCGTGTTTAAAAGCATTGCATACTTACACAATAGATTTGTCAAGGGTATTTATAACATCATGAAAAAGAAGCAGAATAGTACAAAACTGAGATATACTGCAGATGCTTTCAGTGCTGTTCACCACAATCCAACTGTATCAGATTTTTGTTCTTTTTAAATGAAAAAGCACTCTGCCTTATAGCATTTCCTTATCGAACATTTGCTCCTGCTGGTAGTGGCTACATTTTCTGCATTATTGTTTGTGCGGGTAACACACCAGAGGATCAGGGCTGGCTCGAGAGGCTTTGCTGCCCAAAGTGAAGGAGATGGCAGCCCCTCCCTTTCCGGGCACAAAAGCTGCCTGGAGTATGAATCTTTCTTTAACTCTGGTGAGGGCCAGCATCCTGCATTGCTCCTGAAGGCAGCAGGCTGGCTTGGATGGTACAGGGCATGCTGCCGGTCCCACAGTGCTCTTCTCCCATCCATTGCTCTTGCCTTTCAGCATCTGTTGCCGGTGGCAACTGCTTCATGCTGCCTAATGGCCCTGAATGCTTTTAGAAGTTTGCTGATACTTGAAAGAAAGGAAGGAAGTAGTAGTAGCAGCAGCTTCATTTGTGAAAATCTGAATACATGGAATGGAGTCACTACGGGCATCCGCAAATTTAGACATGGCATTGGTCTTACTTACCAAGCAGCGATGTTCTGTAAAGGTCCAGCATGGATTATCAGGTCTGGGGGTCCAAATACGCCTGGCAGCTTGAAAAACTGGGCTATAGTGGCATGAAGGAGTGCAGCCCAGTAAAAAGCAGAACCTTTATTAAAACAAGTCAAGTGTAAAGCTTCCCATGTAACGTACATCGCTCCCCAAGTGACTGAAGAGAGCCATTTAAGAAGAATTACAAGTCCCGCTGAGAGTTAGCTGGACCTATTTGTTCCACTCAGCAAAAATGTAGTACTTTGAGAAATACAATAGTGTACGGCAAGAGTCATTTCATAGTGCTAATTTCAACATGAGAAATAGCAGCAAGATCTATCAAAGATCCTCACATTCTGCTCTTATTTATAATACATCTAATATATATTAGGACTATATTAATTAAAAGTAATAAATTGTGCTTTCAGGTTTATAATGAAAATTGTCATCTGCCTGTTATAGGACATACAGGAGAGAGAAGCCAAATAGCAGCATACATTGAATGTGTGTATGTGGGATAAAAGCTGGCTGGAGGGGCAATATAGAAGTATGTGTGCATGCCCCTTTCTCCACCCCCATTTTTATTCACCATATCACCCCACTCTTTTCCTTTGTGAGTTTCCACATGTAATATTTCATTAAAAGTAGAGGACTTTTCCTAAACCCCAGTGCTCCAGAGTTAATGCTAATGAGAATAAAATAAAGATGGAAAACTCAGCTTGTGGTTATCCCAGGTCTGGAGGCATGAGGTCCAGGGGTGCGGGGGAGGAAAATACAGGAGGGCCACCCCAAGCTACTTTGCTGTCCAAGACAGAGGAACAAATGCTCCTTCCCAGTCTAAGTGAATAATGTAAAGGCCAGAAAAGAAATTTTGGTACTTCAGACAGAAAACCCCACAAGGGTATCCCTTTACTGCACATTAAACATGTAATTATCAGCTAAATACTTAAGAATTGGCTGTTCTTTCATAAGAAGCAGAAGCAATTGCCTGAAGCAGCCCCTTCACTCCACCTAACGGTTGAGCTGGCTCTGAGCATCACACAGGGCAGTACTGTGTCTTCGGTGAAGTGCTCTGCATTTGTCCTGTTGTGTCTCAGTTCCATCAAGTGGAAAAGAAAAGTCCTCAACACTGAAACAAATCAAGAAGCACACAGTTCCAAAATCTGAACAGCACAACTGTTCAAGGAGGAAGGAAGGACAAAGAGATAGAAGGAAGATTTTTTTTTTGGAAGGTTTAAAGGCCTTCTCTTGGATATATTCCATAATAAAGTCCAACAAACATTGTGTATTTACAGATAAATATGGGGGCAAAAGTATTTAAGGCTGAAGTGCAATTTGAAGCTGTACTCCACAGAATATATTTCTGTGCATACTGAGGCTCTATGCTGAAATGATCTGGGAGCATCTCTATTCTAGTTCATCTCCTGCTCCCTTTAACATTCTCAAGGCTCCAACTCTGGCATGATACTCAGATTGAGGAAATACTTAAGAAACTTGTAAGCTGCAGATCATGAGGATCAACATGACTGTGCTAGGTATATATTATAATGCAAGATTAGTTTCTTAAGTATAATGTGCTTTACTGTCTTTATATCTGTGTGGCCACCTTCAAGTGAGTAAACAGGGGAAGAGTGTGGCACAGGCCAAAGAAATATATAATTCAGCGGAAGTCCTTCATGGTGTTTAGCAGATGTCTACTGCTGGTAAGAAGCCAACATCTGACCCTTTACAGAATTATATTGGCCATCATTGGCAAAAACTCAAATCCAGGTGTGGACTGGATTAATTCAACAGTGAATCTCCTGCTTATGTTTGAATCACCAGATGTGTACCTTTTAGTATTAGATGTGCCTTTCCCCAGAAAGTGTCTAGAGAGGCTGCTTCTGATAGGCCAAAATAAATTGGAAGATAAAATGCTTCTATAAGAATTCTTGTTATGTCATTCCACTAGATTACTATTAATAGTTGAAATGAATATGGATTCAGTCAATAGAGTTTACACTTTCTGATGATGTTTTATTGACTTGTGAGAGAGCAGTTTGCCTGAATTCCCTTGAGTTTGCCTGCAAAGAGCTGCTATTTCTTGTTATCCCCCTTTTGCCTTTTATTTTGTTTTGGTCATTTGCAATTGCTTATCATTTTTTGAAAAGCAGTGTTATTGTTTCATTTTGTCTTTTTCAACTATTAGTGGAAGTGGTTTTGCAACCACAATGGTAATATGAAAAAGCCAGCCACACCCTTAAGGAAAACCAAAAAAAACAACCAAAAAAGAGCGTAAGTTACCCTATATTTATACAAATGGATTTTTAAGTCAATGGGGCCCTTTCCTTCTGCAATAATTGTAATGATGTTATTTCAAACTGTTGGAACACTAGTGATAGATTTTTTTTATTTCCAACCTAAGCTAATATAGTCAGTTTCCTTGTGCCCGAAGTTGCCAAAAAGCCACAACTGGGTTAAATTCCTTTAGCCATCTTCTTTTCTAGGGAAAAGAAGTTTGTTTCAAAATTGTTGTTTTTTATTTGCACTTTTTGCATTACTAACCAATAAAATTACTCTATTTAAAACAAGAAAATATAACTATTGAAGCTCATTGCAAGTATTTTTATTGTAAATGAAATGAGAAAGCTTTTGTGCTTAAAAGTGTTTGGGGAAAGTTCAGATAAGCTTGGATGCTTATCCACAGCAAAGAAGATCCTTTGAGGTTTGCTTAAGGTGAATGGCTTCTTTTTAAATGCAAAACCAGGACACACCAGAAAGGGAGCAGCAAAACATTGGATAATGCTTTAAGCGGAGGGCAAACCTACCTTCTCTGCTGTAAGACTGTGACAACAGCTTGCAGTTGAACTTGAGGTCATAAGAGAGTTGAGATAGATGTTCTGTACATTTGGGAGTAAAGTTCCTTGCTGTCTGTCTTCAAGTGGAAAAGTGGCAGATACTCAAATAATTGTTTTGACTAGAACTTGTTGAACTAGCACAAGGGCTTTCAAATGGCAAATTCTATTGGAAATTTATTCTCTAATAATATACCTTGATTGACAAGGATTGACACAGCCTGGGGGAAGTCTCAAGCCCTCTCTTCTATGCTTTCTTGCTAGCATGTATTAAAGAAGGGTTTGTGTACAGACACTGTCAGACTTGGCTGTTTTTTAATGGAAGTTCAACTACACTCATCCACAAACTGAATTGTTTGGGAATTGGGAAAGGAATGTAAGATAGTGGTAGAGTACAGGCTTTGCATGTAAAATGTCCTAGGTTCGGTCCTTGGTATGTCCACGTAATGCTGGGAACAGTTATTGTCTGAAACCATTGAGAGTCACTGCTAGCCGGTGTAGATGATACCCAACTTGGCAGACCAAAGGTATGCAGTGTTTTTAATTTACCTTCATCCTGCATCCTGGGGTAATTGGAATCCCCCTAGTTCACATTCTTTACTGCAGTTTGCACATAAGTAAATCTGTGTTCCTGTCCTACTACCAACTTGTCACAATGTGCCTAGTATAAAAAGCCCTCACATTTCAGCCTCCTATCTGCTACATTTTTTTAAATAAATCAAAACCTGTCCAGGATCTAAAAGCCCTGCCCGGCCACCATCTCTCTAAGAACAGTTTTGTGGAGCATAAAGCATTTTGTATGCCCCAAATAATAGGTTCCAAGCAAAGGAGCAGAAGACCATCTTGGTTTCTTTTGAACGTTAAGATTCTTAGCTAAAACCTAGCACATGGAATTGAACTAAAATCCACTGAGGGAAAGCTTCTCTTTTCTTTTAGTTAGTAGGCCAAACTAGGCAGAGGAAAGGTCAATAGGCCAAGTATTGTTTTATTGTTATACATAGCCTCAGGAAGGAATAAACCTTAAATTACTTGTACTTGCTGAGAGCTGAAAGCCATTCTTATGTTAATTAAAACCTCAGGGAAGAATTCAGCCACAGCAAAGTCCTTCCATACACAGTATTTTTCTTGTCTGAAATATATTTTTTTCTGGGCCAAGGATGCCCTCAGATGGGACTAATGCTAGTTTTATATTGATGCTGCAGTTGGTTATATCAATGCAGCAGGTTACTTTTGGATCTGGAAATTTTTACATTGGATAATAATGTCAGTTTCTTGAATTTCTTGAAAATATTATATGCATAATTTAGAACTGAATGGAAGTTCTTGGGGGTGCCCACATCAGGAAATCTTTCTTTATACTTTTCTCAAATGCTCAGCTTTTTAACAGTTTTATTATAGACAGAGAATGCAGAAACATAAAGTTCTATAATGCAGCTTAAGACAAGCTGGAATTATGAATTCCTTTCATAACTCTTCTACTTATTTTGGTATTTTAACCCTTACCCTATAGCTGACTGCTGTAGCATTGCTCAGTTATTTTTTAAGGCATTTTCTGACTTGCATCATAAGAAACCCTTGACTATTTATTTAGTAGTCTGCTGAAATTTCATTTTATTCATAATTACTTCATATGCATTTGGAAATTTGGTCTGCAATCCTAAAGACACTAACATGGAAGTAAGCCCCATCAAACTCTATGGCTTGCTTCTCAATAGAGTTGTGGAAGATTGCAGTGCACTACATTTAGTTGACTCAGAAAACCTCAAGGTCAAGTCCTGAGATTCCATAGAATTAGTAGCAATGCTTTCCCCCCATGAAACTCTGATGTGTTTTGCACAAGTGTTTTCTTAAGAGAGAGAAACAGACTTTGCTATACCACCCAAGAGCTTCAGCTGGTGATACAAAAGTTAAATAAATCCCAAGAGATCTGATTGTTTAACTATAAACTCTGCTAAAGTAACCAGAAGTACATGGTATCACTGCATCTAAATAAACACCCAATGTGCTTTGATTTATAATTTTATTTAACATGCATATCCCGCCCTTCTCTGGTGAAATGCAAGGCAGTTACCAGCAGTCCCCCAGCAAGGCACTCTTCATGCCTAAAGGCTCACAAGGTTTGCCTTTGCCTTCTGTGGCTGACGTTTCCCTTTCTTATGGAACAGACTTCTCTTATATGAGTGCTGTCCACATGTTCTTGGAACTAAAGTACTCCTGGTTTTGAGCTACTAGATGGCTGTGTCAAATCTGACATGTAGCCCAGGAGACTGTTGCTCAGAGCCTTGCTGAAGAGCAGCTTAGCAATTCTGAATGAATAACTAACAAAGTATCCTGAAGTGGCTCCTGGCTTAGCCATACTAGGTGCTTCAGAGGCGTGCTGTTACTTCAGTTGTCCTGAGTGCACTGTATGACCTTACGTATCTTTCCAGTAAATAACCACCCCCTCAAATGGAACCACGCACATGCATTTATTTAAAATATTTTCATAGTGCACATCAAAACTGATTCCAGGGAGTTGCTAACATTATGCCTCCCCTACAGAAGAGACTAGTAGAAAGAAAGAGAAAACAGGATATTGAACAATATATAAAAGTATGTAATAGCCTGTGTGGATTTTTAAAAGTTTGTTGATTGATGTTTAAAAGAAAGCAGCATTGGCAACAAGCGGGTAGTGCATGAATGCCTTGGTTTTGTCTGTTTCTTTTGTCTCCATTGGTCTTCCTGTGCTCCTGGCTGTTTCCTCCTCTGTGCCTGGGTGTACCTCCCTCATTTCAGCAAGTGTTAGGGGAACTGGAAGGAAAAGCACATTTCTTTCTCTACAGTGGTGAAAAGTCATTGCCCTTCATTACTTCAAGGTGGCCAAGGGACTCCAACACCTTTGTTCCTCATTCTGCCTTGACCCTTTTCTGTTCCATAGCCTTGGCATTTTACTTCCCTGGCCTGCCTTCTTGATGTCACACACCATCATCTTTTTCATCACAGCATTTCTTTCACTTTTCCTTCTGATTGTCTGTCTTTTACTTAGGTCACTGAAACTGAACTGCTTTTATTGATGTCAGTGGGGAGAGGCTGATGGCTCTATAGCAGAAAGTGGCTAGGCAGAAAGGGGGAAGGGACTTAGGTTTTCCTAGACCTACCTAGGACAACCCACCATGGGAGAGCAGTCATGGTGGATTGTTGTATCATCTAAATGAGGAGAGGCTGAGGGAGCTGGGTCTGTCAGCCTTAAGAAGAGGAGACTCAGAGAGGACCTGCTAGCGACATACAGGTATACGAGGGCATGTCATGCAGAGGTGGGTCATGACCTTTTCCTCCCTGCACTGGAGGGCAGGACAAGTTCCAGTGCAGCAAAGCTCAGGGAACGAAAATTCAAAGTGGATGGCAGGAAACACTTCCTGACAGTTAGGACCCCTAGGGAATGGACTTCCGTGGGAGGTGGTTGAAGCCCCATCAATGAGAGTGTTTAAGGATAGACTGGACATGCACATGGTAGGCATGTCATGAGCAGAGCTGGCTAGAGCCGGGGGTCAGACTAGATGGCCTGGGAGGACCCTTCTGACTCACTCTGTTTCTATGTAAACCAGAAGTATTTTCCATGGGGCAACTTTTTTCTCAGGAAGAAGCCATGCAAATAACCCATGGCTCATTGTAGGATTGTTCTAACCTTGGTTTACATGTAGTGACAACTTGCAGGTGGTTAAATCCATAGATTGTCAGAGTTTCATGCAAGCACACTTTCTGCATCCTAGCAGACAAGCCAGAAACATAGCCTAGGTTGCTCAGGATAAAACAGGCCAGAGCTTGAATCAGTTATTGTTAGGTTAAAACTCTGGATTATTTCTCTGTCAGCAATCCAGAGTGACAGGTTCACACATGCCAAAAAACTCAGGAACTGGATGCTTCTGCCAAAAAAAA
>NW_025335941.1:14190382-14307701 GCF_004798865.1 Varanus komodoensis | reverse complement strand
TCTAAATCAAAATTATTGTAGGCCATATTTTAATAACGGCAATTTTCTCCAAACCATTTGACCAGAGCTGCTTCAAAGAGGAGGCAGAAAGGAAACTCTACTTGGATATTGCTGCCTTAATTCTTGAATGAGACACCCACATGCCAAAGGGTGCTGTGTGTTGGGCAGGGTTGTGACGAAGTTTCGTAGAATCTGGCTGTCTTCTGTTCCCCAGAATTTTCGTGTTTGGACCTTGCTTAGGCAAGCCAAGAAGAAGTCCACACATATCCAGCTGCACAACCAGAAACCTTCTTCCATAGCATGTGCAGCACAAACAAAGGTGCAAGGGACATGTGCAGAAGAGGGATGGGGCTTATGGAGAATCCGCTTCCTGGCACACAAGCACTCAGTGTGCTTGAAAGCAGACTGGAGCCCAGGGAGCAGAGTTCAGGAGATCTGACAAATTCCCGCCCCCTCATTAGCCACAGGCACAACACTTTTATGGGGCTGTATGTACACGCTGGGATGCAGAAGCAGGTAATGGTTCATGGCTGATAGGAGGGCAAACAGTTTTCTAGGTAAACCCACCCTCCCACTTGTTGGACCACGTACAGCTCACATGCACCATGTGTTCTGCATCCACCTGGGGTTTTCCAGTGTGGGTTTGCACATGCAATATGCCTGCTGAAAATGGAAAATCACTGAATCACGGGTGATATATATTACAGGTAGGCTCCGTGGTGCCCACAAGCACCAATGCAGCCCCAGACACATCTTTTTTTTAGTAATCACCAAGGGTCCTGTTCTTCAAACTTTTTTTTTTTTAAATTTAACTCTTACTAGCAGCTAAGATTGCTGTTATGTCATTTCTGTTGATGCTGAAAACTGCAGGCTTGAAGGAGTTTATTTGTATCGGAGCTCAGATTCTTATTCTCTGATAAGAACAGTTATACTAAACATCAGATTGTTTGTAAAGATTGACAACCCCCCTTTTCCCCTGTCTTTGTTGTGATACAGTACCAGCTTCAGCTGCTTTAGAATTCAGGCTGTATAATAGAAAATTCAAGTAACAGTGCCCAACATTCCTATTTGATTGCCATGACAATTCTGAAAGAGTTAAAATTAATTTAAGTCTTCTTATAGCTATAGGGAGTTGCATCCAGAGTTGTGTTAAATGGAACTCAGGGAACTAGATACTCCAAGGTGAAAGGTGGGAATTTTTCTGGTTTACCTTCTTCCCTCCAGCCCCTGAAAAGAGGAGACTTTAGAGACTTCAGGAAGAAGGAAGACCCAGCAAAAAATGGCTGCCCTACTTCCTTGCTCCAGCAGGCAGCGCCTACAGTTTCTCTGTACAATAAGTGAATGAAAGAAGCTTTCCATTCATGGACAGCCAAGTCTGGATCCAACCCAGCTAGTCTAAAAGATCTTTTTAGTTTTTTTGTAGTAAAATATGCAGTAAAATAGATTCTTTGCAGTAAAATTTATAGTTGTTTATGGTAGAATTACTGTTTGAAACTCTGTAATTATTGCTGATAATTTCAGTAATTCCAGAGACAAAACCTGTTTTTGTTTCCTTATATAAGTCCTTGGCTTTTGAAATCAGGGTTTTTTTCCTTTTAAAGCTAAGACCCAATATAGCCAACTCATCCTTGTAAAATTCAAATTCATATTAACCAAGTGTGCATACTTTTTGTACTGCTGTGAGGCAGTTCTGAGGAAGAGGAAGCGAAAATGACAATTATGCTTCCACAATCTGTTTTTTGGTCTCTTTTTTAACATTCATACTTGATACCTACATACCTACATACTTTGTTCTTAAAATTTTCTCCCTAGGAAGTCTTCCCCATCCTATGGGTAGAAAGCCTCTTCAGAAAGGAGCAGGTTGAGAGGTGGGAGGTTCTGCACCCCAGAGAGAGATGAGGAAACGAATGGCTTAATTTGTTGTTAGCTGTTGAAACCAGGATACAGCTGGTGATGACTTGCATTACTGGGGCTGAAATTTTTAAACTGAAGTTTTAATTTAGGGTGCTAAGTAAATATGAAATAGCAACAAAAGGGCTCTTTCCCAAACATTGCAAGCCAAAGCTTGGACCAGTAACCTTTGGATCAATGTCAATGGATGATGTAAAACTTTAAGCAACCTCAAACTGTACAAGATCAGGGTCATCTGGACTCACCACATATTCCTGAGAAGGCTTCTACACAAGTCTTGCTTCACACATGCACACTCAAATATATCCCCTCTTTATCCAAGCAATCAGATCAGCTCAGGATAGTTTTCATACTCCTCCTCTGCTCATTTTACCCCCCCCCCCCCATCAGTCCTGTGTGATATGTTAGGTCGAGGAGCCCAACGTCATGCAGCAGATTCCAAAGCTGTAGGTGATTTGAATCCACCAGGTCTTAGTAAAATATAATTTGTGGGATTTCTGCCCTTGGTTTATTGCCTTCTGTTTCTGCAATGAGGGACATACACCAGAAAAAAATAGGGTAGCACCTCTGGTTTCATCACTGATTGACTGGAAGAAGGCTAGAATGAAACTGCACTGAAACTAATTATTTCAATGAGACTGTTATTGTTTATTGCGGGCCTATTTTTATTTTCTCAATACCAATCATTTTCAATAGTTGACTTAAAAATAATATTATTTGTTGTAGGCTGGTAGTGATGGGGAAAGTATTGGAAACTGTCCATTTTCTCAGCGACTCTTCATGATTCTCTGGTTAAAGGGTGTTATTTTTAATGTGACAACTGTGGATTTGAAACGGTGAGTTATAGTTTATTCTCTTTTTAAAAATGAAATGTGTGAAGCCTGCTCAGCAGAGCCTGGCAACTCAAATGACTCTGAGGGTGCAATCCTATGCAAGCCTGGACAGAAAAAAAAAATGCTTGCAGCACCCGGCGTGCCCCAGCCAGTAGAGCTGGCTGGGGCATGCTAGAGTCAGGATTGCCACAGTGCTACTTTAATTGTGGGAACACATTGTTGTTACACTTTTAATTTGGTTTTCTTTTTAACCCATTTGCTGCTATCCCCATCTTCCTCTCTGAATTCTAGCCCTTTTCAGCCTATAACAAAGAGCAGGTCTCTATTACAGATCTTTCTACAGCCCTGTTTTTCATGTATGCCTCTGTTTGAACATAGATGACAGGATGAAGCAGAGTTGGACCAGCGCTCCACCTAGCTCAGTACTGAAAGTCACTCCTGCAGACTCTAGCATGGAAATGAACTGGGAAATTCTACATATTTTTATGTATTTATTTATTTCTCAAATAATAGAACACAAAAGAACAATAATGATAAGAGCAGTGCAATGCATGTTAATCAGCAATAAAAACACACATTGTTCCATATGCTACAAACCAGAGCTGGCTGGGGAAAAGGGAAAAGAAGTGAGTAAAGAAGGCCTTTAAACATTAGAATTGTGGGGGCTCATCCCATGATAATGTGAGCATTCTAATGGGTGGATGCTGCAGCACTAAATCTTCTACTGCAAATTCCCTTGAGTCAAAATTCAGGACTGAATGGTACCCTCTCCACCTGATGGTTGCAAAGATTAGACACAGACATAAGCAGTAATGTGCTTCCTTAAGCTGATCCCAAGTTGTTTAGGGTTCTGTATGTTAGCAGCACCTTAATCTTGGTCCAGTAGCTTATTGGCAGCCAGTGCAGTTCTTTTAACAAGGGTATAACCTGCCATAGGAAAGAGGCTAAAGTTAGCCGCCTCACCCTTGCATTCTGCATGAGCTGCAGTTTCTGTACACGCCAAGGGCAGCCTTACACAGAGCACCCGACAATAATCAGTGCAGGAGTGTCTTTCACCAGTGCTTGTACCAGGAATGCTCATAATTGCATACAACTCAAAGCTGGTGAAAGACACTCCTGCCATTGAGGCCACTTGAGTTTGAAATGACAAAGACAAATCCAGAGCATGTGCTGCCATTTGGCTGTGATCCTAAGCACTCTATGGCCACTTCTTTCTGCACCTTCATTTCCTGTTGCCCCTTTGTTTGTTTCGCTCACTCTTGCATTCTCAGCTCCAGCCTCTCTCATCTTTCTCCCCTGGGCTCTCTCCTTTTCTGTGCTTTCTCTCCCTCCCTCCCCTTATTTCTGTTCCTTTCACTGAGTTTGGTGGCAATAAGGCACCCGTCGTACATTCTGCTGCCAGTAATGCACACCAGTAAATGAGACTCAGATGCAAATGGGCTGTGGGGTTGCAACTCTGCCATGCACCTCTGAATCAGGAGGAGAAGCAGGGAAAAGGAAGCTCTTGCTTTTGGTGCGCGTTCATGCACTTCATGTATGTGAGCACTGACTTTCATCATCTTCTCTTTGCTAGTGCAGCCGGGACACCCACCCACCCACCCACCCTCAGCTGCATCTGTGCTAGGGCTCATCAGGATACAACTCTGGGGGCTCTTATCAGCTGAGTCCCAGCCAATGCAAACAAAGGTATCCACCCAGCAAATGCACTTCTCTTTGTATGTGTGTGCACGGGTGTGGAATCTTCATCCTTCCTTTAACAGTGTAAAGGGGTAGGGGGCAATCAGTGTCATGCCCATGAGGGCTTTTCAGGACACACCTGGGGTCTCCTTTAATGCCAAGGCTGAATTCCAGAAAGTGTGAGCAAATGTGCCACCGAACACATGCTGTTTTCCTAACTACTGAATTACAACTCAGCCGCCTCTTCCACACATGTGCTTATAGAAGATAGTGGTGTGCCTTTCACAGACTGCAGTCCTGCTCCATAAAAACCCACTGAGCAGTTCTATGCCAAAGTTCCATTTTCCAAATCTCCTTTGCATCCTACAGAAAATTCTCCATTCTTTGCCACTCCCTAGGACCACATTTGTGCTGGTACCCAACCTAGGAAATTGCCATTTTCAGTATACAACTTTGTGGGTGGAAATAGTCTTTTGTCTTCCACTCGTGATCAGTTGAGATCCCCCTGCACATGTCTTCCTTCCAGCTGCAGCAGCTGGAAGCTTTCGAGAAAGGGAAGAAGCTGCTAGATAGGAACTTCCTCTCATCTCCTGTTCTGCCTCAGAGGCTGGAGGAGGAAGGCCAGTTGTAGTTACAGGGCAGGAAGCAGCTCTGCTGAGGCAGCTAAATTAAAATGCTGCTGCTTCAGACAACCTTTTGTCTCCCCTTTCTTTAGCTAGTCAATAATCAGAGAACTACGTTCATGTATCCTCCTGCCTGACACGAACATCGGCTGGGTTCACGCAACACAGAAAGCAACCCTGTGTGTTTACCACAGTCTGCAGTTTTGCTTGTTTTCCTCAACCAGGATCTGCCTGACAATCAGATGGTTTCTACATTAGCATGGTTTTCACCCTTGTTGATTAATCTTCCTGCTATTGGCACCCCAGCCACCTCTCCTAAAATTCAGTCCCAAGGTGCATCATTCCCTGCCTGTGTCGCCTGCCTCTTCCTCATTGGTCTGCGCAGAGGCTGGATGGCTGAAGTGGCTCCTGGAGTTGATTTCTTTCTTTATCTTATAGACCACTTTATTCCTCTGATAGATGCATGGGTGCCTGGGGTTTGGGGTAACATGTGGCATGAATTGATTTTTTTCCTCATACAGGACGCAATGCTAAGAAAGCCAATGTAAAGCAATGAGATTTAAGTTATTAGTTAATACGTTTAGTATGTTCAAGTGAATTTAAGCACATTTGATTCTTTCCATATTGCTCTGCAACTGATTATTCAATACATATAAAAAGCATGTTTATCTTTTTCTAGGAAGCCTGCTGACTTACAGAAGTTAGCTCCAGGAACAAACCCTCCTTTTATGACTTTTGATGGTGAAGTGAAAATAGATGTGAATAAAATTGAGGAGTTTCTAGAAGAAAAATTAGCACCACCAAGGTACTGTAGTCAGCCGTGCTGGATACAATGGGAGCAGAATATATGTGGGTTGTTTTCTTAGACCACTGGGTATTATGAGGGAAAGTTAAGGTCAGCCTTCATTAACCTGGTATCTACCAGTTAGGCTGGACTGAAAATCTCAGCAGGGTAACTTCTGAGGGATAACTCTGGGATGCTAAGAGATGCAGTCAAAGGAAACTGGAGAGCACTAGGCAGATTAAGCCTAGTTAATATCTGGTCACAGGCCATAAATGGAAAATGAGATCCATTCAGGAGCCTCCTAAGTAAAATGTCAAGAAACATTGAGTTTAGGAGTAAATGTTTATGTCTTAAATTCTTCAGATATCCTAAACTTGCACCAAACCATCTGGAATCTTACTCTGCAGGGAATGATGTGTTTGCTAAATTTTCTGCATTCATAAAAAACACAAGGAAAGATGCCAATGAAAGTAAGTACTCACAGACTTTGTATAATTAACTGTTTGTATATTTGTTTTTATATCATTCAACTGGCAGGTTGTTTACAATAATAAAACAACAAACCTATAGCAACAATAATATAAGAAAACAATAAATGCAATGAACATGGTCCTGTGGTATGGTGAAATAGCACAAATACACAAGTGAAAAGAGTAGTTTCTTAAGATCAAGCTTAATTCAAAGCACCAGGTTAGGAATTAAATGTCTGCTGAAAGATGAAGGTTTGAACCTGGTGTCGAAAGCATATACATATGCCAAGCAAATCTCCCTGGGAAGGGCATTCCACAGATGGGGACCAGCACAGAGAATGTTCTTTCCCTGGTAACCTTCACACCATTATGGGTAATGGCACCCATGGTGCCATCTGAAGAGAAGCCTCTGAAGATGGTTTTACCATTTGGGCAGGAACATATGGGAGAAAGCAGTAGTTTGGCTACACTGACAATCTCTGTATTAATGCAGCGGGACAGTAATATGTTCAAAATGGCCAGTCATAGCAAGCAAACAAATGGGATGTCCATGGCTGTCCACCTCTGTGTGCCCACATTTACTTTTGACCCGTGGATTGCAGAGCTCTTAGGCCTGACAGTTCATATCTCTTTCCATATGTTTATCACTAAGTGTGAAAATATCTATGGAATAGAGATGGGAATCGGTGCCATACCTGCTGGAGTCATAAAGATGCAGGAAGGGAACACAGTGATATTGCCTGATTGTTGCTAAGGGAAGGAGCATTTGGGGATGGGGCTGAAAGAGTTGGAGAAAGTTGCAGGTTCTTCCAACAGGGTGTGTTTCCTTCTTTCCCTTCCCTGTTTTCTGATGGTACCTCACCTGCTTACATGGGCAAAGCTGTTCAGGGGAAGAAACCAGACAGACTCGCCCTGGGTTATACATATGAAAGATTGTTGGTATAAGTAATGTCTCCTCAGTGACATGTCCTTTTGCAGGCCTCTCTGGGTTATCTTTGTAAGCTTAGTGCAGGGGGAAAGACACTTTTCTCAAGTGGCCTCACTAAATAGGGCAGGGGGTTGCTTCAGATCGGAGCCATGGATGGATATGGTACTTCAGAGAAGATCTGAGGCAGGCTCTTGTTTCAGCTTTCCCAACCTCCTCCCAAAGTATTGGCTGTCTTCTCTTTGAACCATAGTGGTAAAATCAACAAATGGCTGCAACATTTTGACTTCCTGGCAGAACTAGATGATATTAATAAAGTCACCCCTTCTGTGGGGTTGATGCCTATCAAATTTTGGTCAAAGAGGTGCAGGAGATTTTGTGCAAGTCATCTTTGATGTTTATGCTCCTTCAAAGAAATATGAAATAATGTTATTTATAATACAAGTTATTTGTAGATATATTTTAAGTTGCCTTTAAGGGTAGAACCCTCTTACTGGAAATGACTTTTCCCACCTCTGTCCCATCTGCTGCTCCCAGAATCAGCCTGCTTCCCAGGATCCTGCTTCATCCTTGATGGAGCAAGTGGCTATAGTGAAGGGTACACTAATCTGCACACTGGAACAGTCACACCACACACAAGAGAACAGAGTCATACATAATATGTTAATTCTATAGTCTCAGTTCGAGACCAACAAATCAGAACTAAATTGAATGTGGGTGGGTGAAGACAAGTGACTAATATGGCATATAAAGGGGTCCACAGTTTGGGAATGCTTTGCACACAATTCTGAATAAAGCAAATGGGAACGGAAACACAATTTTGCAGTTTGACGTGTTCTAGCCAGTCAGCCAAGCCATCCAGCAAAATAAAGCATCAGTCAGTCCATTTTCTGTTTCTCTTCTCCAGCTGACAGTTAGTATTTTATGGCTACTGAGCACAGCCAGGCTGTATGCAGCTGTTCCCTGAGGGGAATTAAATACCCCTGGGTTTTATTCAATGTCTTGTGCCCCACACAATTTCCATTCATCCTCTGTGTCTTTCTTCCACCTCCTTCAACACTCAGCAGATTTAACCATTCCTTGGCTGGAGCTTTTCTACAAAGGGCTGTTAATCACTTCATCTATTTTGGCTTTGCTACGGGATTGAGATCCGACCTTCATGCAGAAGACTCTCTTTTCTTGGTTTTTTTATTTTTTTGCAACATGTACCCTAGATAGCGCTGTGGTATGGTGGAATAGCACAAATACAGAAGTGAGGAAAGCTGATACTTTTGCTTCATCATGAAATGCTGCATTTTCCTCTCTTTGGAAAAACCTCGCAGAGATACTGGAGAGTCCCTCTGTGATCCAAAGATCCATCAGCAACCACAAAGGAATGGTGATAACTATCTTCTGTAAAAAAGCTCTTTGGAGGCAGCGAATGCTCTGAGTGGACAGTATGGCTGAGAGGCTACACATTCTGGATTCAATCCTCCTCCCCTGGCTCATGACCACACACGTGCTCAATCTTGCAATTGGTGCATACCTTACAAGAACTTATTTTCTCAAGACCTTTCTTCTCCTGCCAGCCTTAGGATTCCCCAAGCATGATGATATCCCAATAATCAGAACACACACTATTAGTAGGAATTATATTCTGTTATCCTCTTTTCTTTGATTCTAGATTTGGAAAAAACATTGCTTAAGGCTTTAAGAAAACTGAATAACTACTTAAATACCCCCTTGCCTGAAGAAATCGATGCCTATAGCACTGAAGAACTCCCTGTTTCCTCAAGGAAATTCTTAGATGGTGATGAACTCACATTAGCCGACTGCAATCTCTTGCCAAAACTCCATATCATAAAGGTCTGGCTTTTCTTCTCTTTAGTGTGTGTCCAGGAGAAGGACAGACAATAAAATGTGTGCAATAGTAATTCTTTTACTTCGTGTTTTGCTGTGAGTGAATATTGCAAGCCTGCTATATAAGTGTACTGTTTATGCAATTTTTTCAGGTAAATAATTTTTTAAAAAAATTAGAGTTGAATTTTCTTATTTTAACTTTGTATCCTGACCTATCCCTTTAAGTTCAGGCCTGATATTGTCTGAACATGGGATCTGCCATAAATGGTAAAATCCCTTTTCCTTTGAAAAATCTGTTTCCTTAAAGTTACTAGTTAGTGCCCTACTAGATAATTTTCTACCCCCTTTTTGTTTTCCTTCAGTAACTTTTTAAAAACTAGAAAAAAAGTTTAAGCATTTTGTCAATTATGAATGTTATGTGTTTAATAATTTCCTCCTTTGCATCTTTTTCTTAAAGGTTGTGGCAAAAAAATATAGGAATTTTGAATTTCCATTGGAAATGACCGGAATCTGGAGGTATCTGAACAATGCATACGCCAGAGAGGAGTTCACAAATACTTGTCCTGCAGATCGGGAGATAGAATTTGCCTATTTGGATGTTGCAAAAAGAATGAAATAAGTAAAAAAAAAATCTTCTGTTTCTGTATTTCTTCTGTGAGTTTGGTAACAAAAGGAAAAACCTAAGAACAAAGTGAAGTATCCACTCTGCAGCAAGGTTCTACGTTCTGACACTGACCAGTCCTCCTGACATTATTATTTTATTGATCAGCCTATTTAAATATAGTGTAATTGTGGAATTACTGCCAATTTGTGCACATCTACATACTTTTTCTGAGTATTGCATTTGGATAATGGATTCAGTCCCCAGTATTTGCAGAAATATTTGACTCTAGATTGCATAGTAATTGCAGCTTTTCGACTTCTGATAAATTTGTAAAGGTGTGTTACGGTACTCCTGTGAAAAGGCTGCGGAATGAAGTTCTGCATGCTGTTATACATTTAATAAGTATTATTGTAGCCATCATACATGGATGTCTGCTCACATTCTACATCCTTTCTGTACTAATCACAGTGGATCTGTGTGCAAAAACTCTTTTCTGTGCTCTGATCAGTCTATTCAGATAGAGCTGCTTTGACACAGTCCCCCTTCTGCTGAACTCAATGGCAACATTTTCAGGGTCAGAGATACTTCATATCATGCAACAAAGTCTTTGTATGTGCCATCCTTCAAACATCAGCCAGGAGCAGTAGCTCTCAGGCGTGTGTTCATCACATGCTTCTGGACAGCTTCAAATATCTTGGCTGACAAGCTGCAGACATCTGTTTAAACACCATGTGTCTTACAGCCCTGTGATCTGCTGCATCGGCTCCTAAGTACTTAGGATGGGGCATGCAAACAATGATGGTGGCATAACCTACAAAACAGGGCATTGTAGCAGTGGCTAATTTCTAAGAAGGGCCATGCCAGGAATCAGAGCTACACGTATCTTCAAAGCTGCTACTTCTAATACCAAATGGTGGCTGTAATGATGAAGGAAACCTAAATTGCATGTTCAAAAGGGCTTATTACTGAAAATAGTCAGGAAATTGCCTATGACAGCTAAACAAGCCCAGGAGCTGAACTCCTAAGTCCTTTGCTATGCCTACAACATGGGCAACTGCTTTGCCATAAGCAAAGGAAGGTGGCAAATATCCTTCTCATAGTAGTAAGTGTCAAAATTTCATTTCATTTCAGAATTATTGCCAAATGTGTTCATTCAATGAAAAATATCTGCTCATTTCTCTTTGAAGATGTGTGTAACATCTTCCCCAAAAGAAAATCCTGACCACAGCATACCTCTTAACAGCTTACACAAATGATGAAAAGTAATCATTTATGTTATCTGGATACAAATCAAAGTGGATCAATTTGGTTCCAAACTTTTTCCAATATTCAAGATTCTGTACCGGATTTACCTCTGCAGGGATGGCACAGTTCATAACTGTTATCCCATCCTGGTTATCCAAGGTATGCATTTTCCAAACTAGCTCAAAGGTGCTTCATTAGTGGGGCACCTTAAAGATTACAGGCTAAAGGCAGATGAATTCTTGTATGCAAATCAGTTGATTAACCAACACTTAAAAATTCACAACTCAGTTTGCTTATTATCCCTCCTTTCCTTTCCCTGTGGCTGGGAGAAGGACTTCACTAGAATTTAGTTCCACTTTTCACAAAAACTGAGGTTGTCATGCATGAATTAGAGGTCATGTTTTAAAACAAGTTCAAGTTAGTTGAACAAACCAGCTTCAGAACCCATGGTTTGAAGTTGGTTTGTTTAGTTCATATTCAGGGTATGAAAGAACCGCATTAGCTACCAAACTGCAGTTGATTGGTTATACTGTGGCTACTAGGAATGATCTCCTTTATTAACTATTTTCTCTACTATATGATTGATTGAACTGTATATTTACTAAACTGAATTTATATTAAAATAGGAAATCTATTTCATATCAAGATGTCTTCTTACCAACTTTGCTACAGTGTAATTTTTTTACATTTAAGGTATACTATTTCTATGCTGTATAATCATGAAAATATTTTTGTGTGTCTTGTATCATATTCCTTGTAATTAATTCTAATATGTTAAATGCTGATCTCCCCCTTTAATTCAGAGCCTGCTATTTTAGTACTCAAGATACAAATATGACTAATTATTATACTCCGTCTTCAGATACACACACACTGCACATAAAATCAATATAGTTTAATATGCCTTACAAATATGAACAGAAAATATACAAATTCTGACTGACTTAAATATGTTGTCTTGTGCTTATTTTAGTTTAAGTATGTACTGACATTACTGTATACTTTAAGAAAGGAATAACAATCAAGCTACCATTTGGAGTACAGCACTGCCAAATTTGAAAATTTTGTTTCATTGATTTAAATGGAAGCATTAAACACTTGCAAAAAGAAAAAAATGCATACTTGATCCACTTGTGACTATAATCTAGTTAAATATGAGCACATATAAGTTTGCACCTCCTCTCTCTCCACCCCTCCCCCAGTAAACAGGAGAGAGAACAGACCAGTTATCCCTACACCCATTTGTAAGTTTATTCCATGACTGAAACTCTAAAAGCACAACCAGGATTATGCAGTGTCTGGAGCAACTGAAAGAGCTGGGTGTGTTTAGCCTAGAAATAAAAAGAGGATTGGGAGAACCACGATTCCAGCCTTCAAACATCTGAAAGGCTGCTGTATAGAAGATGGAACCAACTGGCACTCTCTTGCTCCAGAAGGCAGCACTAAAACTATTGGGTGAAAACTGCAGGAAAGCAGGCTGTAGCTAACCATTGGGTGAAACCGTCAGGTCTGTTCGTTCTCTTCATATGCAGACCTCTGCTCAGCCAGTTACCTCTTGGTTGTAAATCACGATAATTAAATAGCATGAACTATGGCACAATGCCCCTTACCTCTTGCTACTCATCCTTCGACCATCTCAAGAGGCTACAGAGTGCTGGTGTGACTACTTCAGAAGAGCTTTTATGTTAAATTGCTCAATAGAGGATCAGCTGGATCATTCCTCTGGTGCAGTGTATTATTTTCTTGTTATAAATCATACCCACTACATTTCAATTACTTTTCCTGTTTATGCCTTTCTTAAAATAAACTTTACTTCCAGAGCACTAGACAGCGTTGAAATGGCCACTGGTTTGATTGGATCCCCTCTTCCCAGTGTAGCTGGCATGGAAAGACCTGTCCTGGCTGCCCCTCCAAGGTCACAGAATCTACTTTTAGGGAAGGGCTTGTGAGGGCATTATAAGGAGTGGGGAGGGGAGGAGATGGTTGCTGCCAAAATATGGCTTATCCTGGTGGTGCCTCAGCCTCTTTCCCTCCTGCTTGGAAGTGCTAGACCTAAATGATTGGTGTTGCTTTGCAGGCTAGGGCCTGCATGTTTGGAAGATTATGAGAAGCCTCACTGGATCGCACCCTCCACTGCATTTCTGGGCTGTCCATTCTTATAACATTCTAGGGTTGAGTTTCACTGGACACTGCCAAGGCCATTTGGATGAGAAACAGGAAGTTGGTCAAACCATTTATCCACCTAGCCCAGTATTATCCACTCTGTCACCAGTGGGTAACCAGAGTTTCAGGCAGGATCCTTTCCTGACCCTTCCTTGAGATGGAATGTTATGATGCATGAGAAGCATTTGCACTGCCATTCAGCAATGGCTCCTTTCTTAATTGTTACATTACCAACTGTAAGTACATGGGCCATATGGAAGAGTGATGGACTGAATATGACCAGCAGGAGTTTGGGAGCTTGGCTGGCAGTCCCTCCACTTATGGCAATCCTGTATGGTGCTGAGAGTCCCATTCTGGTTTGATGAAGAAGTGGGTGGTAGCAAGAAGAGAATAAAGAGGTGGAGGGCACATTGGCTACCCTATAGGGTTGGGTGGGAAGATGTTCTGGCAGCCCTAACAGTAATGACAACAATTCAGTTCACCCATGTAGTTTATCACCTGTCGTTTATCACAGCTCACTCTCCTTTACCCTGTCTCTCCTCTTGATCTTCAGAAGAATTCTGTTCCATCTCCCACCACCACACTCTTACACCAAGGTTGGTGTGCAGATAGGAATAGATTGCTTGTCCTTCTCCTTTATTTTCTTTTATATGACTTGTGATTTCTGATGTCACCAAAGTTATTATCTGGCCTGCAGTACTAGTTTACTAATTGAGCAACAGTATTCCAGAACATATTCTCAAGTAAAGCATGTTAACCTTGAATGACAGCATTTCGGACACCAGAGAAAAGTGGCTTTCCATAAATACTAAACCTTAATGTGGGCATTGGATGCCCAGGAAATTACATGCTCCATAACTCCATACATCTGGACTGCTGTCACAAGAATCTCCAGTGCCATCTCAGACACAAGTAGACTGGTACACATAGTCCGTATTAAGGCACCTTGGAACACCACATTTCTCAAGGCTCATGGCATCTATGATGTTGCCACTGCAGCATCCTAAGTAGCAGGGAGGAGTGTTGAGAGGCCTTTTAGAGACATAAGAAAGACCATGCTGGATCATATCAAAGGTCTATCTAGTCTGGCACTCAGTACACACAGCAGCAGACCAGCTGTCCATAGGATCTCTCAAGCAGGATGGGTTCAAGACGTCCTCCTGCCCAAGCAACTCAGCAACTGGTGTGTGCAGGCCTGCCACCTCTAGCCCACAGCCAGCAATGTTAGGAGTCACTGATAGCCTCCTCCCTCATGAATCTGTCCGAGTTGATGGCCAGCACCATTTCCCAAGGCAGCAAATTCCATAATTTAACTATACATTGTGTGAAGAAGTACTTTTCTCTGTCCTAAACCTCTCACCTGTCAACTTCATGGGATGACTCTGGGTTTCAGTGATATGGGAGAAGAAGAAAAATGTCTCCTTCTCCACACGATGAATTATTTTAAACACCTCTATCATGTCTCCCCTTACCCTTTTTTCTAAACCGAACAGTCTCAGTTGTAACCACTCCTCATAGGTAAGCTGCTCCAGTCCGCTCATCATATTTGTTGGTCTCCTCTGTTCTTTCTCCAACTCTTTTCTTAGTTTCCCTAGTCTTTACAGTGGCTATGGAAAGACTTGGTGGCACCTGGACTCCATTGCATTGGTCATGTCATTGGCAGCATGACAAGGTCCACATTCATTGTCTAAGTAAATCAATCTGTAATAATAATAATTATTTTGTAATAATTTATAGATAAATTGGTTTACTAATGTTTTAAAGTGTTTTTAATTTTTTTAATATTCTGAGCTGCCTAGGGATGCTGCTAGCAGAATAGACAGCGTATAAACACTTAAATAAATGAATAAATAAAATTTGGAATTGGGAACTGGAAAAAATAAGAACAAAAACAAGTTTGTTTGTTCTCTGAGCCCATTTCCAAATCAAACTGAGATATGTTTGCTAATTTGAGGCTGATTAGTGAAGGACTAAGCAATTCAGCCTGCTTATTCAGGCCAACAAATCCATATTCCAGCGGTAGTGTTGATACCACTTTCTCTTCGATTTCTTGTGTTTGATACACTTTGTAGCAGTGCCACTGAGAGTGCTTTGGGGGCTAAAGGAAGAAGAAAGAACAGGAACATTCCATGAGAATGCTTTTGGTATCTTTCTCAATTGATCAGAGAGTGCAAATACAGTAAGAGAGTTTCTCAGCATCTTCTACAGGGCATCTCAGTTCTGAAAAAGTATACGTCAGACTTATTCATGTATACTGTGAAGAAGCAGAATATTTACTATTTACCTTCCCTCCAAAATGTGGTCAGTAGGTCCTAACGCTACCCACAAATATTTCCCTCAAGTATTCTATTTATGTAACATTGCTTGTATAAAATTACTTTATTACATCATTATTATTGTAAATAAAAATAACAACCATGAGTCTTAAATAGTGACACACATCTTTTACATCATATGTGCTCAAGGCAAATATGGTCAGATAGTTATTTTTGCTAATCACTGCTGCATCTTCCTGCAAAAAGTCTTCAGATTTTGAAGATTTCAGTTCCTTAATCACCAGGATGGCTCGTTCTTTTCTCTGGATAGATGTGTCAGCTTTGCACACAGTATTTCCAAAAGCAAGCTGGAATGGAACAACGCAGCATTTTAATACAATAGATAAAATATGATTCATAAGAACTGCTCTCTAATGCAAATCTTTGCTTCACCTGAGTTCGGTTTGCCACTATCTTTCCCCCCGCTCCACCTCCTGCCTCCCTTTTCTTAATCTTTCACATGTTCTAGTAGGTTTACACATAGGGCCATGACACATTGCACCACAATTTCTTATGTGTATTCTTGATAGGAAGAGAAGTCATTGCTTGTTACTGATACAGATAGAGGCACCTGGTCAAGGTGTCTAATTTGAATGTCTGCCATCTCCTCTCACATTTTACCTTAAGGTTCTGACCATGAAGCTACAATTCCTTCAAGAGCTATGGAGTCAGTCTTTCTGCCCTCTTTCCTTCCAAGGTTCTGCCAACTGTTCAATGCCAGCGCCAGGTTTTGGAGGCAAGCCACCCTCCGTCGGGGCCCTCCTTCCATCAGCCTGCACTCTCACTGACATTGTCCATGACTGCTCCTGCTCCTTTTAGCATCCTTGCTGCCACTTGCTTGCTTGGCGGGCAGCCAGCCAGCCAGCCAGTGAGAAAGCAGGCAGTCAGCTCCAGAGCACCTTCTCCTCACCGCTTCCATTGTCTGGGCCACAGTGAGAGGCAGCTGAAGGAGCAGACTGAAATGGGGAGGAGGTGGAGAAAGTCTCACAGGCTCTTGTCAGGGGGCTGCCACCAGAGAACAGGTCCTTGGCAGGTACCTGATTGTGCCTACCCTTGATGCCATGCAGATTTTAGAATTCTTTAACCATCACATTTTCACGGACAAGTGCAAAGCCAGCTGAACTCCATGGCCTACCCCCATCAGCACTGCAGATTAGAAGTTTTGATCTACAGTTCCCATGAACCCAAGGTCTGCCCAACCAGTGGAAAGAGATGATGGAAGTTGTCAGCCAAAACATTTGGAGTTTCTCACCGCTGCAGGTGTAGTGCATGGCTGTGCCCCCAAGATATGAACAGCTTCTTGATGCTTGTGTCTTAGTGGAATGCCATCTGGGACAAAATGATGATTCTCAGTCACGCTAGTCTAGCAAGAACCCTTGGCATTCTCTCTTTCATATACAAGAGAGATGGATCATGGCATGACTGAATTTTAATCCAAATCTGCAGTATTTATAGGATCAAACTGGCACTGTCAAATACAATTCTCTGCTCAAAGACACACCTCTTTTCTTTGATTTTTTGGAAGACTGTGGTGCCGCTTTCCTGAAGTTTTTCCCCAATGAAGGATATATTTTCAAGAGATCTTCCTTTGATTTAGCAGCACCCTCTTGTTGAGAGAAAGGACCAAAGTGACCTTCATCTAATTCATCCTGTCCAGAATAAAGTACACAGGAAAGGAAAAAATTTTCAAAGTTGCACCTAAAATGCAGAAATGGCAATCAGAGAGAAAATGATGATAAGGGTGATGATGACGGTGGTAGTGATGATTTAAAAAATAATTCCTGACCCAAAGTTTCTTTCTTTTTTTCAGACTGTGTATTGATATCCCCACATGGTCGGTTCCATTTATTTCAGTGGAGGGGGCTCCTCCATGTACATGCTCGGCATGCTCATGAGCAAGGTTAGCTCTCCTTCGACAGGCTGTATTCGCAGGCACACCATGGGTGCAGGGGATTTTATACGGAGGCCTGGACTAGGGAAGCCGTATTTATAAAGACCTCCCTGATAAAAGAGAACAATTTTCTGGATATGAGAATGTTGCTAGAAATTTTGTTTGAAGAGCGGGAAATTTCTTACCTTGTTTGTTTTTCCAAATTTCTTGGCATTTGCTGAAATACAAAGTATCCATATTTTATTGAGATGAAAACTAACTATAAAGCTGAAATCAAACCAGAGATTTGGCTTGGGTCTCTTTCAACAAGCCAGAGTCATAATCCACTAGCTATGGCTCTAGCTTGTCAGAGGAGGGCCAGAGTTCCTAGTTCATACTGAATGCTGAACAAATCATAGTGAGATGGTACTCAGGCTGTGTACACCTCCCTCATGACAACCCACAATTTTATATAATTACATGAAGCCTCTGATTTCCCAAACAAAGATTTTTTAATACTTCAATCTATATTATAACTACAAATGTATGAAATCCCCTTGAAAATGTTTGTCTTAAAGGGACTCTTTAGGCTTCCCTCAAAACCTCTCAGATGTTTCACCTGAGAAGAAGCATCACCATTTGCTTTAGTCAAAACTGAGGCATGTTTGAATGATTTTGGTTGGAAGGTCTTGGTTACTTTGCTAGAGGAATCAACAAACTACAATGAATGTCATTTTACGAGAAGCTTTGGAAGCAACTTCTGTTCTGCCATTGGATCACTGACGCTTTCAGCTTGGAACAAATGATGCCTTGGCACTCTGACCTCATCTAGGTTCAAGCTAACAAAGCTGAAAATCTCTCTTTTATTTAGCCTGATCTTTACAAGAAGAGCTGCGTTGCCTGGACTTTATACCCTTTGCAGTTAAGTTGCTTTCGCAGCTGCTTCCCATGCCAGTCCTTGCATTTACTGTGATTTAGAACAGCGCCCAGAGCACACAGCATCACATTCCTCCTTTAAAGGCATCCGGTATCTCAGTAATAAGAGTGCCATCAGCACTTGAGCTAAGTCTGCACACAGGCATCTGTTTGTCAATTAAGTGAACATGGACTTCGTTTGCGATTGTGTTCCTATGTTAGCATGGGCATCACTTGACAAAGTTTAACCAAACGTTTCCTTGTAGCATTATCATTTCCGTGTACCTTTTTACTTTTACATTTGGAACTATGGAATTAGCTTGGGACAAAAGATAAACATGCAGCGCTACAGTACTTTAACTCTTCCCTCTGTCTCTCCAAGATGCAGCACAGGTATTGATTGTCAATCATTGCAATATGTAATTTTAATGTTAGATATGCTTCAGACATTGCCTTTGTTCAAATATGTTAAAATGAGATGCATTTTAATATTGAAATATATGACAATATCATATCATTATCTAAAAAATCTTAGTATAATTATTATATTACATATATTATAATACCTAAGTTATACAAGGGTAGTGAATAATTGAATAATCGTATGTAAGACAAATACGATCAATGCATTATTATTAGTAGTAATTATAATTAGTAATTATTATTAGTAATATTACTAATAATATATTAGTAGTAATATTATTAGTAATATTATTACTAATATATTATTATTACTAATATATTACTAATAATATATTAGTAATATATTACTAATATATTACTAATAATAATATTATTAGTAATATTCCTGTTAGTAACCAAGAGGTAACAAGGGCTATTTGGCAGATTAATTTAAATTACTAGGTTTATTGTAATTTACTACAGAAGTATTAGTTTTGTGATGATCTCTGTAAGACACAGTTCTATGAAATACTATGAAATGGATCTTTTGGACCCAAAATTTAAACATAGGTTAGCATAAAGGATAAAGATATGAATGCTGTTTTACTAAAACTTTAATTCTAGTTTTGCTAACTTGCACTATAATTTTATTTGAACAAGCAGATGGGTTAGTTTGTTTTGTCTCCACATGACAGCTAACATAAGTTACTGAATTAAATAACATACTGGTGTTATTCCATATATTCTTAGCATGGAAAAACATAAGGGTATTTTATTATATTTTTGTTCAGATATTTGGTTACCAGTCAGGTGCTATCAGATGGACTGGGCTAGAAACAGTTCACTTAATGCACAATCCTATGTCTATTTACACAGAAAAAGCTCTACAACTCCCAACATGTCCCAGCTGGGAGATGTAGGCCCCTTTCTGTCTAAATACACATAGGATAGTGCTCTGGAAGCTCCCATCATTTGATAGTTACTTACTTTATTGCAAATAGCTGTGTCTTGATGCAAACATTAAGTAGATAGGGGGCAATAGTCATTATCTGAATAACTAATATTTGTTTAATTACCTTGAAGACTGGTGGTCTTGGCCATGAATCTAGGGTCGGTGTTTTTCTGTACCTCATCAAATGCTGTCAGAAATTCCAAGATTGTCCTTTGTTGATTAGCTGCAGGCTCTTTTATAGCTCTTTGGTTCTTAACTGAAAAGCAAAGGAAATGATCCATGATTGCATAACCATCTTGAGGTGTTCTAGTATGGTAAGCCTTTTCATACCTTGATGGCAGTCAAATCCATGCATGCGATGTAATTCATATGGAAACAAACTTGTACAGAGTCTTTGGTATGAAATAAATCTCATAGAGTTCTATAGACTCAGTCTTATCACTCCTAGCTGGCGCTATAATGAAGCACACAATCAATAATTAACAATGCTTAAACCTTTTTTTGCTCAAAGCACTTCATGTAGAAAACCATTAAAATTACTGCAGTGAGCAAGGCATTGTGTTGAATTGGAACACTGGAATAGGATTCAACTTACCTCCTTGATGATGTAGTTTGTCAGGCAGAAGCGAAGGAGTAATTGTCTGAACTTTTGAAGAAAAGGAAATGATGATCAAGAAAATAACTATAAAGATTCTGGTTTCCATTGTAAGGAAATGGGAATGTTTGGGTTTCCAGATCTGTACCATGATTGCCTTTCCACAAGGTTTGTTAAGCCTCTTTCATCCAAGTCTTCTTTCTGGTCAAGTGCACTGCACTAGCTATGGACTTTTAAACCCTTGTTTCCTTTCATTAGCCAGAAAATAAATTCCCCATCAAATTCCACTTTATTAAACCACATTTTGACATCAGGTGACATGTCTCACTGTCTTTTCTGAGGTTTGCTTTGTTCCCTTCTAGTGATAGTCTCCAACGTCAGAGCTCTTTTCTCTTCTTAAGCAAACACATTAACTTTGCGTTATCGCTGCTTGAACAGCAGAACCTCCAAAATGCGTACACAAACTTTGGGATAAAGTGTGTGGGGGTGGGGCGGGCTGGTGGGGTGGGCTGGGTTGGGAGGGGGGAGAGGACAACTATCAGAGACATTGAAAGCAAGTTTACGTTTTACGTTGTCTTTATCCTGACTCTTAATGGGGATACTCATTAAAAACAGTTGCAAACATGCTGATGACGCCAGCAGGTGACCTAGCAAACATCCTAGAAATAAAGCAAATAGCAAAGGCTCAACAGCGAGCCACACAGAGAACGGTGCTAAAGAAACGGAGAGGAACGGATAAAATGTAGGAAGATAAAGTCAGCCCAGAAGCACTTGTTGGAACTAAGTCCAACTCAATAAATATCCTACCACATGCCAAAGCTGCTTCACCTTTTCTAGCAGATCTCCATTACCATGCTTTAAAGGCATCCTGAAGTCAAATCAGGTTTCCTAAGCCAAGTTGTTGTCTCATTTGCTGAATGTTGCTAAACATTAGAGGAACAGTGAGAGGCAACATAGTAGGCCAGTGGATAGTAGGCCAGCGGTAGAAAGATACCGGAAAAGCTGTTCTGAAGTTACAAGACCCCTGTTCTTCACCTGAAAGTGTTAATGATTGGCAGGAGAATATAATTCAGACTGAAAAGATGGTCTCCCTAGAAACTTATCTACTGCCCTTTCAGATATTATTCTAGAGTTATGTGTGTGTTTAGATATAACATTATGGTAGAAGATTTATGTATTCTGCTCCTTAGAACATGTTTAAAAGGCTTTCCATATGTCTGTGAAGAAGATTCTCTACCAATGTACTAGTTCTAATCTATGCTTGCAAATTAAGTTGATACTGCCCACAGGTGGGTCTGCGGAGCCTGTTAGCATGATGAGGTTTATGTGCCCCATCCCCCTATGTACTTTCATTGAAACCTCAAATAACAGGGAATTCAATAATTTTAAATGAGCAATGTATGCTGACAGCAATTTTTCAGATGTCATATGTCAATTCTATGGGAATTAAGAACAAATAATACTTATTGAAATAATTCAGGGTTCTTCAAACTGTCCAATAGTCCTGCACTTCTTAGCATCTCCTTTCTTGAGGACTAGAATGATTACTGGATGCTTCCAGTCTGTGGGCCACCATTGCATGTTCTTTATTTGTTGACATATGCTTGTTTGGATTTGGACTGATTCAGTCTCTGCACTTTGGAATAGTTTTATAGGTACCTTAACTACTCTGGGTGAGTTATTCCTTCCAAAGCAGCTTTCATTTCATTTTCTCATAATTCAGGTTCTTCCTCTTAGGCTTCCTCTTCCAAAGAGCCTGTCATCCCTTTATATTTCTCTCTCCACTCTTCTGTTACTTTTATTTTAAAGTCTTTGGTGTATTTAACTCATGGTTCTCCTCCACTGGGGTGTTGTCCCCCTCTCTGGGAAGTTCCATGGCTGGGCTGAGGTCACCTTTCTTCCTGGGATGAGAGAGGGGTGGGCTGCGCCACATCAACACCTGCGGACTGGAAAAGTGGGCCTTCCAGCTCACATGGCCTGGTACCCAGGGCAGCAGCCGAAGAGCAGAGCCAAAGGGCATCACCCATTTGGCACCTGTTTGATGCTAATTCAGTGCAGGTTCAGTCCCGGACTTTCATGTGCGTGCAGGGTGGGTGGATGGACGGACAAGGATATCCAAGTTCCGCCAAGTTCTGTTATATGTTTTACTGTTAATATGTTTTAAACTTCTCTGGATGTTCACTGCTCAGAGAGCCCTGCAGGGCTATAGGGTTGTATTAAAATGTAATACATACATACATACACGCATATTTTCTGTATAGTTCTTCCGTATATTATTTCTACTTTCTCTGTACTTTATCCTGGTCAAATAGCAGGCATTCTTGTCTTTTGGCTTTTCTAATCTAGTTGTGAATTTCTCTTTAACTTCTTGGATTTTCTGGAAGAGGCCTCTTATTTATCTCCTTTTGTCATTCTCTTCTATATCTTTGCACTAGCAATTGTAATAGTTCTTTTTTCTCTATGTACTGAAAAGTTGTATTCAGGATTCTGACCCTATTTTGCCATTTTTGATTTTGCTTCTTGCCTGTGGTAATTGCATTTTTCACATCATCCATCCAGGCGTTTTTATTTCTTTTTGCTATAGGGCTTATCTTTTTGTATTCTTCCCTAACAATGGATCTTGTTTCAGTCCACAATTCTTCAGGCTCATGGTCAGTTAAGTTCAGCAATGCAAATCGGTTCTTCATGTGGACTTTAGGTCCTTCAGGAATGTGTTTTATGTTGTGTTTTAGCACTATATGTCTCTGAGTGATCTTTGTCAGCTTTTCTGTTTTTTGCTACTAAGAATTCACAGTCACTACCACAATCTGCTCCTGGTCTTGTTTTGCAATGAGAATATAAATTCTCCATCTCCTGCTTCAGTTTACATAAGATATTCAATTTCTGTTTTAGCCATGTGCTGATGTCCATGCATACAGTTGAATGATCAGTTGTCCAAAGTATATATTTATAATAAGCAGAATGTTTGCTTCACAGAAGTTGTTCCCTTGTTTCACTTCAGACCCAAAGCCAAATTCTCCTACAACATTTGATTCTGCTTTGTTTTCTACTTTTGCATTCCAGTCATCAGAATTAGCAGCATGTCTTGTTTTGGTGTGTTATCAATTTTCTCTTGGAGATTTGCATAAATGTCTTACATTTCTTCTTCTTCCGCATCTGTGGTTGAAGCATAGACATGAATGATGGGTATGTTAATATGTTTTCTGAGAATTCTGATGAATATTATTTGGCTAGACTTTGCATTATAGCCCCTGTACTACTTATGTTACATCTTGTATTAGAGCTGCTCCATTTTATCAGAGTTTGCCATTTCCAGAATAAAACACTTGGTGTTTGTCTAATTAAAAATGTCCTATTCCATTCTACTTTAGCTTGCTCATACCACATTAGTCTGCAGTCATCTAGGAATTCTAGGAAAGTTGCATTGAAATCCCAGGCACTGGGAGATTGTGGGTGTCATCTTAACTTTTGGGTTTTTACTCTAGAAAAAAGAGCTGGTACATCAGCCCTTTAATAACCCTGTCGTTACAAGTCTTCCTTTATTCATTTAATTATTGTACTTTTTAACAGCCCAGTCTCCAAAGTTATCTGTACAATACATTAAAACATGGAATATAAATATTAAAAAAATAAAAAGAGGACAGAACAGGAAAAATATATTAAACATCCATTACAGTAATTGTGATCATGCCAACTAGGAATAGATAAGTGGATCCAAGGGTCAGTGCTTGCCTGAAAAAAGTCCTTTGCTGCAATCTCTCTGCATATGGGAAGCATTGCAGTATTAACCTTTCCTCTGGCATGCTTGGTTTTCAACCATGCATTGTGCATACTCTGTAGAGGCCCAGTTCTGTTGGAGGGCTGCAATACTTGCATGAACCCTCTTGCCTTTTTACTTGTGGAAAGGGGCAATGTAGGTACAAAGAGGCGGTGGGACTGCACCTGATCCTGAGGCTGTGTGGCTCCTCCCTGTTCCTCGAGTGCCAATGGGTGACTGCTGCTTTGGGAACCTTTTCCCTGCCTAGACCTGCTGTGCAATTCAGGAACCAGAAGATCAGGGCTGAAATCGGGTAGGGAGCGCACCAGCTCCTTGCATCAGTGTTGCCTCCTTGCCCAAGGTGTGTGTGAAGAGCATGTGAATGTTTGAATTATCTGGGGTTTGACTGTTTGTTTTGGCTTTTCTTTGCCATGAGATGGTAGGACAGTACAAGGCTGGTTTTTATGACTACGGAATTAGACAGTTCATTCATTTGTCCAGGTTATATTGAAAATTGCCCTTTTCATCCCAGAAATCATCAGGGTTGAGGCAAATGTTCATTGAACTGACACTACCGGGTCACACAACCTGTCCAAGAAGTTTAGAGGAAATGGAACTCTTATGCCTCTTTGAGGAAACCCTGGGATTGGAAACTAGAGAAAGACAATCACAGCATTAAGTCTCCTTTTTTGTAGCCCCACAGTCTTGGTTCATAAAATGACCTTCTCATCTTACAGCGTTCCTACAGGCTGTTAACTGCTATTCCTACTTTCAGTTTCAACACAGAATCGAGATCAACCTCCATCTACAGAGCTCTACGTTATAGAAGAATAGCACAAATACACAGAAAAATATTTTTTATTTCTCTTTGGAAATGATACCCCACCCCTGCCCCCAGTTAACATGTGAAGTGGGAGGCTGTGGAGGCCACCATCACTTCCACCTCTCCTGTTCAGCACAGGATGAATGCAAGTCTTGAACAGAAAAGATGACAAAGACTTGAAGACAAAAAGATCTTCACCTGGTGCAAAAACTAGCACAACATAGCAACAGGTCCAAGAGCCTTCTTGGAATGGACGTCACACAACTATTGTGATACCACTGAAAATGCCCAAATAGGTTAAATGAGCAGATAAAAAAGATAATAACAATGAAATAAATAGCAATAAAAACCATTGCTAAACCAAAGCATTTCCTTTACTGCATTTTTATGTCTGGGAACAGCTGCACCTGATGAATTTGCCTGTTTTACAGCTGTTAAAGGCAATGGATAGAAGCCAGACAAAAAGGTGGCGTTCCTCACTGGGCTTTGCATCGCACCACTTCATTTTTATTAATAACAGGCAGGATATATCAAGTGAGGCAGCATTTAGCTTTAATAACTCAAGTTTAGTTGGAATGAACCATAATTCATATTGTGGCAACTAAAGTGTAATTTTAGGATGGTGCCGTTTCATAATTCCGTATTCAGTAAAACAGCCAATTTACTGGTGCACAAGCCTTCATTTCCCACAGCATACTTCACAGAAATCCTCAGCCCTCTCTGAAGACCACCTTTGTTCACTGACTTCGTATCCAACTGTTACATCTCATCTGCAGCAGTCTCCCTTTTGGGGTTGCAGTGCTGGCCAAGACTGCCCTCTGGTGAGCTGAGGGCAAGCAACACCTTAGATTTAACCTTAAGAAAACAACAACTCACACAAGGGTGTCGAGAGTTTCTTTCAGAGAAGCATAAATAAGTAGAGTGGGGGGAGAAAGATGAGGGTGGAGAATGGCTGCCCAAACCCTACAGATTTCTCTTTCAGAGCTAGTAAAGTTAATAACTATTTTAGGTACAAACAAATCACAGCTTGCAAAGGATAAACTGCTGTGTGAGGAAAAATAAGTAGGCCAGGCCAATCCAAAAGGCTCTGATTACTAAAGCGAAGAGGAGCTTGTATGTGTGTGCGTGTGTTGTGTCCAACCTATATCTTTAATTGCATGTATGTTATGCATTTATCTGTCATTGAAGCCAGGTGACTAAAGGGAATTTCAACGGAACATCAAGGCTTTTAAAGTTGGGTTCTTTCATCCTGTTTATTTCCAAGGCTGGAGGCAGGACACGGCGGGGAGGGGGGTTGCACAAGAGAAAAATATTTGGGTTGGCAATCTTGATGGAAAGTGAGCTGAAAGATTATAAACAGAAAGAGAAATGAGACAGGGAGTAACAGTTAACAATTTAATTTTGGCAGTGGGCAGTGTTGCCAGATGTCCTCCATTTTGTCCTCACACTTCGGTCTCATCTCTAAGTTCCCATCTTGTTTGTTTAAAGTGGCTAAGCTGGCCACTGTGGGCTAGTGGCCACAAATGAAGATGCCCACCAGAACGCCCCCACCCCTCTGTTGACATGAACAGGAAGCATCTTAACTCTAAGCAATGTGCCAAGTAGAGTCTTTAATATGCATTGGCATGAAAAGCTTAGGAATCATTAAAACCCATTCCCTTTCTGCGGATGATTTAACCTCAGCTTTTGTGTTTGTATTCTTAAGACTGCTTTTCATTTGTGCTTTTGTTGATATTAAAATCTGGTAATTGTGAGCAATATCAGATGTGGTTACTTTCTAGTCATTACGATACCACTTTGTATTATGTAAATAATACTTTAAAAAATAGCTGCTCGGTGGTCAAGGGTCAGCAGCCACCCACAAAGATGCCCACAGGATGGGCCACCCCCTTCTACTGTCATGAAAAGAGAGAACTCTGACCCCAGGTGGCCCTAACTCAAGCCCATCTAAACCAGCAGACTGAGGACAGATAAAGTCTGCTTTGGCTTTCATTCTGTCCCTCCTGCTCAATCATCTGACTTTATCTCTCCCACACCTCCTCTGCCTTCTCACCTTTTATCTGCTTTCTCTCTGCCTCACTTTTTCTCTCCATGACCACAACCATCCTGCCTGGATCCTGCTGCTCCCCACACCATGGCACGTCTTTCCCTCTGGAACAGCTTCCAGTGACTTCTCAGAGTGGCAGTCTAATACATCTGGAGGCTGCTAGGCTGGGAAAGGGGCATGAGCAAGCCCAACAATCCACCCTGTGTGCCAACCCAGATATAACAGAAATGCTTTGAGCATGTACAGTTTTGCACTTTTAACTCACTTAAGGTCATGCGCTGTCATGACTACTGCAATAAACTGGTACTTGCTCCTGTTCTTCTAATGCTAACCATGTTAAGTGGGGAATGAGCGGCATTTTGTTGTATGCATTTTGCACTATTTTATTGACAAATCTATTTTCAAAGTTAAGCTAATAAAACGAGCATCTATAAACATGTACATGCTTATCCAGCCGCTCCCATCTATAAAATGTTCCTGGAAACAAGCAAGAAAGATGCTGCACAGCCAGAGTTAGCTGTGGTGGTCCCCACAGGATCATGCTAGCCAGGCACTGATGCTGGCCAATTTGTTCCCACTGCCATCACCTGTTGCTTTCTGGGTGGTTGTTTGCACAGGAAGGGAAAGGTTGGATTTGGAGGTCCCAAACTTTGGTGTCCAGATCCATGAAGTCTAAGAAGGCAGCAAGAATGAAAAAGTAGTTGGGGTTGTGGTGAATTTCACATCAGTCAGCTAACCAGTCATCAACTTATTTGGCAGCAAACTTCTCGGAATCATCTGTTTTCTTCCAGAATGCTGCTTTCCCTGGATCTACAATTTCTTCCTCTATGTTTCATTTATCTCATTTAGACTTTGATCCTTCAAAATAATTTATGGTAAATTAATAAGGCCTTTGTCCAAGTTAATGTGTTTACAATTATGATGTCAGGACCTGATCCACAGTTCTTCATGATTCATCTGTATTTGAAGGTTTTGGACTGATTTGAGCAGAATCGTGGGAACATAAAAGCAACCCCTACCAGATGAGAGCTCATGGCCACTCTAGTGAAACGTCCTGTTTCCTACAGTGACTAACCAGATGCCTCCAAGCAATCCACAGGGAAGGCAGAAAGGCATCAGCCCCCTGCTGCTGATCTTCCCAAATGGTATTCATAGGCAATGGGGCTACCAAGTGGGAGAGTCAATATATTCCAATTAAAAATTGGAAGGCAAGCAAGCTAATCAAAGAAAGAACATGCACAGCATATAGCAAACAAAGCAGGGAGCAGAGAGCTTGAACTCAGTGGCAAAAATGGTGGGGAATTGTTCCTGCTCCGACAGTTTTATAAGGACATGCTGGTCCTAAAGGATTTTCCATGCCTTATTTTGGATTTGCTTTCCTCTTTCTAAACTATAGTTACCATTGTGAAATCCACGTACTTTTCAAAAAAAGATGTGAATTCTTTCCTGGCCTTTTCAGCTCAGTCTCTTAATGCACTTGAAAGTATAGAGGGTCTCAGGGCCTTTCCAAAGGATCTGTGCAGGGTGTGCCTACACATTTCAGCAAATGCGCTCCCTCCCTGCAAAACCCATCTGTGAAACCTGCTGTCTCTTAAGAAGCTGTTCATGAAGAGTCATCAACTGTATTCTCATGTCCCTTTAACATGCAGAAATCCTGCAGGTCTAGATTTTCCCAACTTGGGGATACAATCATGGGAAAAGCAGTATTGGTTAAACTTCTTCATGTCACATACATGTAGGAATCCTACCAGAATGCAATTAGTGACCTTAAGTACAAGCAAGCTACCCAAGGAGAAACAAGTTGTTGACAGAGTATCAAAGTCAACTGAAATTTCTCAAGTTCCAAACTAGCTAGTTAATACCTCTGCAATGTGACTTTTCCCTTGTCCCCTTCCAATCTTGTCATTTCCAGCTGCATTCCTTGCTTTGTCCACCCTCCCTTTCCAAAATCCCTTGAAGCTGTTTCTCCTTCCCAACAAATGTACCTTCTAGTTGACCAACAATTTATAGCAGGATATTAGAAATGCAGTTCTCATGCCAACAAGCGACTTGTGGAAACAGTCCATTGCAATGAAATCTGTTCATCTGCTCTCCATAGAGTCATTGCAGAATGTTGCTGAATGCAAGGAAACAAGACCTTCACTCTATGGCTTTCCAACATCATCTGTGGGGCTATAGGGTTCTGCAGAGTCCCAACACGGAGGATCCCAGTCTTCAGTTCCCTCCCAGCCCTTTATCCAGATGACCAAAAATAATCATCTAGCTAAAATCCACAGACTGAGGTGTGACAGTGGCAGAGTTCACTGCCACTATGCCTCGCTGCAAATGAGTGTTGAGGTTTACATACATCTAGGGTAGGGCCGGAGAGTGCAGCCTGGGTTTAAATGTCAACTGAAATCACTAAGTGGCCTTACACAGTTTTGCAAATTGCCAGGAGAGCTTCTGCTATTGTGTGGTGTAGAAATGTAAGAAATTCATAAGGCAAGGCACTTTCAGCTTCATAGAATATGGTAAGTATAATTCTGACCTACCTTACAAGACAGCTGTAATGATTATTTATCACCATTTCTTTATTTTTAACATTTCTAGTCCACCCTTTTTCCTTCAAGGAAGTGAAGATAGCATGCAGGCTTCTCCTCCTCTCCATTTTCTCCTCACAACAACTCTGTGAGGTAGGTTAGGCTGAGAGTCAGTGACTGGCCCAAAGTCACCCAGGGAGCTCCATGGCTGAGTGGGGACTAGAATCCAGGTCTCCTGAGTTCGACACTCTAACCACTATGCCACGCTGGGTCATAATGACACAATTGTGCTTTATTTATTTAACAACATTTTAGGCTGCCTTTAAGGGTGGCACCTTCTCATGTATGTGAAGTGTAATGAATGCTTGCAAACACTATATAAACAGCAATCATTATCCTTATTATAGTAAGGGGACAACTGTGGAAGAGAGAACCCCTCTATGAATCCAGAGCAGCCATTTGCTTAGAAAACTATCAGCTGGTTAACATTTATTGAATTCATCCTCTTGCCTGCCTTTAAAGGTTGTCAAGAGAGTGAGAGGACTGTGTGTGCAGGCTGATATGTCCAGATGCAGTTTGGCTGTCACAGTCAGATGTCTGGAAGGAGAATTCGAGAGAACAAAGAGTTGGAAAGTATCACAGAACTCTGCACTCAATATAGTAATATTTCAATTGGCAAGGGAATAATCACAGCTCTGGATTTATGACAGAGCCAATAAGCCATAATTGCCAGCAATTATATCATGCACACATATCAAGCTTGTGAACTCTGAGGCATATATTAGCTTTTTCATGAGCCCAGTTTTGAAAATCTCCTATAAAAACAAGGCATGATTTTTATTTTGGTGGAGAGTAGTGGAAGATGACAGGGCTTGGCATCTCATCACAGCGGCCTTCCTCTCCAAAATTGTGCCAGTATAAATGCAAGGCTGCTTATTTATTGGTTTGATGTATACCAGTCATGTAGTACAGAAGTGCCTGCACACCTGGGCAGACCGGTGGTTGTTTTGTTGCTAATTCAAAGACTTGATGCAGACAACTTCGACTTCAGCTGCAGCTCCTTTTTCCTTGGAAAAGCGAGTGCACATTCGCTTGGTTCATACATAAATTCAGGGCTTTTTTTGTCATAGAACGCACCGGAACGGCGTTCCGGCACCTTTTTTTGACGGATTTTTCCAAGTGATTGTGAATCGTCCTGTTGTGCGTAGCAGGTCAGCAGCAAAAATCATTAACATAGTGCCTGCGAGCTGCTTGTGTGTCGGCGCTGATTGTCGGCACTGATTGTGAGGGTGCTGCTCAGCTTGGGACGCTGCTTGGCTTGGGATCGGTCATGTGGTCACGCTCTGAGTGCTTACTGCCGGCGGCGACCATTGTGTAAAAGTGTGACCCCAAGACATGAGTTCAGCACCTTTTTTTTTTTTTTACAAAAAAGGCACTGCATAAACTAATCCATGGTCTATTCAACAAACAACTTGTTGGACTAGCCAGGATTTCTCTGGTAGATAATCAGTCCATCCATGGTTTTTCCTCAGTCGATGGCTTATTGATTTCCCTTCCCTTCTCCTTTGCCCACATGTTCCTTATATCCCAAATGGCCTTGCAGTGCTATAGTCTTGGCAAGTAGAGCGGCTTGTATTTTTTACTACTCTTCCTCACCAGTTTTGTAGCCTTGTGAACCAGCCTATGAACAGTCCACAGTTCTGCACTGAAACGCAATGACAACCAATGGGTGAAGCAACCAAACAGAGTAAGAACAGAAGAACCACCATGCTGGATCAGATCAAGAATCCATCTGGTCCAGCATTCTGTTCACAGAGTGGTCAACCATTTGCCCATGAGAACTCAGAGGCAGGATATGAGAGTGACAGCACCTTCTCGGCCTGTTTCTGAACCATTGGCCTACACGGTTCTGCTGCCTGTGAAAGTTGCACAGAGCCACCAGGAATAGTAGATAGGGCTAGATAGTCTTCTCCTGCATGAATTTCTCCAGTTCTGTTTCACAGCTGTCCAAGGTGATGGCCATCACTACTTCTTGTGAAAGTGGGTTCTATTGCTTAATTTTGCATAGTGTGAAAAAGTTTCCTCATTTTATCTGTCCTGAGCGTCCCACCAATCAGCTTCATGGGATGACCTCTTTGGGTTCTAGTATTATGGAAGAGGGAGAAAAAGATCTACTTATGCACTTCCTCCACACCATGCATAATTTTGTACACCTCTATTATGTCATTCCTTACCTTTTCAGTAAGCCAAACAATCCCAGCTGTTGTAACCTCACAGGGGACTTGCTCCAGCCTCTTCATCATTTTAGTTGCCCCTTTCTGCACTTTTCCCAGTTCTACAGTATCCTTCTTTAGGTGCAGTGACTAGAAAATACAGTGTTCTAAATTTGGTATAAGGCAATAGGAGATTAGTAGTTCTACTTGCGGTTCCTAATTCTGCCTAATATGGACCTTGTCTTTTCACAGCAGCTGCATTTTAAGCTGACATTTTCATTGAGCATTACAGTGCAACCTCAAGATCTCTTACTTAATCAGTCACCACTAGCTCAGACCCCATTAGCTTATACTTGGAGTTGGGATTCTTTGCCCCAGTCTGCATTACTTTTGCCATTTTGTTGCTCATTCTCCAAATTTGGAAAAATCCCTTTTTGTTTCAGCCACTCTGAAGTATACAATGTCATCAGCAAACCCAGCCACTTCACTGCTCACTCCTAATTCCAGATCATTTATGAATTAATTGAAAATAATTGACTCCAGTATAGTTCCCCATGGAACCCCATTCTTTACACTCTGTTATTGGGAGAATTTTATACCATGAGTTCCCCTTCTGGGTTTTTTGTGGCAAACACATCATGGTTTGTTTGGACAGTCAGCTTCACACATCACAACAAAGCCAACATCCAGTAACCTATGCCATGGCTTAAGCATCATGTGTGAACCAGGCCTGTCGTCTGCATCTCTGACCACACTCACACTGTACTGTAATGTCTGATAAGGGTTTTCCAGGTAGTTGTACACATATGCTGCAGCCTGACTTTCCCTCTCAAGAGAGTAGGAAAAATGGCACCATTTGGCTCCCCACACATATGGGCATCGATGCCCATTCATTTTGTTCACTACTTTGGTTTTATTCTGTTTTAATTTAATGGTTTTATATGTTTTGCTCTATTCTTGTGTTTTATGATTCTAAGCTTTATCTTGTAAACCAGCCCAAGAACTTCAGTTACTGGGTAGTATAGAAATGTAATAAATCAGTGAAAGGCCTATGCTACATATTACTCACAAGCATGGTAGATGTGTCCATGTAGAGGACACATCTACGTGTTTCTCTGTCACTTGTGAGCAACTGACTCGGCCAAAGTTTTCTGTTCAGAATTTGTTGCCTTTAAATCCAAAGTGTTTTAGCCTGTGCATACCTACTCAGGCTCAAACACAACAGCTATCAGTCATCCATCTTTCTGATATGCAATATTATCCATATTAAAACAAGAAATTAACTTTCTCTTCTATGGGAGAGTAAAATATATCTATACTGAAAACCCAACTTTTTGAAATAGAAAAAAAATGTTGGCTAGACATGTAGAAAAGAAATGGGTTTTATTGCAGTTTCATGATACTTAAAAAGTTTGAGACCAAACATTATTTATTCTATGTCAGACAGAAAGCTTCATTTTATAGCTGGTGTATTAGATTTTCTTCCTAATGTATTTTACCCTTTTCTTACAAACCCAAACAATTCCCAGACAATGACTCGTGCTGACTAATAGTAGTCTGGGAAAATTTTAGATGTCCTTATAACTTCAAACCAGAGAACAAACCCTTGAAGTAGTGAATTAAATATTTCTATGAAGAATTCTATGAATTTGGGTAGGTGTTTAAATTCAGGACATGCTTCAGCTTCCAATTCCACTTAAGCAGTTTGTTATCCATTGATTTCAACGAAGAGTAAACCCCTTTGGAGTGGGGCGAGTTGTCCTTTGTGCCTTTCCAGTTTAAGTTGCAGATGCACAATTACCTGCAACAACTTAAATCCAGTTCTCAGGTGCATTGTATTTGTACAAAATAGTACAGATAGTAATGTGTCATGTTAGCTGGGAAGGATGTGGAATAATTAAATCAGATATTTTCTATTTAAATTACACCTGAGTACGTGTGTGCACATGTGCACACATGCATGTGTGCGTACATGCAGGGGGGAACTAACCCTTTCCCATTTCCAGTTTTGGTATATTTTCTAAAGCGTTGTGAGAATAGAAGTCCACAAATGTAATTGTCGACTGGCCCACAGCCAAGGTTTCTCTGGCAAATGCTTGCTGCAATTGCCTGGCATCAAGTAGGTGATTCCTCCCTTTGCAGAGCTCTCTTCATAGCTAAGAGTATTCAGAATGTGTGTGTGTGGGTGTTATCTCACTGTGTTGAGTAGGAGGGAGGGAGGGAGGGAGAGATCCTGCAGTTCTGCTGAGAATGGCAAACATAAATAACTGGAAATAAGGGAGTCAAATTCTCACTTCATGCAGGGCTTTGGAGGCCCTCAGAAACACCAAGGTCTTCATTGCTTAAGAGAAAGACCACCCCTTCACTTCTTCTGGGTCTCCTGGGTATACCATAAAAATATGGGATGGGTGTGGGTGGGAATAGTCACAGAAAGGTATATATCACCAAACATTTGTGGATCCTTATGCAGTAAAATGCTCTGGCAATGCAAATCTATGTTTACATATTCATGTAGGTCTGAGGCTTCTTAGTAAGAGTGTTTAGGACTGCAGCCTTATGATGCCAACCAACCACCAGACCCAAGTTCATAAAGCCCAAGGAAAGAATCAAGCAATTCACTACTTCTCAAACAGTTTATTGGTCATTCACACTAATTATAATATTGAATGTACAGAAGAAATTGTGGTACAAAGAAAGCAAATTTCCATTAGAAGAAATGCAGCAGTCCAGCTGCTCTGCATGCTACTCACAATGAATTCTCCTGGACACACTGACCTTGTTATGTAAAGGAAGTGCCTATTTAGATACGATATCTAGAGACATGGTGGTGTGCATGGGGGGTGGGGTGGGGGGGGAGACTCCTGTTTTCTTCCTAATTAGAGAAACCAGTTATTTCAAGAACTAAAAAATCCCCCTTTTGAAAGTGAACCAAATGGCAGTATCAGGAGATGTGACAATCCCAGTACATAGCAGAATTGGGTCGCAAATACACTGAGAAATTGTTGAACTCACATATCCAAATGCATGCTCCAGACCAGCCTTGCTTGTCATTGAGTCACCCATCTGATTTGCCACAGAGTAATTTCTCATTAAATGTGTGTGTTCTTCAGAAATTGTAACTGTTAGCTTCAGAATACCACAAATAACCCACAGTTGTTTGCACATTCATTTTCTCCTACAACAAAAAGGTGAAGAGCTTTTGATGTGCCACATGAAACCATGCTGTAACTGTTTACAAAGTAACTAAAACAGTTTATCTTGAAACCTAAAATAATTAAACTGGAAAGAAATAAGTCACCTACAGTATTTAGCAAAGGCAAGTTCAGAAAAGGATGTAGCAAATGAAAAATGTTAAATACTTACAAGCATTAACAATATTTTTCTATGAAGCTTTTAAAACCTATTTACACACATAAATACAATTCAGTCTCCTGATGCAACCTTTTTATGACAAGTGGAAAAAAATGACTAGTGGATAATATTGGTCTAGGAAAATTAAGAAAAAGGTCACAATGCATAATGAGTCCTGTAATATAACATGTTTATAAAATATTATAAACAAGGTTTTTTTTAACAATGAATAATGGCATCTGAGGAAAAATGATTACTTTGAGGAAAGAAAAAAAAATCACTGATATTTCTGATTGTGGGATGTCATTGTGGGAAATCAGTTTAACCTACGTATAAGCATTTTAGTATGCCAAAAATTAAGATGCATTCACACCACTGCACTCAAATATGGGGAAATGCTGCTTCCAGAGCAGTGTTAGAAGTCTTTTATCCAGACCCATCCTAAACACATTCACCTTAAACTAAGTCTCATTTGCTTTAATGGGATTTGTCTCTTAATAATTATATTGAGGGTCTCAGTTGTTTAGCTGAAATGTGAAGCAAAAGCTGGGCTGGAAAAAAAATTAATCCAGTTCAGTTCAGTTCAGTTCACTTAAAGCCAAATTGTTTTAAAATGCTTTAACAATACTGTTAAAGAATAGTTAGATACTATGCTATTCAAGTTACTTGTAGTGGGCATTTACACTAAAATGGGTTCCTCCTTACTAGTCATCATCTGGTCGTTATAATTTGTTTCAAAAGGTGATAATACTGCCAAATACAGTTATATTTTTTAAAAAAGGCAACAGCTTATCATCTTTCTTGGAGTTTAAATGGGAAGAGAATTTATTAATCAATGCTATTCTAATATTGAATTAATCTGAATATATTGAATATATTCTTTGAATTTGAAGATAAAATAGATCTTTCCCATTCTACATGTACAAAAGTAGCTCAGCTTGTGTCTTTAACTATTCATCCCTTCCTAGGGAGACCCAACATAGGCTCAATCTATCCATTTATGGAATTGTACCTTTGCAGAAGACTTCAGAAGGATGTGCAAGTCATGACTTTAGAAGAAATACCACTTGTGTTATTAAGCACAAATGAGCATTTGCAGGATAAAACCTAATCCACTCAACATCTAGTAAATTTGAACTGCCAAGGAAGGAATCCTTTCTCAGCAGAACTGCAGGATCTCTCTCTCTCTCTGTCACACACACACACTTCTCAGCATTAAATGCATTCTCCAAAGTTTTATTGAAATCCTTGGCATTTACTTAAGACTAACTGCATTTAGGTTTCTAAGCCCAGAATTTACTGATACTGCACTATAAGGAAGAAGAGCTTTGGGAGAACTACATTGGGTTAGTTTCCTAAGAAAAGAAATAGTGATGAATTGTGAGTATCTGGGTGGTGGTCAAGCATGTTAAACATTAGGTGCAAAGTTCCCAGGTACAATAAAGACTTAACCTGATGTAGGGATAAGCACTTGATATTATTATGACTCTGGGCTAGGGAGAGCCGAATCAACTCTATTCTAGGGAGCCAGGCAGAATGAATGGAAATGAAGGATGAAATGTTAGATGCTGATCCCTAGGATGATCCTCTATACATTGGCCCACTCATTTTTGAACCTTATCATATGCAAAAAAGGAGGTGTGGGTGCATACAGAATGGATGGAGGAGGAAACCAGCACACCTGTGGAAAATGAACAGTATTATTTAAGGGGCCAAACACATGTTTTGCATGTACAAGGTCCTGGGGAAATTCCTGGATTTCCTTGTAGGGTTTTAAAAACATCAGTCCCCCATGCAAACATGTTCTACTCAAGTTCATTGTTTTTGACTATCCACCTTAGAAATGTCAGACTACATGGCCACAATGGTTCCATGTCAGTTCATCTGTGGAAGATGCTGGTTAGCCAGACACACTTACTTGGGAGTGACCCCATTAAACAAAATGGGACTTGCTTTCTGAGTGAACCTGCATTGGAAGGCACTGTCACTCACTACTGCTGCAGGTACTTAATGAGTTCTTTGAATACTGGATAAAATAGTATACATTTTTTCAGGCATAAATTGCAGAGAGTATACAGTGGCCTTAATTATTGATAATACACAATTGTCATTTTTATCAAGAAGATGTCAGCAGTAAGCACTCACTTGTAGCCTAAAGGACAATGCAATGTATTTTAAGTTGAAAGCCGTAGAAAAGTTATCCTGAAAGAGCCATCTAAATGTCATTGGAAACATAAGGAATCAATATAGGGAAAATAAAAAGGTGGCTGTAACAGTTTTGTTGTGATTAATTATTTTGAAATACTTTTATGGCAGAAGCACAAAGATGTCTTATCTCTTCCAAATGCATTAATGCCCAGCCCCAAATAAATTTAAATTTTCCAGTTGCAAAAAATGCAGTAACTCAAATAAGCCCAGAATAAACCAGGAATCAGACAATATACTAATCTGAACTGGGAGAAAATGTCATTGTGTGATCTGTTGAGCTTTTGCTGAGATCAGCTGAAATAATTTTCTGCTCAAAGTCGATCTGACTGATGACATGCTTAACTCTGTGACATTTATACCAAAGTGCTACTGCATCAGACACAAAAATAATGTAAAAGCAAAATCTACAAATAGATATAGATAAAGATATAAAAGAAACAAGTATTTTAAATAAGTCCAGCTGTTTTGCTGCCTGCAGCCAAGGATCTTGCTAATCCGAATCTTTTATTAACTTTTTAAAACACCCAAACACTGATTTAAAGGCCTGCTTTCAAATACTCACAAGAGTTGACCTACAATTGTTCCACTGATTTTTAAAAGGTCCATTTGTTAACAAACAAAAGATATTTCTAAATCTGTTGACTTCAGCAGTTTTCATTTAACAAGGAGTACAATTGCATTCCAATCAAACCTCCACATATAATAGTGCCTTATAATTTACAGTGATGTCTGATACGTATGAGATGCATTAGACAACAGTGAAAGTTCCATAGCAATCAAACTGAATTATTATGAAAACAAAAAGAAATAAATGGGCTTTATCGGTCTTGACTGTTATTCCATTCTCCTTCTTCAATGATGGACATGGTTTTGCTAGGTGCAAATCTCATCTGTTCTAGACTCCAAATACATTTATGTGAACTGAGCTTTAAACTGGATGTGACAAGTAGCACACTGACACTTGTTTTCAACCAAAAGGAAGCACAGGTGGTCACATGTCTGAATGAAGGAATGGTGTAGAGAGGGGCCACTCCCAACATTTTCCCAATCAAAAGTGCTTATTTGGTTTCCGACATATAGGAAAGATATACGGACATCCCTATCTTTTCTCTTACAGGATGAAAACAGCTGCATATGGGTGACTAGGCAAATGAGAACTGGTTATAAGAGCCCCACACCCACATCACACCTTTGCTCAGACTTACAGCCTTCTAAATTTGCCTTTGCTTGCCATTGTTCAAAGCTGTGATAGAGTTATTTGTGACTGTACCTTCTATCTGTTCCCAGTGATATCGGTGGGACTTGCACCCATTATGCTGAGCCAGGGCCTTAAAAAAATTCCTGCACTTCCCATTGAATCAAAACAGAATGTCCAGGTTATATCCGATTCTGCTCACAATGTACAGACATGAAAGTTACCTAAGAAAGTAATACTCCTGTATCAAATTAGGTTAGATTTTAATTTTTGCTTTTGTGGCTTTTAAGCCAGGGTGAGGAAGTTGTGGCTCTCCAGACATTTTGGCCATCAGCCCAAACCAGAATGACCAATGGCGAGTGGTGAGCAGCCTTGTAAGGAGGGCCACTTACAAACCAGCAAAAAAGAGGAAATGCATCATCAGCAAAGCAGACAAATGAGGACATTGCTTTGCATAAATTGTTGCTTCTATACATAGATGCAGATTTAGAAATGATTATTATCCTTTAAATAGAGACATAATGCACCACAGTGTGGAAGACTGTGACCAGATGACCTGGGTGTTTAGCTCAGGCTGCTGCCCAGACACTGATAATGGGCATTTTGAAAGCACAGTTTTCCCTTCAATTTTTAAAAATCTTTCAGCCAGACCTGGGCTGAGCAGCCCTTCCAACAAAGGATGTCTGCAGTCACAGGATGGTCCTCTGGCAGCCCTTCAGTTACACGAGCATCCTCTGTAAATGAGGGCTCACAGCCATCTCAGGCCAAAACATCTGGAGGGCTCACCCTGCTTGTAAGGATGCTGATGCAGTGGAGCATCCAGCTCTCCTTGGAATTCCAAGTATTTTTTCTTAGACCAATCCCTGCCTCCAATGTCCCATTCAAGTGCTAAAACCTGCTTTAAAACCACTGGGATAAAATTGTGGCAAAATGGAATGAGAAATCTTTTTTTTCTTTTAAAGAGTAGAGTCATCCTGACACTGCTTCCATCATACTAACAGTTAAACTAATTCTGGGTTCTCAAATGAACAAAAATGGCTTGAGTATTGAATGACAGATGAAAGTGAAACGGAGCTCAATGTAAACAATACTTCTAAATAATTAAAAGTCACATTACCCATAATTATTCCAGCCATTTTATATGTGATAATTTTAAACTTTGGTTGCTACAAAATGCATGTGCTTATCTTTCAAGCGTATTTAAATAATAAAGGTATCACACACAAAAACTCAATGCTGAGCATAAATATCAAGCAACTCATCATATATGTTTTCAGTAGTTGAAAAGTACTCTAAGCTGTCACTTTTTTATATTAAAGGAAAAATTAAATTACCTCCCAGGAAGGTGGGGATTTTTTTGGGGGGGGGGATGCCTTCAGCTGACAAAGTACAAGAAAAGCAAGCACATTTTATTTTTTAAAAAAAGATTAAATTGTTTTGCCAATTTTAAGGTGCCAAAAATAAAATTAAAATGATATGCAAAGAAGGATGAGTTGCATCCTAAAAAATAACAAGTAAAAGAATTCCCATACTCTTTGGAATATACAACTTGGTTAAAAAAATCAATTCCAGGATATAAAACCTCTTATTCACAGCATTGCTAAATCAGAAGCATTCACAGTTTTTCTCTGAGAATCTTCCTATACTTCCTTTTAACTAACGTGTCCAAATGATTGGTTCATCTCATGAAGACTGTGTCAGGCTTTAAGCCTCAAAACCAGATGGCAAACAAAAATACTTTTTTAAAAGATCTGAGGAGCTAATTTTGAAGTCTCAGCCTCTGGAAATATATTGAGTATCTATCCTTCCCCATATCTACAGTCAAAGTGAGTAGTATTCCATCTTAAAATGTCATCATCTTCAGAAGTTCAGCCCTTGGACAAGTGTACCATCTCACTGAAAAAAATCAGTTGAATAACTGCATGAAACCATTCCTAGAAAAACTGACTTCTGGACTGATTGCTTCTTGGGGTAATCTATAAACATGGCAGCAATCGCAACTGCTCATGTGAAAACCATGGATATCAGCATCTGTACTAATATTTCAATATGGTCGCCAAACTGCTTCTTCTAGCCTTGCTGTGGTTCCCATGTTGGTAGGGGAGTTGCTGTGACTGCCTTCTGTGTCCACAACATCATTTTGGTTTGGAAGGTTGGGATTGAGGAGAGTAGATCCTGTGGAAGCATTAGTGCATGGAGGAAGGATACGTGGGGGCGACCGATCTCCTCCGGACATCATGGAGAACTGGTATGATCCTGCTGATGTTCCATAGTAGAGATGGTAAGAAGGGGAGCTGGTCTGAAATGGGCCACCTTGAGCCTGAGAAGAACCTGGGTATGGAGGTGGTAGGTAAGTGTGATATCTAGTGGCAGTGGTCATAGCAGACATACCAATTCCTATTCCTGAGCTGACAGGTGTTGGAGTATAGGTGAATGCTCCTGGATAGTGCATGCGAGGATCAGAAATGGAAGGAATGGCAGGGAAAGGACGATCAATTCCAACTCTTGGATCACTGAATGCTGTTAAATCAGATGTACCTAGTATGGAGAAGAGGATAGAGAAGATGTAGTAATAATAAAGTCGAAGACTGATTCATTGTACTTTTGGGAAAAAATATTATGTCATCAACAGTGATACACTTACAATGCTCTTGTGCCCTGGAGATTGCACTGGAAGTTTAAAATGAATGAGGAAACCTGCTTGGTTTTCAAAATGAAAAGTGCTTTTGCGGAAGCTCTGAAATATTTCATTAAACATTCCAACAACAGCTGTTCCCTGATAACGTTTGCAGCCACTGTGCTTATTTTCAGAATTCTCCTCTTTTGATGAAGGCCTCATACCCTCTGTGATTTCAACCAAACAGTGGCATGTAATGATATCACAATGGTATGTAGCCGATCATATCTGGCTGTGTGCTAGTGATGCTGAAGCCAACAAAGCTCATTTAGAGGGTAATGCTTGTGGAGTGTTCAGATGGATGTTCCTAACTCTCCAGGAAGAGGAGTATAGGGGAATTCTTCCTGAATGGCCACACAGGGATAGAATAAGATTGCAAAGGGGTGGGCAGGAGTGACATCATTCAATGTGGATAAGTGTTTGTGAATATTGAACTTCCTTCTCTTTTTCTATTCATTCCAACCAGCTACAAACATTATGTTGCTTTCCTCTGCCAGAAGATACTGAAGGACTAATGTATCTGGGAAGGAAAATGTTCCAAATAACATGATCCATGCTTGAAATGATGGTTGAACTTCAACTCCTTTCTTCTGTGGACAGAGGAACTTTCACTCGCCATCCCCCTCCACCCCACACAACAGATTGAAGAGATAATGGCCTCTTAAAAGGGAGCTTCTGGACAGGCTCCAGTTAAGAGAGCCTGTGTCTCCTCTTTCTTGCCAACTATCACAAGGCATTAAAATAACAATAAAGAAGTCTCTCCTCACAGCAACACCTCCTGAGACACAGCATGGCGTCTGCATAAAAGGAATGTATATGTTCAGAAAATAAGAATCAGGAGGTGGGAGAAAGGAACAAAAACAAGCTGTGTAGATGTGACTGGATTAAAAAGGCACTGAAGACATGCGGAGTGTCAGGTTCTGAAAACTTGTCAGCCCAGCAGCCATGCCTCTTTGACAGGTTTCCACAGTTTTCTCAGGCAATTTCTGTGACAAGCTAGAGCCTTAATTCTGGATGTCCCAGGTATAAAACTCATCTGCCTTCCTCCTTAAAAATGCAGCTGAGCATCACACCACCCTAACATAAGCTTCTAGCGGTCTGTGTTGACTGCAAAGAAGTTTGCCATAATTTTACCCCCTAGTGGCTTTCCTGTGCCGTCAAAAGCTGTGCAGCGATTTCATGGGAGATGCTGCTGCATAGTATGGCAGTATTGTGACAAAAGCTCATCTGTTGATCATCTGGTTGCTGCACAGCATTTAAAGACCAAAGGGAGCAATTCTGACTGCGAACCACTTGAACTCTGCTTTATGCTGGCTGCCCCTCAGTGCCAATGAAAAGCTAATATTTCTCTACCTAATCTTGGCTGATTTTTCTGGCCATGATCCATATTATTTAATCATCAAAATATAAAAGTTATGATACATGTCTCCTATTATTTAGTCAGTGTATGAAACTAATTTTTTTTCTATTACATATCACAAATTGAAAATTTGTGTTGCTCTGGTTTTAGTTAATGTGAAAAGGTGAATTTAGGGAGGGAATATAAAGATTAGAGGCCTTTAGAAGTACCCATACAAAATACTTTGTAGAAGTCTAAATCAATGTCCAGGTGCAAAAACTAAATTACAGAACAAGTTACATTTGCTTAAGGGTAAAAACCCCATCTACATAAAGTCTTAAAAGTAAGGAAATAGTATGTGAAAAGGCTTTTTGAACTTTCCTTGATGGGCAGACTCTATGCCTCCACAGGAAAATCACTTGTAAACATGCTACAAACCCACCATTCATCTGACTTATGTTGCAATTGGAAATAATTCTGGTCAAACAGAATTTAATAAAATCCTAAAACTGAATGCTTAGAGACCATTAATACAGGCTTTGTGCACTACCACTTGGTATAATTTACAATGTTTGCAGCTGTGTTTGTTGAAGAAAAGCCAGCAGGCAAAACAATAGTGTACTGGATATGGGTTTTGCAAAAGTGTGTGTATGTATGTATGTACAGTATTTATTGTTCCATGAACATCCTGCCTTGTGTACTCCAAGAAACCCAAGGTGATTTACATGATCTTTCCCCTCCCCCTTTCATTGCCACAACAACTATATCAGGTAAGTTAGGTTGAAAGTCAGTGACTGGCCCAGTGCTGGCCCAAAGTGACTCACTGTACTTCATGGCAAGTGGGGAGTAGAACCTGGGTCTCTCCAGTCCTGATCTAATTACTACACCACACTGGTTCTCCATAAGCCTTGATCTAAACCTGGGAGTAAAGAAGTCATAGCGAAATCGGCCGACTTCATTCCAGTCCAATGTGTTTTAAACTGGGAGCCAACCATTCCTTCAGTAGCATTTCTGAATGCTTCATTTATTCAAGTTCTATTATTGAAGTTTGTCAGATAATGTACTTTCATACTGGACTGTGACAACCCTCTTCACAACATGACCTATACTTTCCATGAATGAGGAAAAAGCAACAGCAAATTTCTTGGTTCCATTTGCTGTCATTCAAAGAGCTGGAACATACAAACAGGAAGAACAGTGAACGGCCTAGACCACAAGTTCCTGTAGTACTCTTTGAAGATCTGCAGTAGAGGAACTTGGGATGTGGTGGAGTGATGAAGCCAGCTTCTATTTCATGACCCACAAATAAAGTGCAAGACAAGTAAAGGAGAGGATGCTTTCTTCCTTGTGAATGGCTGGTGTATTTTTTGATACCTGTTTCACACCTTGAGAATCCTAGGTTTAGAAAGTTCAAACAAACATTTCTGTGACTTACTTGTCAGTCGGCTTGACAGTTCTGCAGAAAGGGATGTCATCCCACTAGCCCTTCCAGGTGAAATTGGTGTGGCTGGATGAACTGAAGGAGTTGCAATTGATCCCAGGTATTGATAGGATGGGTCATAAGGCCATGGAGGGGATGGTTGAAGTTGCCTTGTATCTGACATGGAGGAGAAAAGAATACCAATTATTGACTTTTTTCAGCCCTATCCTGTGATCATCAGATGCTATTCTTCAAAGCAAAAGTGAAACACTAGCCATTTTCTGGTGGACCACAGTCAGTTGATAAGATTCTTGCAAAGACTCTTTGCAAAGAATATGCCTGCTGATTGCTGCAGTATAATAGGATTCCGTAAGGCACTTCTGTTCTAAGGGCAGTAGCTAATGTGACATGAGTGCTAGTTACACAGTGTTACTATAAGTGAGCAATAGTTCAATGCTAATTGTGTAAAGTTGGCACAATGACTTTCCCTGGACAACACATCATAGCAGCTAATGCTATTGCTGTTGTGCTAGAGGTTGCTTATGCCTGCACAATGCAGCTTACATTAGAGCTCATGTCAAATTGGATACCACCCCAATACAAGCGTGAAGATTCACAGCTGTGAAATGCAGATGAATTATGCAGTAACTGTTAAGAGATTCTAAGTTTGTAAAAAAAGGATAGACCATGCAAGACTGAAATCAGACTACCCCTGACTTAAAGGATGCACTGTGCACAGCTGCATTTTAAAATCCAGCTTTCCCTTTTGTCAGAAAGCCTGAAAATGAACGGAAGGAGTTGCAACTGAAGGAGTTGCCTATTTTCAAGCAGCATTTGCCATTCTCTGTGTTTAGGACAGTGGAATATTTTTCTTGTGATTTTTTAATAGAATTGCCATTCATGGGTTGGGTTGGTTTTTTTTTTTTTTTTTTTAGGGGGGTGATTAAGGATCAAAAGGTGGAAATGTCAGTGTACAGTGTCATCCTTTGCTAATGTAGTTCAGAATGTCATGTTAAACAGGGTTTTTCTGTTCAGATCCAGACACTGCATTCCAGTGTCAATGAGCTACCACAACCAACAAAACTATATATACCCAAGCCCAAACTTTTACAGATTGATGAGAAGAGGGCAGGGTACAGTCCTTTACAAATATGAGTGCCTCTGTTGTGAGTGTATCTATCAGATTGTTACTACTTCAAGTTCCTCATGTTCATTTATTTATTCATTTGATTTATATCCCACCTTTTTTCTTGGAAGGGAGCCAAGGCCGTTTCTTAAGCCTCCCACCCATCTCCATTTTATCCTCCAAAAACCCCTTTGAGGTAGGTTAGGATAAGAGTGCAAAGTCCCCCAGTGAGCTTCATGACTGAGTGAGAATTCGAACCAGGGTCTCCTGCATCGCAGTCCAGCACTCTAACCACACCACAGTGGCTGTCAGTAACTTGTAGGATCTGACATCTTAGTTTTAACAACTGGCTTCCTTGCAAGCTTTCTTTGTTTTGGACACTGCTTGGATAAAACAAGTTGCACAGCAATTTGCACATCATGGTGGCAGTTTCTGGATAATTTAGCCCAGGAATTCCACTGATGAGCAAAGCACATGAGCCACATTCTTGCTGTTTCTGCTTTTAAATACAGTTTTGTGACCGCTGGCCCCGGAACCCAATAGTTTCCCATAGTTTGTTGTTGGGCTAGCTCTGAGTTATTTAATCCAGAAACAACCCTGGATTTCTGGGTTTGCATGTCATGAAACAACCATGACTTGTTAATTAAGAGCAGGAATGATGAGTGTGCAGTTTGTATGCTCTGCTTGTGCCCTCAGTTCCTGCATTAAACCACTTAGCAATTGCCAGTGTCACATGTGATTTGTCTAACATTTCCATTTTAAAAAACTGTATGTCTGAGCCATGCAGGGCACAACTGAGGTATCACTGCTCTTGTTGCTCATGCTGGCTCCAGGGAAAGCATCTCGTACGTTGTTTTACAAAACAAATCACATGTGACACTGGCAATTGCTAAGGCTTTGAAGAAGAAAAGGAAACTTCCAAAAATGGCATATAGTCTCAAGGATGGTCACCTACTGACATGCCTTTAATCCACTTTCTTCATGCTCCCCACACCCCCAAATTTTATAATGCATCCCCTCTGTGCATTACTTTAAACTAAAGGCTCTGGGTGATCTCTACCGGCCCTCCGAAGAAGGAGGAGGCAATTATTTATTTATTTATTTATTTATTTATTTATTTATTTATTTATTTATTAAAACATTTTTATGCCGCCCCATTTGCCGCAGCCTTGGGGCGGCTTACAACAATTAGAATCATCTAGCAAGAAAGGCTGCACATGGGCGAACATCAGAAGAAACATCTTGATGGCAAGAGCAGCTCGTTGTTGAGGATGCCCTATTTTTGAATTTCACACGTGTTTACAGACTGTTTACAAGATTCCCCCCAACCCTGTGATGAGTGGGGGTGAGCTGGCTACATACAGAAAGATTGCAAAGGATTTTAAAAGGGTTAATTTTTCTTCCCAAGTGTCTATATATTAATACTTTGCCTGCTAGAATATGTGTGAATAAAATACTGCAGAACTAACTTGGCTCACATAAACTTGGTTCAGAGCTTAAATGAAATTTCACATTCTGTAAATGTGCAGGAAAATAAATGTATGTGTGGGAAACATGCCCAGTTTGCTAATATGAAAATATACCCACTTGAGGCAAATGTACAGAGTAGTGAACGGATGAAGAAGTGAGTTAAACAATTAATGGTTAAGAGTGACACTCTGCTCCTGGCTCTCTCTGAAGGGAAGGCTCCCCAAGGCAAAATATGGGACAGAAAGCATGGGATACAGTCCAACTATCTACCTATCAACTGCAACATTTCTATCTGCCCATCTCTGCAAATCCGATGACGTGGAAGAGTCAGGACTTATGGCAGCAAAACTGAAACCCAGAAGAAGCTGGGAGAGGGGAGAAAGGTCAGCTTGAGTAGGAGTAAGAAGCATGGCAGTCTGAGGAGAGGAAAGCAATTCAGGCTCCAACACCATAAAAAGGTGATCGTTCCTGCCCATCAGCCAATTGTTGGGATCCACCAGTCCCTTGAAATAATCTGAAGCTTAGGAGGATGCGCAGGAGAAACCAGGAAACTCTTTGGATCACCGTGGGAGTTTCCAGCATCCAAAAGACATCACTGAGATGAGGTGTAACAATGCTAACAGCAACTCCTTGATTAGAGGTGCCTGCATCGTCTATTGCATCCCAGCCAAACTTCTCTTCTGTGTGTATGTGCATGATCAATACATGCTCTCAACCAGACATAACACAGCCATCCATCACAGACCTATAACGAAAACCTTATCTGCAGAACATGCCTTCTAGGGAGTGCTGTGCCAGTCAGAAGGGCCACTGATGATGGCATTGTACCACATAGTTCAATGAGACATTTGGACATTTATTTCAGTCCTATGATCCAGGAATTTGGAGGCTATCCTTGCAAATCATAGCAAGTGGAAACAGAAGAATCTTCTTGGACAGATATCAAACACTGCACTGTCTCTGGAAGTCTGGACTGCAGAACTCAAAATTGCAGTGACAGCTGAGCAACTACTTTGTGGTCAGCCTTTGCTAATGCTTCTGCACCACTCAGGGTGATGACAAATGCTTGTCCTTTGAGCAACCCAAATCAAAGGGGCCTGCCTTGCCTTTGTGCTCAGTCCAGTTGTAGCCAGTTGTGACTACAATGAAAATGTATTTTGGGATAGAAAGGGAGGGAGATTAGGGGAAGCAAGTGGCTTTTGTCAAATGTTTTTTGTTAACAGACAGGCTCATAACCACTGAGAAACATCTCAAGGGAAAGTCAGAGGAAGTATGTCTGCATGCAAGAGAAGTGGAAGCATCTGTGAGTGTTGTTTTCAACAAACATTGCTAAATATCAGATCCCTGCTGCCAAAGATCTGGCTGGTGACTACAAACCAATATGTGAAGGCTTAGCTAGGGATCAGTCAATTTCTGGTTCATGCTCCCCATAAATCTATCCTGTTCCATTTCTTCATCAATATGTGAATCCCCTCACAACCCACCCCCACACCAAAGTCTTTATGAAAAGTTTTATTTAAAAACATTTCCCTCCAAAACACACATTTTAAAACATATTTTTATATAGTGCTTGAGCCAAGGACTATGCCAGCAAATCCAGGAAGTACAAACGGTGGAAGATAAGTAAGTTACAACCTGCACATTAGTGCAGGAGGTGCAGATCAGGTAACTTCATACAGGAATTTATGGAGATTGATTTCCTGAAGCCTTCCTAAGTTTGGCCTTCCACACCATGCAACTCCTTACTTTGGGTAAGATCCAAGCTCAGTCCTACTTATAGCAGATCCATTGAAATCAGTATAACATAAACTAATTAAGACAAACTTCCATCCCATTGATGTTAAGGGGTTTACTCTAAGTAGGACTCAGTCTGGGTCCATGCACATGTCTCCTTTCTAGCCTTCCTTTCTCACTCCAGCTGTTTGTAGCTTTGTCTTCTTTCCACTGGAACATTTCCTCTCCAAAACATACCCTTCTAACCTCCTGCTTCTTTGGTGTCTTAGCATCTTCGTCTAGCTCTGCATGGTATCCAGAATTACAGCAGTTTAGCCAAGCACTCTCAGAGATCTTTCGGACTGCCTTGCCCTCTGAGTAACAGGCAGTCTGCTGAGCCAATCACTGCCAGGAAGTTTCCATGCAAGCACATTACATTATATAAGATTTTCTGACACAAAGCCACCAAATCAAATTAGAACACCCATTCCTCTCTTCTCACGGCCCTATCAAATGCGGGAGCTAGATGTATTGTTAATGCATAGCAACAGAGCACTCTACAGTGTACAAAATTTTACCAACTGAAATGTGATGAAAATATTTTGGCACTTTGGGTCTGGCAGCAAAATAGCTTTGCAGAAAGCTTTAAAGGGAGATTTAAGGCACAAAGCATGGAATCCTTGCAGCAAATGTGCTGTTTGTAAGGGAACTCCGCCTTGCACTTAGGATGCCAAACTGAAGAATGGGCCGGAGTATTAGCTCCATATGAAAGCACAGGTGGCAGTGACTCTGGGAGTTGTAGTCCAACACACCTGGCATGCACTACATTGTGGATGGCTGCTCCCGAGTATCTGCGGAACTACTGTTCCATGCAGTTTTGCAGCCTATATACACCAGTCTCAGCCTTTTTTTCTCAGTGAACAACTGCAATACATTCCTGCCTTTCATAGTGTGAGAAAGTATATGCAAACAGTTAATTAGTATAATAAAACACTTCAGGGTGTGAACTAAAGTACCATCATTCATGTGGCGCTTAGTTAGACACAAGTTCTCAGCCTACGGCCGCATGCTGAAGAAGCTATTAGATGCTAAGCACTATACCACCATTCATGCCTTGTCATGTTTAACAGCCACAAAAATGTTGTGTTTGATTTCTTTAAAAAAAACCCCACACGCATAATAATTAAGCAGTGCATATGCTGCATAAAATTTAATAGTTTCATATAATATGCTTTGATTTGTGAAAAAAAAAGCAGGGAGGGAAGGCTCCACAAGTTAAAGAAACACCTCTCTATTTACTGCCTCTTGTGTATTTATTATTTTTGTAATCGTCAACATTTCAGTACTCAATACTTGTTGAAGATCAAAGTTGTGATAGAACGGAGGACACCTTCCCTACAACCCTTCACCGCCTGTACCCATCTTTTACATCGACCAGTAGGTGGCAATAAAGAGCTTCCTGGACAATTTTCTACCACTCTTCAATGGGGACTCAACCAATGCCATTCAATTCAGCACTAGCTCCGCAGTGCTCTGACTTTAAGAATCTACTTCATGTTTGCTTTGTACCATATCAAGCTTTAAACTATATGCCTGCAATGAAGGTTCTTTCATACAAATCTAACATTCTACAGTTTGTAAAAAGGCATTCACTGCTCATCCATGCAGCTAAACAGGATGAAAGGTCAGCAGTGTTTCCTGAGAGCAACAAGGCATGGCAAGGGAGCAATATACAAAATCTTCCTGTGCTTAGAATTCCTGGCTGGGGAAGTTGGGACTTGTGGCCCAACACCACTGAACTCTGTTTCCAACACCAGGGAACTCTGGTTTACAACATCAAGCGAGCAAAAGTCTGCTTGATCTTGGCCATGTGAATTTTTTCAGAAGGGTTCTAACATAAATCATTCAACTCTAAATGCAATTCATTGGATTGCAGCAAGTACCGTTTTTATAAGCATCCCGCCAATGCCTTTCTTACCACACTGTGCAAAAACAATGAGTTATCCATGGATTTGTCATTTTTGAAGGAAAGAGAGTAGAAGTTTTTGAAGGAAAGACAAGCTTTTTCCAGAAAGGAAACTCTGGATGTGCTGTATATGGATGGTGCTCCGAATGCAGACTGTGCTTATTTGTACATCTGAGTTACCTGAAATATGATAAGCAGTTGGCATGCATCCAAGATAATGTACTCTTGAAGTATGATGATCTGCTACAAAATCTAAAGTTGTGGTATGTCGATTGCTACAGTAATTGCTCCACTGGCAGTTAAAATAAAGGCAAAATAGAGAAGCACAGGTTTTACATCAGTCTTAATTAAAACTGGTCTCCTTCCACCATCTGTTCCTGGGCCAGCCCATGATACTTTGCTACCCTGAAGGGAAGGACACGATGGTGCCTGCCCCAATTCCATGTACAGAAGGCAGTTAGACTGGCAGCTGAGTCTTACTTTGACACTGGCAGGCACCAGGCTAACTTATGAAGCGAAAGGCATGCCGCATTGGGCACTGGGATCTGTCCGTCCCTTTCTCCTCAGCATCCATCACCTGAGGTGGCCTTCTTAGCATGCCAAATCAAATGGCTGGCCCTGAGGGCCCCTGAGCTCACCCTGGGTTGTAGATTGTAAGCAGAGTAGAGAAACAACTGTTAAAATGTCTGCATAACAGGAAAAAGAAATAATAGATGGCTTTGGCAAAGCAAAAGTCTTTTTCATTGGTCTGAAAAAAGGATTTCACTACACAGCATTTTAAAACTGGCTTTAAAATCCTATTTCCTGAAATTAAAGATGTACACTTTTTTTAACACATACATGCATGCACATATGGGTATGTTTGCACATCTAAATAAAAATGCTTCAGTGCTCTTGCTAAGAAGCATGAAGGGTATAGGATGCATCTGGAAAACCTTACTATACTGTAGAGGTAAGGGTTTGAAATCAAAACAACAAAGAAGGGTTCAAAACCCCTGGGATGTTAAGATGTGGCTCCTCTGTTGCAACTCACAGTTCTTACAGCTTGGAGTTGACTAGCCAGCTGCTTTCACTGTGCATGTGTGACTGCAAGGAGAAGACATTTGAGGGCTCAGTGAGTGGCATCCTTCTGATCCTTTTCCAGAATAGGGTCGTTTTGGCATATGCCAGTTCACAGTAAATCCCTACAGGTCAGCCACCATCCTCTACTCTTAGGTTCACTGCATTTATAGGGGTGAATCTCACTGATACAAAATGTTGTTAGAAGCACTTCTTGAATAGGATAAGCAGGATGTGATTCAGTACTGAAGATGACATGCCAGTAACTGACAAGATGACAGACCCCCTTTGGAAGAGATTTGGCTCAGCATAAAATTGAAACCTGTGTCCAAAAGGCCCTGCAAAAAGTACTTCTCTATTTCTCTCTATTTTCCAAAACAGGAATTGACAATTAGAGAAATGGGAAGAAGTGTCACAAGCAAGCAATTAATTAGTCACATATCTATGTTAATTAGATTCCCTTGATAACATGAGTAAATTGCTGCTATTATATGAACCTGGAAAATAGCAAAACTGCTTTTGTCATTGTAAACCGGCAGAAACGTCTGCCAAACTCATTCTGCCAAGAAGTGTAATTGCTTTATGATCTTGTCAATTATTTTAAACTAGCTGAAAAAGAGGTAAAAGACTAAATCAAACCATGGGTATCACATTATTTTTCTCAATCGTGTTTTCAATATCACACCAGAAATTTATTTGATTTATAATCCACCTTTCCATCAAGAAAAATGACACTCAACAGTTACCTCTTTGCCCAACATCTGGGCTCTCCCCCATTTCATCTTTATCCCTTTGGTATGATTCCTTTTTTCTTGTTGTTATCATTCATTCTACCTGGCTTCCTTCTGTTTCCTCATAAACTAAACAATTTTCATGGCTATGCTTTGCATGCTCATGCAGGTACTTCTCAGCACCTCCTGCTTTCACACCAAAGCAGTTACCAGTTCAATTCACAAATCTAACATCCTCTTGGGGCTCCAAATGATATATTTGAATTGCGCTGGTCCCACCTCCACCAGAACTTGACCCTTTAGAATTACAGTGACTATGGCTGATGGCTTGTGCACCAATTCTGAGCATCTACTCTTCATTTTCACAACATCCATTCATATGAATAACAAAATTAAGATGGAATTCTTGCCTAATGCAGAATTTTAAACAGCTTCATCATTTTCCAGGAGCTTAATTTCTCAAGGTTTCAGAGAAGGTACAGTTTTCACCAAATCGTTTCTGGGAACAGCAGACACACTGCCCAAGCATTCCTCTTACCTTTCAGAGATGAGGCACAAGAAGCTGGAAAAGTACAGAGCCAAGAGTAAAATTCCACCCTCAGCACCTTTTCATTATTGTTGTTTTGTAAGCCGCCCCGAGGCTTCGGCGAATGGGGCAGCATAGAAATTTTTAAATAAATAAATAAATTATGGTGACTGCTTTTACTAAGTAGCTAAGAACTGACAGCTTACAGTGGAAGGAAATCCCAGCTTCGGAGGTTTACAGCACAATCTTGGATTGTTTCCTTATGAAGTTATTTCTGTGATGATTTACAGTATAAACGTTTAGAACAATTTAAACACTTTAAAAGCACTTTCCAATGGGAGTTACAGGTGGTTGTGAATGAGGAAGTGAGGCTTTTCAAGACTTTACTGATCTCAGCTGTTCTGCTCAATGGAAAATCCTAGGAGCTACTGTGGTGTTGCCAATGTAATCCATCTCCCATTGAAACAGATACTGTTGGCAGAATAGACTCCATATTCCCTCCTATAGCCCATCACATGAACTAGGCAGTTCATATAGGTCTTTTTAACCTTAAGTTCTGCTAAAGGCTAGAGTGACTCTTCCCAATAGCTTGTTCATACTGAAGTGGAAGTTGGTGTAGGTAACCCATTAGGTAGATTGTAGCTCCTCCTGACTCAGCTACCAAGGCTAACTGGGGATGTTGGGAGTTGTAGCCAACACATCTGGAGGGCACCAGGCTGGGGAAGGCAGCACTGGATTATGAATTTCATAAAACATTTTTTGAAATGTTTGTCTTGTGTGGCAGCCTTGAGATTACCTCATTCAGCCCTTTGGCTGAGCTTCTTTGTATAACTAAAGAGTACACAGGATAATGGTGCACATCATGTTTCAATATCATTGCCAAAGTTACTTAGGCTCTTTTAAAAGGCACTGGTATCTTTAAGCAGTGACCTCATGCCCCGATGTTTGCTTTTATTTTAGAGCTTCTGTGGTTTTACTGAGGCATTAAAACCATTTGAGAAGTTCTGGAGATGCTTGACCCTTTGAAATGACTTTCACAAGAAACTGAAATTAGTCCATTTGAAATTACATCTAGGGTTGTATCAAGGCCTTGGATCTACACAGCAGGTTATGACTGCTATATTGCCTTGGCCTGACATTTTACAAAGAGTCCTGCAGTCTTCTTAATGCTAGAGTTTTTAAATCATACAGCTGGAAGGTTTCACTGGACTTTCTAGTTCCCTGTAGATGTGAAGAAACTCAGTCACATCCTGAAAACCCAATGCCCCTAAAGTTACCATATTAAAATCTTAAACTTGACCCCCTTCCCCACAAAACCTAGCATATGGGAACATCTGACAGGAATTCTGTAGTGGCTCTTTTTTTTCTGAGTTACCACTGCTAGGGTGATACCTGTGATTCTGTGTTCAGGAACAGCTTAGACAATTTGTTCTACAGCAAAAAACACAACGAAAGTGGGATGGTGTAAATTGGTGACCTGCAACATCAGGGGGTTTGACCTGATGGCCTTCTTGGCCCTTTCCAAATTCACTCTTTCTATGAAGTAGAAGTAAAGTAACTTGAGGTTTCAAACTCACTAGGAGAGTTCAAATAATGTGACTAACAAATCTGTTGCACAGCGTTTCTCAGTTCAGAGATGGACAACATGTGGCCCTCCAGATGTTTTGGTCTACAGCTCTCATCGTGCCTTACTATTCACTATGCTGGCTAAGGACCAAAACAAGTGGTGGGCAACAAGTTGACTGACCCTGCCTCAAACAATACAATTGTATTATCCATTACATTGAAGAATCACTACAAAACAGAGAAACAACGTTGTTCTCCATTCAGAGAGTTAAAAATGCTCATAGATAAAATACATTAAAATGAATGTGGGGTGGGGCAGGAAATCTATCTTCAGTTTTGATGTCTCCCTAAGGAAGGGGGCAGCCATAACAGTATAGACTCTAGACTACAGATCCGTGGCCTGTGAATGCAGAGGTGAGCAACCTGATGGCACTCCAGAGGCTGCAACAGCTTGCTTTAATTTCACATGCAGCTTGTGCTTTGGTTGAAATGAGAGTGTGCTCCCTGCACTGTTGCAGAAGGCAGACTGCAGCTTGTAGTATTCAAGGGAGGGCAACAAGATCAGGAGCTGTACATACTGCTTCTTGCGTAGCTGGGCCTTGTGCAACTCAAGAGAACAAGCCCCTGTGTCATGGAGATAGCTCTGATTATGGGTGGGCCTGTAGAGCAAGGTCACTTGGGAAGTGGCTGACCTTGCTGGCTGCTTGTGCTGGACAAAGGACTGAAGAAACTAAAGAAGAATAAAAGCATAGGAAGCTGTCTTTCGCTGAACCAGACCACTGGTCCATTTAACACAGCATGATTGTCACTCATGGGCAGCGGCTCTCCAGCAGTTCCTGGAGATGGGGGCGGGGATGAACCTGGGGTGCTCAAATGCAAGCCATGCCCCCTCCTCCTTGGAGGAGGAGAGATTCAAATATGGGTTGGAACTGTGGACTCTTTTCATGTAAATCTGTGTGTACCTATTACAATCATGTGCAATGATTTCTACATGCAAAGGTGCAAGTCCTACTGAACTCAGTGGAGCTCACTTCTGACTCATTATCCTTAGGACTGCATTGAAATTGGTAAAACATATGCAGAACCTTTATAACAAACAGAATTAAAGCTTGAGAAAGCCTAGGATGATACAGGATGTCAAATGTAAACATGCTCAACTAGAAGTCAGCATGATATATTCTACTGTATCACTACTGGTGGTGGTGTCATCATCATTATCTCTATTCCTCCAGAGAGCACCAGTTTGGGGAAGGCTGCTATGGATGAAGGGATGAATACAAAACTTTCCCAAGGAAGTCCTGAGGAAGTACACCTTCCATCACACAATGTAAAGCTCCACTGAATAGTATTTTGGCTAAGGGTGAAAGCCCCACATGGTGCAAGCTTCCTTAAGAAAGATACAGTAGCAAAGAGGCAGAGCTGGGTGCAGATACTCTCTGCAAACAAGAGCAGAGTGATAAGGCTGAGAACACTGAAAGGTTACTCCCGAAGATGCAAAGCAAACTCATTACACAATATTACATTCTTTCACTTGCAAGCAAACAGGGTTGCTATCAGCCTTGCCTTTCATATCCTCAGTGGTCTTCTCCCCCTTGTTATCTATGGCTTTAATGTTGAGGAAAACTCCCTTTGTGGAGTTTGCAGTGGGCTCATTTGCTACAAAATACTGACCTTGATGTGGACTAATTAGGATTGCAATAGTTAAATAATACAGGTTGGGAGTTGGAAACTTTGTGGGTATAAAAGGTGCCTTTGAACATAACAGCCACTTACACTTTCATGATCTCATCCCTAGAGCTCAGGGGAGAAAAAGAGAAATACAAACTAATAAAAAGGACTTCATCTAGGGGCATTCTACACACAGAGCCGATTGTCATCCCAGAAACCCTTATCCAGGACACCAAACGAAATGTAACTGGATTCTTTTAAATTCCAGTATAGATCGTGATTTTAAAAAATCTTTTGGTAATAAGTAGACCTCTGATGATCTAAAGACATTCTGGTTCATTTTATTGACTTAGAAAAAGTAAATGTTAAATCAAATGCAAACTTCATAGTTTTAGCAGCTGAAGTCACCTTGGGTGGGGATGGGAAATGAAATCAAGCAAAGTAGTACAAAAAACTCCCTTCAGAATTCAAGTTTGATCTACAAGGTAAAAATAAGGTCTTCCTCAAATGCTGTAATACATATTGTTAACAAGTTACTCGTATTAGCTCAACTCTAAACACATTACCTGGAAGTAAGGTCTGTTGAAATCAAGGAGTTTAAAACTGGGATATTAGGTGGTTGGTTTAAAGTGGATAGCAGACCATAAATGCATACTTGTTCTGTCAGAGGTTTAAAACTGTTTGGCCGTGAAACAAAAAAAATAACACACACACACACACACACACACACACACACAAATTTCCAGACAATCACTGAAAATATGCTACAGGTATATTTAAGCCAGGTTTGCGCTGACCACAAAGTTTGGTTAAGAATTTGATTCAGTTCTTCAGAAAACAGCTCCATTTGACTTGGACTGATCTGATCTGAGTCCAAAACTGGAGTGAGATGTGGAACAAAGCTTCATGCCTCCCACCAAGGAAAACCCACAAATGGCTCTAACAAACAAGCAAGCAAGCAAACAAACAAAAAATACAAAAATAAAACAAAAGTTTTTTTTAACAGAATCAGATGGAATTTGTAGGCATAATAGACATAGGTTGGGGCTTTGCGCCCATTACACCAGCAAGTGTCATTGCTATTATGCTGCTTTCCACTGCAGCAAAGTCAATAACACTCACGAGGACACATAATCTTTTGAGGCATTAAGTACTGCACGTCTAATACTGTGCTTCAAGTGTTTTCTTGAGAAAAAAACACGTCCTCAAGATATGGGAAGGAAGCAAATGTATTTTTATTGTGCCAAAGATCTTGTGTAGAAAAGCATCAACAGCAAGTTCAGAATTCACTTGAAACTGATTGAAAACACGTCTGCAAATATGACAGAGAAATAATTGCCAGCATTTGTGGGAGAAATAATTGCCAGCATTTGTGTGCCTCCTTCCTGTCTTACAACCAGGTTAGGTAACCACAGAATCCAAAAAGCTATTTAAAACTTTTAAAGAAAAGTTGTGTTCAAAATATGAATCTTTCAACCAATATGGAATGGCTGAAATCCCTGTGCTACCTTTTAAGTAGTCCATCAGGCATCTTGCATTCATTTAAGACTAAACCCCTCCCCCCCAACCAACCACCAGAAAATTTTCATACAGGAAATGTTCATAAGAAGCTAAAATACATCTCAGCATATGTTGTAACCAGTTTAGCCTGTGTGATTAGATCACACTGTTATCTTTATGTCTCTCTGAGACCTGATAATTCCTGTGTAAAAACCATGTGGATTGGCTTCATGACAGAATATAGCTGTATCCTAGAACCACACCTCTTGACCAAAAGTTACAGCTGTGTTGGGCAGTCTGTAGGGCAGAAGGGCAGAATTTGGGCTTGTGGGATCTGCTTTGGTTTTAATTAGAACTCTGAGATGTACCAGATGGGAAGAGCAAGATGTAAAATGGTGGTTCAGGAGCCGTTGGTGTTTATTACCAACTGCACCCGATGAACCGGGGTGATATGTATACATGTACAAATCTACATGGAAATACTAGAGATCAGAGAATCTAACTAGACCTAAAATGCCTATTAATTGACAATTGATGAGCCTTGCTGATCTACTGCAAAACACCCAGAGATCTACCAGTTGATTTCCACTGCAGGACCCTTGAGAGAGTGGGGAAGAAAGTGAGAGTCAGAAACTCGTGTGCTTTGAATGCGCACCTCCAAATTCATATCTCTCACTGTGTACCTCTCTCATATGCAGAGTTGCAGTGGAGTTAAGAAAAGACAAGATTATATGAGATTCTGCTCCACGCCCCTGGGACAGGGTGGGAAGAAAGGCAAATGGAAAAATGATCATCTAGTGAGAATTGCTGTGAGCTTTGCTTTCTTCCCTTTTCTACCTGAAAGAGGAAAATTTGGCAGAACGATCCGTGAGAGGAGGAGTGGAAAAGTAGTTTACAAAGGGTCCTACATTTCTCTCCAGGGCTCAGGACTGAGCATTACCAGTGCTTTAAAGCAGGGATGTTGTCTCTCAGGCCTGCAAGCCGGATCCAGCTCACCTTATGGGCTCAGATTGCCCTAACCCTTTTCCCCCAATTGCCAATCGTTTGGTGCTTTCCCAGCTTTAACGCTATTTTTCCTGCATGCTAAAAGTCTGAAACGCCTCTTCTAAAGCATCGTAACTGGCAGTAGGAGCCATCAGTTTCCCAAGCTGGTGCCCTCCAGTTGTTCTAGAATTCAGTTTTGGCCATGGTGGCTGGAACTGAAGTGGAACGGGGAACTGAAGTGCAAAATATCTGGAGAACATCAGCTTGAGGAAGGCTGATCTAAAGTTTACTGTGTTTTCTGTAAAATGGTTTTACAGCCTTAAACATGACATTACTCCTCTCCACCCCTTACTTAAATATAAAAAACCCCACAAGTTAGCTAAAGACTTGAGTTAGTATCACTACCATCTGGGTTAGAAACAAAAGGCCGTGCCCTTTTGTTCCTCCCGTCTCCTTTGTTTTCTGAGGACTGACAAAGGTGCTCAGAAAACATATCACAACTTCAAATAATGCCAAGGTACTTGCAGGCAAAAGGAGACAAGTACCATCCTTTGGAAGTGTTTAAATGATTTGGGGAGTAAAATGCTGTTTACTGAAAAATTAATGTGCCACTTGTACTCAGCAGAGACAAGTATGTCTGAACTCATATTCTGGATATTGGCCACCAGTGGACTCTGAGAAATGTTTATAGGTATGAGATAACATCAAGCTCCTGTCTATGTTTCATTCCTTCAGGGCTTTTGCTCCGTTTTAAACAAGAAAGTGCAAGTACCAACAGAGGTATATTATTATACTTGTTTTTATGTTCATCTCCTGCAGGATTTAAGCCCTCATCTGTGGAGAGCATCATCACCTGTTGCTCTGGACCACCCTGCCAAAAGACCCTGCTGTTGCTGAACCCCATGCACACATGAAGAATTCTAGTGCCATCACTACAGGTGTGTAAGTTTGTTTTTTCTGAGAATCTGGTAAGACATTAAAAACCTGGAGATTTAATCAAAAAATGACCTTGATCCAACCCCAAAAGTAGAGGTAATACTGGAAAGCAACATGTACATCTTTTCATGACAAACAATTTCATTTTCCAAGCATCAAGTAAGGGATGGAGGAGCAAGAGAACTAAAGGAGAAGAGCAACAAGGACAGCAGGAAGCATTTTTACATTTTAAGGAAGACAAGTTCAGTGAACATCACCTTGCATAATCTTCACATAAGAGAACACTGTACCAGGAAACAAATGTTAGAAAGAAGCGTTTCCTCTATCTTTTTTTTATACAATCTCTGTCACTTTCAAATCTATGACAGATTCTTGTTTCTTCTTCTGGACATGTCTCTAACAAGGCTTTCATTGTCTCAGACAGGTGTGAAACTGGAACTGATTCACAGCCAACAATCTTGGTGTCAGAGCCAGTTCTTGAGCTGAAAACATGCACCAACTATCCAGTAATACCAACACAGCCAGCCAGAGACTCAACAATTTAAAGCTTAACGCGCGCACGCACACACACACACACACACCATAAATCAGATGATGATGTGCCAGCCAAATGTCGGCTTCTCCAGCAGATGCCTGCAGACTGTCTGTGTAGATCAGACCCTGCCTGTTTGGGTTAGTGAAAGCATTTTTTTTTCTCTTCTGAAGATGAGAGGCTGGGTGGAGCGACTAGTTCAAACACATCTCTGTTGGCCCTGTCTTGTCTCAGTTGTCCTCTTACATATGTCTTTTGTGAGCCTCTTTTATTCACAAGTATGACAGAGGATCAAGTGTATCTGCATTCTATTTGTATCTTCCTTCAATAAAAAAATTAAATATGCAATAACTTTAATAAACTATAATGGCACATATATCTGTAATAAAACTAAGGGTACTGTGGAGGGGAGAGTCATTTATTCAGTTCTTTTCTATACTGCCCAATATCCAAAGCTCTCTGACTGAATAGCCAAACCCCTAAATGCATAATTATCTGGGGGAACTGACCAGGATATCCACTGGCAATCCTCCCTTGGCTCAAGCCTGAGTCAACTAACTTCTCCATAACTCTCTACATCAACAAGATGGATAAATGAGCATCAGGTCTTGCTACAGCAGCTGCCAAGCTGCAGGAACACCTGCCTGCACCATTCTGGTAGCAGCCCCACCCCCCCTGCACCCCAATACAGAAACTACCCACTCCTGTAAGTTCTGCCATGTTCTTCTCCTAGATACAGATTAAACTCCCAGGCTTCCTGCTTGGTTTCCTAGTCTAGGGGGTCTTCTCTGCCATCCCCACTGTTTCTGCTGTCAATATTGCACCAAGCAGAACAAAGTGACAAAACAGTTCAATAACAGCAGCAACAGAATCCAAACATACACCATATACCTGCTTAAACCAGTCATAGGTAAAAAAAATCCTTTCCCCTGACCTATATGAAAGCTGATCAGCCACAGCTCAAGTGACTGCAGCAGGTGGGTTGGACTACTTGTCTGAACACTACTTGTCTGAACACTAGCATAAAGTGAGAAAAGGACTTAGCACAGGCTTGCTCCCTAATTCTCACCTTAAGTCTCTGGATAATTAGCTGCTGAAGACCAGCCATCATGAGATTCCAGGTCATCCCCAGCTGCCAAACAGCTCACATGGGAGGCATACCCTGAGAGCCACTCCTTCCTCACCCTGCAACTATCCCCACCACCTTTGCAGTCAGAGCAAAGGGGCCTTTTCATAACAAGCCAAAGTACCAGAAATCAAAGCCTCCTCTTCTTTATAGTATAAACCTAGCCTGAGCAAACAGAGGAGAATATAAGGACATATTCCATCAGACCAAATCCAGCATTCTTTTTACATAGTGGCCAGCCAGATAGCAAAGGGAAGCCTGTGAGCAGGACATGAGCTCAGTAGCACCTTCCTGCTTGCACTGCTTCTGATATTGGAGGTAGTATATAGCCATCATGACTGGTAGCCATCGACAGCCTTATCTTCTATGGAACATCAGGCAGAGAAAAGCAGCTGCGTGGTTACGACAAATGCAACCTTTGTCCCCTCCCTCTAGAGATGTCTTTGAACATGCCCAGACATCTTTAGTTATGGAAAACCTCTCATGGGAGGCTTAAACCCCAGCCTGCACCATGACTCAGCCTTATGTTAAATAGGTACATGCAGGAGTCACCTGGAGGACACATGGTGAGTTCATCCAAGCATTGATTGGTCAGTGTTCATTTCAATCCCATTCTGGGAGATGCCCACCCTTCTAAAGCAGTATCTTACTTTGTGAACAATCCCCTTGTGTCTGAGTGGCTGCCAAAGAGCCAAGTTTAAATTCTTCCATACTGCAGAGTTTCAGGTGCCTCCCACCTTCAAATGGGTGAGTTATTCTCAGGATAGAGACTCAAGTTTCAATTAGTAAAGCCAGTGTGGTGCTGCGTTTAGAGGGACTAGAACTGAGGAGATATGGGTTCTAGTCCTCACTTCTCCATGAAGCTCACTGGGTAACTTTGGATTAGCCACTAACTCACATCTTAACCTACCACACAGGGATGCTGTGAACATAAAATGTAGGGTAGGCAAGATCATGTATGTTGCTTTGGACTCCTTAGAAAAGAGGCAGGATATAAGGTTTAATTATTTAATATATAATAGTAAAATCATTGTATACTTCATGTTATTTTAAAAAGCAACTTACCATTTCTGAACCTCTCTCTGTTCTTGAATGTATTTATTTAATTGGAAACTGGGACTGATTTACTTCTTTGGCCTAACCTAAAAATTGGTCTTTTTAAATCTCTGCAGTACTTGACATACATGCTAACCTTGTTTTTAATGAATGTAATCAAAGTGTTAGAAAAGAGCTCTCTCCTTCTCTATAATTGTTAAAACCTGGAATCCTATCTGACTGGGATAATAGTTCTCAATCACAGTAGTGGGGGCATTTTTGCCTCTGAAAGATGCTACAAAATTGTATCTTCTACTTTGCAGGATTGTAGACTTTCCTTTGTAACAGAGCATGATTTCCATCACAGTAGTGACAAATGGGAAAGCAAAGGGTCAAGTGTGCACGCTTTCTGCTTTTCTACCCTGAATCATGCCTGTCAAATGCTTCCCCATCTCTGTACCTATGCACTGTCCCGGTATGTCTCACTCCTAAGACTCTGTGACAGATTTGCCACCACATCCTCTGAGATTCATCTGGTTTTCTGGCAGGGATCGTGATTATGCTCACCTCTGCAAAACCAAACAGGTGGATCACTACAGCTTTACCAACTGAGAAAAATGATTCACATCCTTACCAATAAGAGAGGAACACCCACACAGCTGTGCCCTGGTTGTAGCTTGTTGGGCTTATGATTTTGGCTGAGCAGCCTCAGCCACAGCTGCAAGTGCAGCTTGAAAGAAGATTCATGAAGGGACACAGCAGGGCATATGTATGGAGCCACATACTGGAAACTGAGGAAGATAAAGTTGGGCTTCACAAAGAATTTGAAGGCAAGGTTTTTCTTTGGGGTTTTGTTTGTTTAAAAAACAGAAAAGACCACAAAACCACTGGCTGATGCCTAAGCAAATAGTTTTAGATAATCTATGTCTGTGTCTCTCTTTCTCCTTTCTTTCAACACCCCACAAGACAGAGACACACCCAATTTCTTTCCTCCAGTACAGTCAGATATTTTTGTATGGCTTTTAAAATCATTTTATTTTGTTAGAAGCATTTTAAGATCTCCTGTAATATCTATTATAGTAGATATTAAATCTGTTTTGTTATTTAAATCATATTGCAAGTAAATTTGGTCCTTGGAAGTCTGCTACTGACAGCTCCTCTTTGCAAACTATTTGCAGCCAGGTACCAACATACCAGGAGATGGTGAGCCATCTGTTGACTTGTTGTATTGTTTCCCATTAATGCAGAATGAGGGAACCAGCTGAGCAGAAACATGCCCCAGCAAGCTTTCCATCCACACATTTTGCATATCACCCAATTCACCTTCATGGTATGGAGGAAAGGTGGAAACTCCTCTCTGCAACTCCAGCAATGTCCTGTGCAGTTGGCTGTCACCATATTATGCTTCTTTTGAGTATGATACTCTCCAAGCCAGCATCATGGGTAATGGTTACTCCACCTTTTCATGCCAGGTGAAAGAACTGCAAGAGCAGTCCATCCTTTTATGAAGCATTAATCACCTGGAAACCTTTCCTTGCTTCTTCCTTTTGATCAGAAATTTAGGTCTTCTATGCCACCTCCCATATCCGGATTGTCTTCAGATTGCTTCACTATTTCCATGTGTTTCTGGGCCTTTGAGCTCCTTTCACCCTCTGCTCAGCACTCTACCCTCTCTGCATGGTATAAGACTTTCAAGCCATACATACACCTAGAAAGACATGTGGACTGCTAGCAGAGCAGGCTTCTCTGTCCTCTAGGAGGTGTTTTTAGGACAAGGCTAGAAACTTGTTTCAGATCAAGGATCACATTCAATGGTGAAGAAGCTTTTGGGAGCCACATTCCAGTGGTGGGAGGGACTTAAGGGTCAAAGCAAAAGGTCTGAGGCCAAAATATGCAACCTTTCAGTATACTTGAGTTTTAATACTGTTAGTAAATAAGCCCTAAGAGAGGCATGTTAACCTTTTTCAAATAGTGGGTGGGGGGGAGGGGGGAATGTGAAAAGTAGTTGGGGAAGGGGGAACACCAGACGGCCAGATTGGAAACCCTATTTCAGGAGTGGATTTCCTAGTACTAGCAATCAAATGGGATTGTGCAGCTATTTGCTCTTTTCTTCCTTTTTTTTTGGGTGGGTGGGTGGGTGGGTGGGTAAGTAAACAGATGGAGGAAGCAGTGGGAAAATACAGGAGGGCAAATGGGAAACAGCATCATCTGGACTCCCTCCTCCATGAAATTCATCTGGATGCCGTTTACATGTCAGGTGTTAGAGGATATAAGATCAGAATATAAGATCTGTAGGTTATACTAAGGTAAAGAGCATCCTAATGACTGTCTGCACGCTTTCCTTAGCAAAAGCAACAAAACAAAGTTTAAAATATTATTCTCTTGGTGCAATAGCATTAGCACAACACCACCTAGCAGAAACACAGGAAAGGAAATGCTGTGTAGAGCTCTGATCTCTGATCAGTCTTGCAAAGAAATCAAAGTCAGATATAACTGATTATCACACCTATGCAGAAATGCTCTAGGTGGCGCTGTGCCATAGTGGAACAGCATAAATAAATAAGCAGAAAAAAGTTTTTCTTTTACAATTAAATATTCTATTTTCTCTGTCTAAAATGACTCAACGAAAAATGTTTTTTAGTTACAGGAGCAAAACCAAAGGGTCGTTATCTAAGGAACCTGTAAAGAACTGTGGGTGCCACCTGATAAATGCCTCATACAGGAAAGCCTTATTATATTTATAGCAATTTCAGTTAACTGATGGCAAGGAAATTGCCAAGCAAAGAAACTTGTGCTGATAATTTTATCAAGGAGAAATTTAAATTTTATTTTAAAATTAACCTACTTAATGCATGGTCTTATGACTATGGTTCTTCAAAAACAAAAAATATTTTGGGGTGCCCCTATTTCAGGGTGTACACTGAAATTTCTGTGCATAAAAGAGATTAGAGATTTCTAAATTTCAACTATGTTTTAGAGTTCTAGATTAATACGAGGTTTCTGAGGAAGAGACTGAAAGGAGCCACTTGAAGTCCATGGAACTATACCCAAAATAAACTAAACCAGCGATACTTCTTCAAGTAGAATAATACTTCTAGCTTAGATGGCTAAACTTGAAATGCATGGAAATATTATACCTTTTTAAGGAGTCCCAAACCTCCCTATTTGGCACTGGGTCAGCCTATGAATCTCCACCCTCTATTTGGATTGTGAACTGAAGGTTATAATAGAGAAAGAAGTCAGGCAATAGGTGGGTGGTAATCTAAATAATCATGTGTGGGCATGAGTCTAAAGCTCATTGACTTGAGGGAGGGGAGGGGAGAAAGGGATTGATTCCAGTAGGATCAAGCCCCAGTGAAGTTCTTTATGTGCCTGATTACTCACAGGGCGGGTTCACACATCCTGTTAAGCTGCTATGCAAATAAGTTACCATGGGCTTGTTGCTTGTTGAACAACCCGTAATGCCCTAGCAGATGATTGGGCTCGCCATGGTTTGTTCTCCCCCCATTGCTCCTCAGTTCTCCAGCTGGCTCTGGCAGGCACGCCATGTGCCTTCCTGGCAGAAGCCCTCACTGTCCTGCTCAGTATGCAGCCCCCTTGCTGCAATTGGTGCACTGCGTTTCCTGGCTACAGAGGGTGATTTCCCAATCTGCCCCCCCCCCACCAGCTTGCCAACAGAATTCATTTTCTGAACACTTACGAACACGGCAATGGTTTTGCTTTGGTGCTTACATCACCCGCTAGCAAGTATCATCTTTTAAAGACTGTTTCACCTTACAATATAGTAAGCACTCCCACTCCCAAAGTAGACACACCCATTGGGAAGGTTCCTTCTCTCCAGACCCTTTTCTTTATCATTTCCTTCCACTGCCAGTTGTCACATCCCGATATGGTCACAGAACAGTGGGTGCAATCATGGAACATGCCTGGGTCATGGCAAAATTGTAACACAGAGGGAAAAATTGAGGAAATGTTAACGAAGCTGTAATTTGCTTCTGTATACTTGTGCATGACCAATAATAATAATTTAGAAGCTATGAGCATGTTTGGGAGACTCTCAAGTGACCTTCTTTCACCATTGTTAGGTGCCCAGGACAGAGGATGCTGAGAAAGGAAGAGGGAGAATGGCAGCAGAACAAGTGAGAAGGCAAAGACTCAGGACCCACAACTTGCTGCCACCCAGGCTATTGCAAATTGGGGCTGAAATGGAAGACTTTCACCGCCGTTATGCCAAAGACCTTCTATGTTTAGCCTTCTGGGAAGGAATATACCATGCAACTGCTGGAACTTATCTTTGTGGGTGCAAACTCTATGCTGCAAGGACTCATACTAATTGAGGGGAATTTTGACTTAAAATATATTTGAGTAGCATTTCTAGCTTTTGCATCACAAACTATTCTTGAACATCTCCTTAATTTCAAAGATAGCTGCCATGCTGGTGGTCACTTTTAGAAACCAAGCAAGTCAAGGGCACAACAGTGGCCATGGAGGTCCTAAGGCAGTTCCTTTGACTATCACTAACAATACACATGCCTCTGAGTGTTGTGTGTCCAGCTAGATTCAGTGAGTGTTTGCTTTTAAGGCAAGGCATCATTATTTATTAATGTTTGTTGTATTTACCATGGGAGGTAATTGGAGCCCTGCTATCAAACTATGAAGTGTTCTGCCAAGAAGGGGATTACAGGGTTTTTTTTTTAATTCTATGGAGAGAAACTGGATTTGTGAGTGAAAGACTAAGAAAGGTTTTATTTACCAGAGTTTTGCAACCAGTACTTTAATCTTCATAACAACTAGGTTATTCATTGAGCCCTTACTATGCTTCAAAAGTCAATAATAATCAAAAAGAAATTAATACCACTGGCATAAGGTCTCAACTCTGATGTGTCCACAGCCTCTTGTGAGTGTGTAAAAGGAACATACCTGCTTCTTGCTATATTTATACAATAAGTAAAGTTCATCTGGCTTTTTTTATCCTGCAATGAAGTAGCAAGGTAACAATATTTTATTTTTTCGTATCAGGGGTTTAGTTCAGGATATATGGCTCTCCAGTTATGCACTCACTTGGTGTTTTATTGTCACTTTAGCCATGGGTGATGGGTTAAGCCAGAGACAGTGACTAGCCCTAGGTTACTCAGTGAGCTTTCCGGAGAAGTAAAATGTAATGCAATACATTCCAAGGACATTCATTAGCCACACCTTCCTCTGGACTGTCAAAGTGCTAAGTAGCAACATATACGCGTATGTATATATGAATGTTCTTTTTTTTGTTTCAACAAGGCACCGCACAAGGGGTGCAATCAGTCACTGCTCAGAAGTCAGAGACTTCTGTGTTTCCTATGCCCTGGTGGCATGACAGGTAGAAGTGGTCTCTGCCTTCCCATCCCTGGTTCTCTGGTATTTTTGCTAGATGGGCTTTTTAGTGAGGGTACTTCTGCAGGGTAGGGAAAGAAGCTGGAACTTGGAAAGAGGATAACTTCCATCTTGGACTCTCAGCCTCCTCCTCTAAGGACCTCAGATAAGTAATTTAATTTGTACTCTTTACTGCAATGTGTTTCCTCGATGGAGAACTAACGTTGGACAGAGCCCATTATTAGGACCCGTCAAATATACACATATTTGTAGGCAAACATTTGCTATCCCAGGTCCCCTTCATCAGGCAAGATATTACAAGAAGTGGGTGGGATACGAAGAGAGAGAAGAAAGCTGGCAAGCATCAGAGTAAGGAAGTCAGCATAGTCAAAGTTTTAAGGTGGAGGGGAGGAGGTGGGGGGATGCAGACTTAAATGGATTAGGCCAAGCGTCACACAAGTTTCAGATTACACCTAGGATTGTTAAGGAAAACAAAGAGGTAATGGCTGATTTCCCCATTTTTCAAATATAAAATTCACTTATTACTTGGATTTGCCTCCAACATTAAGCAAAACATACAGATTTCTTGCCAGGCAGAGAACTAGAGTAAAGAGAAACATAGCAGGTTTTATATGAGCAAAGCTAGAGATTAATTTTGGGTGGTGCAATAGGTTAAAATAAAGTCAATCTAAGCTAAATTTGGTGGTTTGCCTCACAGTTGAAGGGAAGGTAACCCTCCAAGATTAAAGTCCATAATTAACTAGACTCTCAAAATAGAGAATATCCCATACGACCCATGAAGAGATAATCCCTTGTGTTGGGAGAAACCACTTCTCACCTTGTTGCCAAACAATTAATTTAGTTTTCTCCAGCTGATTAAGTGTAATAGCCTAAGCAGGAAGCAGAGCTGTTGCACCTTGCCAAAGAAATTCCATCTGTCAAATGTGCACACATGAATGCACTAGAATGTGTAAGATGAAGAGAGCACAGGCAAAATATTTTCTAACCCAATTTTCCTGTGTCTTTTCAGAGAAGATGTTCCATTAATCACCTGCAGTAAGAGGCCTGCTGGGATATTCTCCTGATCTTGACAAGTTTACTACCTTTCAAATATACAGAAAAGCTTGTGCACAGTCCTGTTAGCAGGGATAAGTTGAAATGGACAACAATCAATTGCTTGTTAAAATCCTGCATGGTGCTTGTAATGACAGATACCTGTTGCAAGGAATACCTGTTGAAGGCTTCATTATGTATTTTATTAATGGGGGTCTTCTGCCAAGAGGCCTTAAATCCACCACTCACACATTCTAATAAGTCAATGGTTTCTAAGGAACATGTTTCACACACCTATCTTGATCCAGAGAGAAGGTAGCACAACAGAAAGCTGTATGCATGCTATGATGTTTATGAAGCTCTGAAGTTTTCCCTATCACTGAGAGCAACAATCGTCTCATGCAGCCTTCCCAACCTGACTCCCTCCAGTAAAGCCCAGCTGGCTTGGAATAATGCGGTCTAACACATCAGGAGGAAGCCAGATTAGGGAAGGCTGATCTCGCAGGTGGGAGTGGGAGACAGGGAAAAGGAGGAAAGAGGTCTGGATTCAGTTTGTGCTTCCTCCTCCTCCTCATCTAACAGATATTCATCAATCACTTGCAAGGCAGACAGGAGAAAGAGAGTGGCAGCAGCAGGTGGAGGAGGAGGACTAAAAACCACTGAAGAAAAAATTATGCATAATTAACAGATTTCCTTTAAAGTGCATATTCCAAAAAGAAAGCCCACTGAACAGATTGTTTATGATTGACAGATCAAAGCCTTAACATTCTACATAGATAGAATATGGCGATAATTAGGAATCTGATCCTGTCCCTTTGGAGTACTGGTATTTATCATCTTTACCAAAATCAAGCAGATTTCACAGTTAAGACATTAAAAAAAACCTATCCAAACAACACTAGTTAAAATTCCTTGTGGTCAACTACAACAGTGTGTCTTTCTAGTTCATGGGAACTATGATAAAGATGGATGTTTTCAAGGAAAGATTATGATAGGGTAGACCTTGGAAACCTCTTCTAAACAAAACCTTTTTTGCACCTGGGAGGCAACAAAAAAAACCAGTGTCTGACTGTTCCTTGCTTGTCAGGTATCAAACCATCTAGCTTGTTTTCTTAGCAAAGTGTCATTTTGTTTTTATTGTGCAAATATTTGTAATTGTTTTTAAATTGACAAAATACTTTGTGACAAACCTTTTAAAAGGCTCAGTAAAAGTGAAAAAGAACCGAAGATGCTTCATGTAATGGCAGTGTTGGGATTTTGGAGTGATGAGGAAGAGTAGCTATTTTTATCTGTTTTGGAAAGCAGTAAGTCATTAGTTGGCACTTTACAGTTGAATGGGTGATAAAAACGTCTTTTCTCCATCTCTCCTTAATTCTCTTTTTCTGTATAACATATTTAGAATTACATATAACTTTAAATCTTATATTTCCATAATTGAAAGAACCAGGGAATTACATAAGAAAAAGGGAATTTGGGACTCCTCATTCCTGAAGAAGCTGGCTGTGTGGAAAGCTACTTTTTCACTTGTCAGAGGTCTTAACAAGAGTTTCAGATTGGCATAGGGCTCAGCTGCTCAAAGTGGATGGGGAGCAAAATGAAAATACTCGCTATACAAAGAGCTGTAAAATTTCTAAAAATGTTGGAGCCATGGGAAAAATCCAGTAATGTGAAGCTATAATTTGAAAAGGAATGTTTTATTCTCATTTGTAAATATTTTCCATTAATGAACATTTTTGGGTGTTGAAGCTTGTCTCTAATGGTAGTAGTAGTTCCATGCCTTTATCATAGGAACCAGCTACTTTGTTTCTGTTAGGTAGAGAGGGTTTATTCTAGTGGCAACAAGTAAAAAGGGTTAATAGCTGAGGGAACACTCCCCAGTGGTGAGGTCTAACTGAGTATTTAAAAAATGTGGCAGTGAATTCTATAGACTCAATCTTCAAAGTTAATTGAAAAGAAACATAGATGGGACAGCCCACAAGATGTTCCATAATATCCAGTGACAGTGGTAGGACAGCCTAGTTTTTTCACATGTGGGTTTTAGATTAGAGCTAAATTAATTGATTACCACCACATCTAACCAGAAAAAGCCCCCAAACACAGAACTCCATAGAGCAAAACCCAAATAATTAAGAATGTCCATTTTCTTTCATATTATGTTCTGGTGATTCTACTTACCTGTTGTGGAATTAAGCATGACTTGGAGCATCCATAAATATCTTTTAGAAGAACATACATTAGATTAATAACTGTAATAAGGAACAGAAAGCACAACTGTGATGGGAATCTTATAGGAAGGATTTTTAAAAATCCCCCATGGTTTCATTATTTCCATACATTTTATATCTCCAGGCTTTCCATTAAAGTGTTCTTATGATAGAAATCATAGTGTTTCTGTGTTTTCAGAAATCATTTTGTGGGAGTAAAGCCAGGGTAACAATAGCTTACATTCTAAAAGACAATATTTCATAACCCAATGCTGTTCAATTTCTCCTACTAACGTTAATAATATGAGGAGTATTTTGTAGAAAAACAAAATTGGTCCTTGGAAAAACAAATTAAAAAGAACCTCCCCACTCCCCAATTTTTCCAGGTTTTCACATATCCAGAATACCTAAACTAGTTCTTTGGATAATAGTTTCCATTTTACAGAAAGACATTAAAATGAAAGCAATGCTCATAAATGCAAATTGCTGTGATGTCATGAAATCAAATAGATAGCATACTGAACCTGAAAGCATTTTGCTGCAAGAAACTAGAATATTAAAAGCAATATGAAAAGAGATGGGATGGAATGCTGAGTGTTAGCTGGAAAGAAGGCAAAGCAATTGTTCAGGTCCCTCATAAATCCAATAGCAATCTTGCCAGCACACAGTGCTTAGCCTCTTACAACTCCTAGATACTTGAATAATGTTATTTTCTAGGTAACAATATTAAAAAACCCCTTAAAATAACATTGCAGTAACTTTAAACTCCTAACTTGCAAAATAACCCCAGTGCAATAACTCCAGTTCATGGCAATGTTTTGTTTCTTTCCAATTAAGAGAAAAATTGTATAAACACAAATGTTAAGGACTGATCTTAAAAACTCTTGCACTGTCAAATAGACAACGATGATGGAGCATGTGGCAGCAGTTCTTGTGCTGACAGTCAAATACTGAGAATGATGTAGCAATGCAACACCATATCCAGGGCATTAATATGGATGCAGTAGCATAGGTTGGTAATGCCACTGCAAGATACAATGTAGTGGTGTTTGCTAGACAAAATTGGAAGGAGATGAAGCAATGGAGGAAATAAATTAGGGAGGGCTTACCTAGAGGGCACATTATGTGCATTTTGCTCACTATAGAGCAAGTCTGTGTGTATAACAATATAAGCATCAAGGCATCGCTTTATGTATAATGATGAGAGGACAACTGGCAGGCAGATTAATACAGCGGCCATATTTCACTTGCCTAGTACTGGATTGCACAAGAACTATCTTGGCTAGATTAACTTCAGATTGCCATGGAAACTTTTTACAGATGTCAGGACCTTTCCAGCTGATCAATATAACATATACGATATAACAATATATAAAATACAACCATATACAATACAATAGGAATGGCTCAGAAGGTGACAACAATAAGGAGGGCTTTCCCTTAACTACGGACCACCTTTCCCATCGCAGCCTACCTTGTGCCATGTTTGTCATCTTTTTGGTGACAGCTTACGATGCTGAGATCTTTAAAGATCTGCATAGATACCCAGGAGTTTGAAGGGATTACTGATACCAGTTTTTTTTTTTTTAACAAACATTACTTGCTGTTTGTTTTAGCTGTTTTAAACTTTTTAATGTTTCTCTGATTTTATATTTTTATTTTATTTTATTATATTTTAATGGATTGCTTTAGACCACCCAGAGAGTTTTGTCTATGGGGCAATGATGATAATGGGGATTCAGTCTGGATACTTTCCTCCTAGGAGCATGTTAGGAAAATTGCATTTTCTCCAGCACACAACATGTAATTCTGCAGAGGTACAGCACTCCATTTCTTCCAAGCTGATACATCTATTGTAACAGACAACGTTGAATAGAAGACAGTCGCATTATTCACATGGGCATCCACTGTTATTTAGAGCTTGTGACTACAGACATATTCCCTAATCTACCACATGGCCTTCTTTTTCCATTTATGACACCCTTTGTTTGTTTTAAACACTTGAGACTGCATCATGCATATATTTATCTCTGAAGTAACCTCCACTTAGAACAACAAAGCTTCCTTCTGAATAGACATGTGCAGGTCTGCATTTTTGGAGGCTGAGAAATGTCCTGCTATCATTCAAGGCCGGGGAACAGAATCCGTGCTTAAAATGGGAGCAATTACTGCAAATAAGGTTACTTAGGGAACAAATCTATCTATATTTAAATGTAAAAATCCCTGCAGTTCCCAGCATGCCCTAGACAGTTACAGTAAGTTCTAACTTGCTGCACTATCTCAGAAAGGGTGAAACACACTTGGGACATGCTCGGAGAGACTGTCTGGGTTACTCCCAGATTGACTAGATTAATCGAGTGCCATGTCAAGTCTTCTTGAAAGCTTCTTGAGTCACTACCACCAACGGCAAATTATTATTTTTCCCTATATAAATATCTCCTTGTAAAATCCCATAGATATGTACACACAAAATAGTTTTCAACTTGAAAGAGTAGTTACTCCCCTTCTCCCCTGTGAAGCCATAGGTTTTGAACTTCTAAATGGACAGGTGTATTTTCTTTCTTATATATGAAAGAAACCCTGAAGTCAATTATAGTAATTTATGGGCACTAACCTGCATGGACTTGTTTTAATCACAAAACTGCTTTCTGTTTGAAATTTAAAACCTGTTTTTTAAAAAGTAGGAAGTCCATTCTCCCGTCAAGTCTTACAGGTAGAGACCTCCACAAGTAAACTAATTTTATGGTATGATAATCCCCTAGCCTTCTTTATACATCATAAACCTATACAAATATCCCTGAAGAGATTTTATTTATTTTTTAAAAAAACTTGTATTTGTTTGTTTAGAACTACAATTTAATAAGGGCTTATATTCTGTTTTGGTCATATTTAGGAACTAGTACTAGAAGCTCTTTTCCAACCCCTATATATTAAAAATACTCAGGTTACAAAATTATACAACTATTTAAGCACAGCATAGAGCTGGAGAGATGCCCCAGCTATTTTGTTTCTTTGAGGCATCACTTTGAAGATTAACAACCCTGTTTAAAAGAAAAGGCACACAACGGATCAGGAATATCTCCTGCATATTTATTTGAAATGAATGGGAGTTGTTACAACAGTAATTTCCCAAAGTCTATTTATTCATAACTGAAATTTATCACAAATCCCATTTATCTACCAATATGCAAAGCACTATACACAACATACAATTCATATTTATATAAAGCATTTGACTATCTAAATATTTTGCATACTTACCCAAGGCACTGGCTAGCCAAGTTCTATTATAATGAAAATACAGCGTAGTACTATGTTAAACAAATTTTCGTGTCATTTAGCAAGCCCTGAGAGACCAGGCTTACACATTCCGTTAGGCAAAGCAAGGCTGCCATTGCAGGCAGCAGGTGTTGGTGGAAGGGAGCCGTGGTGAAGTGTTGCAAAGCAGAGGAGGGTGCATGCGCCATGTGGCGAGCCCTGAACTCCTCAGCTAGTGTGCTGCCCTGGGGTGCAGTGGAACGTGCTGTGTGATCACGAGGGGTGAAGGAAGGTTCAAGTCCCTGGCCTATTGGCTTCTGGGCATGGAATAGCGGGGCAGGGCAAAGGCAGCTACTGAAAAGTAAGGGGGCTGTATGGCTGCTTTTCAAGTGTTTAAAGCAAAATTGTAAGCTGTTTGTGAAAATATTTAGGGGGAACTGGCCCCTCTAGACTACCCCTTCCTAGCTACATGCCTGAATGAGGTTTCTTGTCCTTTGATTCCACCAACACATCTTGGGCTGTTCCTGTGTGATAAGTGATATGTGATAAGCTAGGGCATGCAGAAGAGCCCCAGCACTGCTTTTTTTTTGTTATGAAAAGCTACTTGAGGGGGAGAAAATTTCTAGTGGAGAATCAGCAGCAGAGAGGGAATAATAAGGGGCAGTCTTGTGCACATGTCCTTGGGAGTAAATTCCTTCAAACTCAGTGACACTGACTTCTAGGTAGATACGCACAGGATTGAAGTGCTCAGATAATTCTCAATTTCACACTGTGTTTCCCTAAAGCGAAATACAGGGACATGAATTTTCACTTACACTGAATGGGTTTACGCTGTCAGGTTTTTCATTTTCCCTATACCTTCTACTCCAAGCTTAACAAATAAAAATAGTTGCTGAGAAGTACTTGAGATTCAAACTGCAGGAAGCCACCCTACAGTACCCTTGCTTCATGCTGAATGGGGCAAAAGCTGCAAGGCTCACAGTCTTGATACAGCATATAGTTGTATACTATGCTTTACTTGTGCATAGTCAGAAGTTACATGAAAACCACATCTGTCCCGAACCACAAACTAAGGTACATTGCCATATTCTGGTTTCTCAAGAACCTCCTATAGCCCTACAACAAAGTACACACTTACAAAAAGACTTGGCAATAACAACACTCAAACGTGCTTCCTTACAAACACTTACATATTCCAGAGTTATTGCCTACTTAAAATTTTCTCTGGCTTAGGCTCTTCCCCTCACAAGGACCACATCCATTTTCCTCAACCACATGAACCTGTGGTTCTAGAGCACCTTTAAAAAAATGATTCTAGTCAGATAAGCAGGACCATGCTATTTCAGTTATGCTGCTACTTGGTCTCCCAGCACAGCACAGGCCTGTGCAGAAATTAGAAATTTGTCTGACAAAAAACAAAACAAAACAAAACAAAAAACAAAACAAAACAAAACCAACCTGGAAAAGCCCAGATGTAAGTTAAAAAAAAAACTTTGGGGTCACACTTTCTTTCAGAAAAAGATGAAACACCCCAATTTTTACATTCAAATTTTTCACTTCTTCACCCACATCTCTAGCCTTATTCAGCCGCTCTTGGAAAATCAGTGTATGGAGAGCCCAAACAGCCAGAGGAGGCTTTCCTCTCTAGAAAGTCACCCTTCACAGGTTGCTGAAGGTGACAAAGATGAAATTTTGGGTAGGGTTGTACCGTCTCCTCACACTGTAACTGGCACTGTATATGTGCTATAGCACCCTACTTTAGGAACTCTATTAGGTATTTTGATTTGGCTTGGAATGGATGTCTACCACTATTTTAGATGTCTTAAACTCAAGCTTCTTCAAAAGGTCCTGGACGGGGGGGGGGGGGGGTGGTAAGCTGCACAAAGATTACTTTCCTTAAGTTTTGAACACCAAAAGATATAGGATGGTCATGAAGCAGCTTCCCTCAACCCCACTGCAATGGAGGATAGAGATCATGACAGGTGGCAGGATATTAAATTACAAACCTATCCTGGAGTCGAGAAGTTGAGCCCTGTGCACATCATGATTCCCTAATTTTCATTCTCCATAGCTCTGCCAAAATCTGAGACACTGTCTAAGGACCTGCAGTGACCCTTGAACCAATGCACTGGTAGCAAATCAGTTTCATGAGAATGCAGTCTAACAACATAATTCTTACATTTATCTGTTTGCCAAGGAACTGTACAATCGACATGCACTTTTAAAAGAACAAGATTAGATGGTTACTTAATATTGAACTTAATACTGCAGCTAATCATATAGTGTCCCGAAGGAGCTGAAGAATGCAATATCTCTAAGATATTCTTCTACCCATTTTGCTGCTTGTTGCTGTATTTATTTACTTGTATATAGTTATAAGCTTACAAAACAATGGTAAGAGAAATCTTATTTACTGTGACGTGGTATCAGAAACAAAGTTTTCAAAAGATATTCTTATCCAAGGCCAGGACTAGGATCTTACATATATCACATGTTGTTCCTTGTACAATGCAATATATTTATACTATCTTATCATGCCACTGTCACCACAATCCTAAACCACTGCAGTGTTTTATCTGTGATGCCTCTGTAATGCTTCTAGAACACTACATGATGTCTTGTATTTTGGCACTGTAAAAATGTTGCTTTCTTGTGCAAGACATGCCCAAGATGTCTTGCACAAGAAAGTTTTCCTAACAGAGTTTTTCTACATGAGGCTGATAATTGCCATATCTACTTTTGGTTTCAGCATTGAAGTCAGATCCGAACTCTACACAAAGAACTTTTCCTGTCCTGCTTTTCTACCATCAACCTCTGTGCAATATTGGAATAATGGAAATATGAAATAAGTAGGAAACAGCAATTTCTTTCACTTTCAGAAATAATACCTCATCTCCTCCACTTTCAAAATTAAAAAACCAAAACAAAACAAGAAATCACTCCTAAAACTTAGAAGCGTCATGATATTGTCTAAAAATCCTATGAACAACCATCATTGGACTTCAATGGCCATCAACCCCAGCCAGGAAAGCCAACGGTGTGGAGCAATGATATTTGCAGTCCAACATTTGGAGGGCCACAAGTTGCTGAGTCCTGGTCTAAATGTTGAGGTATTCTTATATATCTTCTGACTATATATTTTCCAAAAATTTTATCCATAATAAAAAGGGGACAGAACTGTGCCTTATCAGAAGGAAAACCTAAATTCTGACAAATCTGACACAAAGGATGGGTTCAGATATAATGTTAAAAAATCCTATTATTTCACAAGAAATAATAACTCCACTCTATTCATTCCCCTATCATGTCGAGTTCTAAGGTGCCACATTTTAAAGAGGATATTGACAAACTGGAGAATGCATGGAAGATGGCAAGCAGGCTTGTGAGGGTCCTAAAAACCAAGGGTGCTTCCAGACAGCAAACTCCCATCACTACCAAGGAGTCATTAGCAGCCAGTTCTGGTTTTTCTTTATTAAACAATTTTCAGTGATAGGAAAAAAATGGAAAAGCAGTAAGAAAACATGGGAGAGTTATGTGCTGAAGGCTAGATTGTCAGGAACAGTGTCTTGCAAAAGTCTGTGAATGAGGCAGGGCAATGGTACAATAAAGGCCTTACCTGGAGCTACCACAAGTCCAATGAGAAACAGTTTAAAAAGTTGGGAATATGTAGCCTGCTTAAAAATATCTGAAGTGCTGTCAGCCAGAGGATGCAGCTGGTTTGTTCTTGGTTGCTCTAGAGGACAAAACTGAACATCCTAATTGACAGTAAAATGGACTGTCTTGGGAGATGGTGGGCTCTCTTTCACTAGAACTATTTAAGCAAAGGTACAATAACTATGTGTCAGAGAGATGCTATGGTTGGATCCTGCACTGAACAAGGGGCTAGATTAGAGGATCTCCAAGATCATTCCCAACTCTTATTTTGATAGTTATTATAATGTGTGCATCTGAGCCCACCCACAAACTATGGTTTGTTTGGGTCTGACAAAGCAGGATCTGAAACCACACTTTCAGGTTTGTTTGCAAAACACAGTGGTAATGGCAACTCACAATTAGCACATCTGAATTTACAGATAACAGCTAGGACTGTTGCTTCACCTCAAGAGGCTGTTGTATAATAGAGAAGGGACTGAAATTCTGAGTTTAAGAAGCTGAGATTGGAAATAAAAGCATACAAGAAATTCTAAACCATGGTTTTCTTGTTGTATGTCAGAAACTCAACTATGGCATAGTTTCTCAACTATTGTTAACATAAACCAAGTAAACAAAATTACTTTTAGAAGGTGATGATTTATGACTATAACATAAGCTAAGCCTGAAAGCAACAGTATCACAAGACCTGGATTTTCTTCCTGTAGAAATTTAAACTATTTTCCCTTTTGTGTTATGTTCAGTACCAGGGATGGATCTTGCTATTATTGTTGTTCTGTGCACATTAATACTGGTATTATGACTACAACTAGTCAGTAAGGAAGGAGAAGAAAAAAGGTACATGTCTACCAACCCTGGCAAATACTGAAGTTTGGAGCAACACTCTCAATTTATTTTCACCCTAAATCATTCATTCTGTTGAAAACTTCAGTGCATAAAACTGATCAAAGCACTTGTTTCTAAACTGCCAAATAATACAAGTTGTACAAGAAAGTGTCATATGTCATTCATCCTAATTTCAGACAGTTTAATTATGTAAGTGTTTCAGAACTTTGTAAAGTGTAGCTTAGAGAACAGGACATTTAATCAAGCCATTTACCAACTTAATTTCAACTGCTCACATGATGACAGACAGTTGCAAAATAAGATTTCAAAACATTTTCCCAAGATAGGATTGTTCCTTAAAACAATCCTATGAACATCTAGACAGGAAAATGCCCTGTAACTCCCAGCATGTTGGAATTTGTAGGCTGTTTTTTTCCCCCCTGTCTAAACTTGCATAGGACAGCATCCTTGTTTTGTTTGTGTTTTTACATTCAGGGAATTATAGCTAGGTAACTCCCAAAAGATATGATGAACAGGTAGAAATTTTTAGTATGTTTAAAGCATGCCTTCTTCCTCATCAAAGTACATACAAGTTAGATTTCATTGCCTTTGGTGAGACTGAATACTTGCAGTCTAAGGATATATTTCCAAATAGACCAAGCCATTGCTGAGAGAAAATAGCTTAAGGCTGAAATAATATCCATGCACTTACCCTAGAGCAACTGAACTCAAGGGGACTAACTTTTATGTTACCTATTCACACACACATATGAATGCAATTTTACTATGCTTGAATCCATTTGGAATGAACAGATTATTTTTTAAGAATTATTTTGGTGTATTCCAAGAGGATGGTTACATTCTCTTAATTCCCCCCAACCCTGTAATATTGCCTTATGGCACTGTGCTTCATTTCAGCTACCTAAGCTGTACCACTTTTTGCAATACTACTTCTCCTCTTTCAGTGTGTGTGTGTGTTGCTCCATCATACCTTATGGAAGCATTAGTTTAAGCTAGGCCAAAGGGCAAACCACAGCCATTCAGAAAGGAGTGATGTTTGATATCACAAGGCCTTTTGTAATTATTTTAAATTAGTCCCTGGTGAACTATGGACATGTCTCAGGGTGTTCTACTATTCCAACCACACACTTGATTACAGAGGTGCACCTCCTTAAAAACAGTTTAATTATTATTTTAACAGCATATTTAAGTGGGAGAATAATTGATATTTTTTACTGTTTTGAAACATTCTTATCAGTAGAATTTGCTTCTAAATTTTCTATGGGAATAATTTCAGATTATTTACCCCTAAGTAAATCTAAATCAATTAGTTCAAATAGAATGATGTGGCCTGAGGTATGCACCCCTAAAGAATTAAACAGTTGACTTGTTAAAGTGTGTGATGCTATACACATAAACACACACACACACCACTTCTTGGCATTTGTTCAATGCACGATTATATAGAGAATATGGATGTATATTCACTTGGGATGAAGCCCAAATATTAAACTGATATGGGCCTTCAAAGCTTTTCAGAACTCCCCCAAAGCAGAGCAGATCTTCTCTGAAAAGGACTGGAGTGAAGTACACTAGTTCCAAGGTTTCTCAGTGCATCACAGCAGCTATTATGCCTTTGGAGCAGTCCGTGCTCATGCTGTCAATAGAGACTATGCTGCCTGTTGATTTGAATAGGAGGATAATAAAGTCTGCAGCCCAGAATGACTCCTGGGAGGGAGGCCTAACCCTTGCCAAGAAGCCTCTGGGAAACTGGATTCTTGTTCTCAGTAGGATTCTATCTTTGGGAGTGCATGTTTTCATTAATGGGGACAGTGGAGTTTCTATAGACTCACACAGTGGAAAATAAGTAGGCACCCCAAAAGCCTGCAGAGGTGGTTGGAAGGAACAGCTCCACCATCAAAAACATTCAATATGGAGACCTCTAGATCTTTGGAAAACTGAAACAAGACTCTGCTTTGGATCCAAAATAAAGCAGGTATGGCCAGAGTAGACCCATGGCTGAAGCACTGGAGTGGGTCACAAAGTGAATGCTATTCCAATGTGCATTCTTAATATGGAGTCATGACTGGTCTAAAATATTGACTATTCAATGCAACATGTGAAAATGACATTTTTATCCCATCTCACTGCAATTGACTGTAGTTACTAAAATCCATGACATCCGCATGCAAACATTTTACTCAAAAGAAGCACTACTAAACCCCTAAAAATAAGAACTTAAGCAGTTGTTATATGCCAATGCTTGCAAGAAAAGCCTGATGACTGTTGGTTGTTTGAAAGAGGAGTAGCCATCAAGAAGGGAATTTGTGAAGAGATGGAATATATGGAAATCTTTTGCGTGTTCCCTTCCTAAAGCATTTCTGCCCAGAATTCCTCTCCTAACAGTGCATTCCTGTGCATATTTCAATAGGAAAAAGTCCTCTATTTCACAGTAGACACCAGTCTGCATGACCAGGTATAGGACACTGACAGTTGTAGGCCTTTTTCTGTCTATACAGGCATAGGATTCCCCCCTAAGGGTTATTTCCCTAGGAAAAGTAGCCACTGGGCTTTTGTTGCACTTAACATGAAGCTCTTCCCAAAGCTGTTTGATAAATGAACCTTATGCTACATTTGCAACACATAACTTTCATAGTACTATTGTGAAATATTAATGATTTTTGCTACATTGACCAAAAGGAGGAGGACTCACAGTGGCATGAGTTTATAGAAATGAAAGAAGATTTGTAAAAGCTCCTGGTCTTGTTTCAGTTAAGCTGTTCTTTACCAAAACACCTCCCCAAAGCTATTCTAGAGCTTTTTGGAACTCAGCCAAATGTGAATCCTGTTCTACCTTGCTTATTTGCAGTTTCTTCCCTCTCCCTATTATTATAGCTGCTGGCATACCTTTCAAATGAAACTCAAGGAGGGAAGACATTCCGAAGCGCCTATACAGCAGATTATGCCCACTGTGATCCCAGTGGCCTTCTCCTCCATGCCAAGGGTGGGGATGGGGAGGAGGTTTGGGTACTTACCCTGAATCTGGCTCTGAGGCTGAGGGTTAAAAGCAGTGGTGTTCAAGGCTCTTGGGTTGGGTGTGGGGGCTGGGTGGTGTGGGCTGACCCTTATAGCTGTGCGACGCAACTGCTCCAGTTCACTCAGGCGCTCTGAGAAGGTCAAACTCCCAGGCTTTGTCTGTTCGTCTACTTTCTGACGGTGTCCTATTGTGGGAAGGGGTGGAGGGGAAAGAAGGTGAGAAAATGTCTGACATAGCAGATTTTGAGTATGTGTATGTAACCAGTTACTGCTCTCAGAAAGTAAACATTCTAAATTGGCCGGCTATGTGAAGGTCTACATGCCACTGAGTATGACCAGCTTGAGCTGAACTGCAGTGGAAATGTTTATGGCAACCCACAATGATGTCTTAGTCCAGGTGAATATACTCGCTCACTTTCTCCATTATTACAGTACAGGGGACATATGGCAATGCACAGTAATAGAATCTAGGATGAGATACTTGTGCAGTCTGTCATGGTTGTGATGGCATGGGGGAACACATCGGATGAGATCAGAGATCTTCTGACTTGTTAAGGAAGGATATCAGGAAATCTTCTATGCCAATAAGGAATGGATATCCCATTGCTATTTTGTTCTCCTCTAATTATGTTGATCTTAGAGCAGTGGATTTTACAAGGGTTTTTTTCTCCAGGCATCCTTTCTCATTCCCTGAGCATCTTCCATATTTACCACAGGGTTGGACAACTTTGGCCCTATGTATGTTTTGACTTACAACCCCTATGATCCTTCACCATTGGCTATATTGTCTAGGGCTGATGGGGGCTGTAGGCCAAAACATCCAGAATGCCTCAAATTGCCCACCAAGGATGTTCTGCAATTAATGGGGCTTCCCTTCTGGGAATCTTAACTACTGGGAAGAAGATGTCTATAGTTTCTGTGACAAAAATTTTGAGGAAGGAGCCTCTCTCCAAAGACATCACACAGATTGGTGCATCTTATGTGTAACAAAGTTATTCAAGAGCCACTGCTTCTCATACTTTTATTCCTCAGGGTTTCACATAAAATCTGAACTCATAATTGCCATTTATTTTTACCTGAGGCAGGTCATTAATTGAATAGATGAGCTTGTCTGAAAGGTTAAGCATGCCCCCTGCTCTGCAAAACATTCTTTCACACAGTCCTAACATCATTTTCATGATGATAAGTGGTGGTGGTGGTGATTGTTTTTTAAAAAAACAACCTGGAGGAAAATACATGCTTAAAAGCAGTGCCTAGTAGCTGAAATTAAATTTTATAACTTCTGCTGAGATTCCAAATCTGAACAACCTGTCTCTTCCTTCTGCTGCCAGGCCCTTTGGCACAGCTTGCTGTGTCTCAGATTCCATACTGAGCTATAAATTATCACAGGAATGAAGGAGGGGGGACCCTTGGATCTAAAAGTGATTTTATCATTACACCCATTAGCCTCCCCACCCCCCACTTCCCTCCTGCTCTTATAAAAAACAGAGGCAAGCAAGCAAGCAAGAAAGACTTCCATCTGATACTTTTATAGTTCAAATGTAACTTTCATTTCAAAAGTCTTTCTTTCATTTGTCAGTAATGCAAATCTGAACTTGAAGACATTTGACTGGAGCGCAAAGGCTCAGAGTCATGCAAGCTGTGTACATACGTAAAGTGTCTTTTACGTGATGATTATTTTCAGCCTCATGGCCTGGGGCCAGTGTCTAGATTCAGTATAATGCCTGCTAACTCTACCAGTCTATAAAATATTTGTAGCTAGAAATTATATCCAAAAACAATTTGTGCATTTAATGTAGCGCACTCTGCTCAATGGCTTCCTTTCATTTTTCGCCCTTCTTTTTGCAGAATGATTCCCACATGGTTTTGAGTTTTGGCAAAGGAATTAATCTAAAATCCCTGGCTATTCAGTGAAATACTTGGTGACCACTGGACATGCATGGACCCCATGCTTTTCTAGCACTGACCACTGGATTGTTCCCAGTTTTCATTGTGTTAAGTTAAAACTACTTTGGAAACTACAGAAAGCACTTGTGGGTGAATCTCATAATCAACATATAACCTGAGTGCACATAAACATATGTGACAATCACATGTGCTGGATATGCACAAGGAGATGGTGCTTGGAGTAGTTTCCTAGCCTGTAAGTACAGTAAAATAACAACACATGACAATCCATACATCATAATCACCAGAGAATACACATTTGCGAAAGATGTTTTAAATGCATGAAACAGCCATAAGAATGCAATATCAGAAGTTTCTAATTGTCCTTTAGCTACCGTTGCTTCCATTAGATAAAGCATTGGTGAGAAATTTAGAAGTAAAATAATTAAATGTGTGTAAAGTCCCCAAACAGATCTGCAAACACAGAATTATGTAAGTGTTTGCATAGTATTTAAAATTTCTTATATATTGTCTAAGTATTGTAGAATCTCAAGACTGTTTGCAGGGATGGGTGGGTGAAAGATTCAATTTAGTGTGTTTTGGTTAAAAATGTATTAATCCTCATATTTCTTTTCTGTTAGTATGATAAAAAATAAGCATTTGTCAACATTTCAAAATTTTTCTAGATTCAGACTGGAAAGAAGTTGAATTTTAAGAAATCAAATATGGGAAAAGGTGAACCCTATGGATACGTCTATTACTAGAGTGCAGTAACAGTATTAATGGGTGGATCAGTGTTAAGAAACAGTGCCTATGTCCTGAAGCATAAAACCCCACCAAATGTCAGGATGTAAGCTACTTAGCTGCCATTGGAAACTGCAGGTCTTGTAAGCATTTCTTAAAACCAGGATGATGTAGTGTTTGAAGTGTCAGGCTATTATTTATTTATTTGATTTATATCCCACCCTTTTCTTTTTTAAAGAACTCAAAGCAGCTTATTTACTCATCCTCCTCTTCCTGCTCTCAATTCCCCACAACAATTCTGTGAGCTGGGTTGGGTGGAGAGTCTGTGAATGGCCCAAAGTCGCTCAGCTGGATGCACAGTTGAGCAGGGACTAGAACCCAGATCACCTGAGTCCCGGACCCATGCTCTTAACCATTGGAACACACTGGCTTTCTACAGATGTTACAGGTGTTACAGGTGTTTTTGAGACCTTTAGAGTTTTCCTTTATGCCATCCCAACCTCCAAAATTAGAAGCTGAACCTTCTATAAATCTTTGGTGCAACTGCACTTAAAATATTGTGTACAGTTCTGATCATCTTAACTGTGAACAGACTTTATTGAGTTAGGAAAAGTACAGAGAAACGCAACAAAAATAATCAAGGGGCTGGAGCAACTCCCCTAAGAGAATCGATAGTTTAGCTTAGAAGAAAGATGAGTAAGGGGAAACATGGCAGAGGTATTTAAAACTATGTGTGATGTGGAGAAATGGGTGAGGGAGAGATCCCCCTCCCCCATAACACTTGAACCCAGAGTCATCCCATGAAGCTGGGAGGTTTAGGACAGATAAAATGTAGTACTTCTTCACACAACTTATCATTCAGCTATGGAATGCACTGCCATAGGAAGTGGTGATGGCTACCAATTTGGATGGTTTTAAAAAGGGACTGGATAGATGCATGGAGGAGAAGGCTATCAGTGGCTACTAGCCTTGCTTTCCCAGAGGCAGCATGCCTGTATGCACCAGCTGCTGAGGAGCTTGGGCTGGCACAGACCTTGACCCACCCTGCTTGAGGGCTTCTGTCTATAGCTGGCTTGCTACCACGTAAATGGAGTGCTGGACTGGATGAACCATTGTGCTGATCCAACATGCCTATTCTTATGTTCAGACTCAGCAGTTATTTCCATGCTGATATTTTACTCAAACAAACCCATTTTGTCCATGTAGCCATCATGCTGTTCCTTGCTTCTAAGTTTTAACACTTCAAGTTTGAAAATCCTGAAACTGGAATTTCAGGAGTTTGAATTTCTAAACTTTACCCTTATTCAACAGGAAAATGTTGCAGTGGCCACTTACTGAAAGGAATAAAAACATACTGTAAGAGTTTCTGCACTATCCATGAATCTCATGGGGTGACCCTGGGCCAATCACATTTTCTCTCTGAGGTTAACATGGATTGGTGTGAGGATAAATGAGTAAAGGAAGCACCACAGAAGTAGTCTAGGGTGATTATAAATGTAAAAACAGTAAACAATTGATACCTATTTCTAAAAAGCTATATAGCATTTTCCACTGACAAATCTATACTTTTATTTCTTTAGCTTATTTATCCTCAGAAGATACACTAAAAATATACATGTGCACTTGCATCAAGATACACATCTGCAAACACACAGGCAGAAAATAATCTGATCTTAGGCAGCTAAATGTAAAATAATCACAACCACCATAAAAGCAGAGTGTTGAGATGTCTTCAGAATTTTAACATAAAAACTCATGTTTCTTTTTATACAAACGGTTTTCCTTATTTTAAACTACACATTTGTAATTACTCTTCCCCATAGCTTCCAGTGCTGAAACAGCTATGTCACCAGATTTGGGACCAGCATTTGGGAAAATTGGTGGCTTTTTTTTTCTGGCAGACATGATGATGAACAACATATGTAGATGGAGCAAGGGACTGTGCTAGCATCCTTTTCTTGCCACCCATGATCATTCAAAACTACCACTGGGACCAACAACCTATGTATATAGAAACTGTACATGTATAGCTTCTTGCCATGTTGGCATGTCTTGCATATTTGCATAGGTTCTTTATATGCAACTGGGGATTCTGGAAAATGAGGATATCAGAAGTTATGTTGGGAATAGGCGACAGCCCTCCCTCATAGGAATTCATTCTAATAGGTGAAAAGAGCTTCAGCCGATGGTGATACAGAAATGAAAGGAAATACATAATAAGAGCCTTTGAGTTTGTACACTATTTGTGTAGAAGGCACTGAAATGCCAAACTAGCTTTTTGGCTAAAGTGTAGTCATTACTTCAGTTCTTGTTTGGAAAGAAACTTGTTTGATGAGTAAAAGTGAATAGGCTTTTGAAAAGTCCAAAAGGCAGTTATCTATTTGATGGTTAAGCCAATGTAAATCTCTCAATAACAAAGTTGAATATAGTCAGAATTTGATGGTTTGGTTTCATTTCATGTCCTCAAATATAGCTGATTATAGGCACTACCAGGGCTCAACTGCATCTACTAGGAGTTTACTCCATCTACTCCATCACCACTCCAGCCATCTCCTGCATTGTTTCATCATTTTTATATCTGGGATACATCATATGAGCTCTGCTACAGAAAGGGAGCGCAGGGGTGATCGTGTCAACCACCTGGGTCTTTGCTGCATTCTAGAGGTCAACCAGGGATTCAGCAATGCTGCTGGATACCATCTGTATCCATTAGTCTCCAGGTGTGGATCACCTTAATAAGTCCCCCACCCTTGCCAAGGGGATAAGAGCCTCAAAATGGAGGTAAGGCTGGTATGTGTCCTGGCCATGGATTTTATTCCTGGGTTGACTTTACATGTGAACCAGGCCTACACCACAGATAATTTTCTTGCACTTTGATTCCTTCTAAGTCTTTTGCCTACCTCCTCCCCACTGCTTATTGGTCAGTTCCAGACTTCTCCCTTCTACCCTCAGCATGCCAGACTGATGGAAATTTTAAGTCCTTCAGGCAAGGATTGCATGCATTCTGCATAATAGCTAGCACTTTGACACCTACAGTATTTTTTTCCTAGAAATAACAGGAATGGCAACATTAGCAAGGGTCTGTGTGAGAATTCCATGGTGGAATAGGATATGTTTTTAAGTAACAGTTTTAAATAATTTAACATATATATTGTTTTATTTTATTTTGCTGCTGATTCCCATTAAGGAATACACAAGGCCTTCTATAATCTACACAAACAGTTATTGGCATAAAGTAAACTTCCACATGCAGAAAGAATTTTGTGGATAGAGTCTGATTTCTTTTTCTTTTTTTTCACACAAGGGTCTTGTGCAAGTTGCTGGAAGATAGCTGTCCCACATCTGGAAGCCTGCTGTGACATGAAGAATAAAGTCTCTGGACCATGGCTATTCATGCCAATCGCTGTGGCAGATTTGTGGCTATCATGTTCACCAGAAATGGAACAAGTCTATTTCATTTCCAGACTGCTTTTGGAGAGTAAAAACTAGTCAAAGTAGTATAGAACCAAATAGCTACTCAGTGCTGAAAAGATTCTCTATTCCATTGCTCATACATGCCCTGAGTCATCAAAACTTTGCTTAACAAGTGGGGTGGTGGAAGGAAAAGTGGATTTTCCCTTGGTTGAATGATTACCTTACAACATGAGCCAAAATAACCCTCTCTTTGCGATAAAACTTGTATCCTTTTGTCTCTCTCTGAAATAAGCATTTTTGCATTAGGGACTGGAAGTTCCAACACTTCTTTAACTGGCAGTCTCTCCACTGTGACAAAACTTTATATACAAGCAGGATTCCAGTTCAGTTCAATTCACTGCAGATTCTTTTTTTCTTAATGGTTCTGCTGAGTCTTATGTGCATTGTGCTACTTGCTTCCTTTTTCTTTGCAATTGCAAAGAGATATACTAAGCTACTGTAGAGCATTTTGAAGGCAGAGTGTCTGAGAAGTTTCCAAACTGCACACAGGCAGGTTATTCTTCCCCTTGTTTTCTTTGGCTTCATGTGAACAGCGCAGAATGACTCAAACAGTATTAATTTTCAGCAGTGAAGTGGTGTGGTCAACCAAAACTGTAGGTGGCTAGATTAAAAAGATAGGGTCAGCAGGTAATGAAGACCGGCCCAGAATGCCACGTGTGGTGGGGAAGTGGTAGGCAACAGTTAAGCTATACGCTTTTCTATTTAGCTGGCATTCACATGTTTAATTTTGTATTTGTTGATGTACAAATAATACCTTACTGTTTCTGAACAGTTTCTCTCAGTGGTTTTGGGATAGACATGCCTTCTGTATGCTTTGGACGACAGCTTCCACAAGCCTTTACCATTAACCATGCTGGATGGAGCTGGTGGGCATTATACTCCAGAACATCTGGAGGGAATCAGATTTCCTACCCTAACCTAACCTTCTGAGATCTAATCAAAGTACTGGTGACAACCTATAAAGCCCTAAGAGGCTGGTCAGCATGAAAAATAAACTAATCCATTTGTTCTGGCACAACTTTTAAAAAACCCTTTGGAAACCAGCAATTGGGAGAATGATGAGTATCCTGTCATCATCCTGAGCCCTTAGGAAGAGAGTAGCTCACATTAAAACTGTGTAAAGATTAACAATGGTACAAAGACTTGGTGAGACAAAGAGACAGAATGCCCAGATGGAAAGCTCAGGTGGCAAAGAAATGATTCCAGCCCTTCTACTGACAATCTTCTTGGGACAAAATGGGTCCCTGGAAAGTCTCAGGTTGGTATCCATGAGCACAAAGAAGGAAAGAGAACTGCTTATGACCAGGACACTTCCAGCTTGGATTTTATAAAGAAACTGCATTTTTTAAAATTTATGTCTGCTCCCTACAGATCTATGTGTTTGCTTAAGACTGGAGATAGATCCAGGTAACTGCTAAATGTCATATTCTTAAAAACAGAAAATCAGATGCCTCTTGTGTTCTTTGTTACAGCATCTCAAGCATAGCAGCTAGGACAGCTTAATCCAATTAGGGCTGCAGCTTCTTCCTACACTCCATATTAACACTGAGACCAATGGGGACTTTGCGGCTTTAACACAAAGCCAACATCCTGCCACCTTCTTTACTAAACTACTAGGCTGGTGAAGATTTCCAGACATCTCAAAAGCTTATTCACTCTTTTGTCACGTTTTGATTAGTACTTCCCAAGTGTGGATTCTGGATTTGCTCTTATGCACCAGCACAGCTACCTTTGCTTTGCATGTGATGTTCTAGTTGTAGAACTTAGGGGTACTTCCACACATAAAGAATAGGACAGTTTTGCTTCAGTCAGTTTATAATACATATATAAATGCTACATTTTCCCTGTGTTCATTGGCAGTAGGTGCTCTATAGCAGACAAGAGGGCTGAAAGGCAATTTAAGCCTCATATATGAAAATACCCTGCTGAGCACTCTGAGAAATTGATTTCAATAAGGCCTTTGTGCTGCTGTAACAGTCTAGCTGTGGTTCCGATCCAGATAAAAAGATTCAGGTGTGGACACAGGTACCCAAGTACATATCACTAGTTTCATCAGAAACGATGGGCATAAATCAGATACTTAGTTTCACAGTCTTACTTTCAATTGGATAAGCAACTAGCTCTATGTGCAGTCATATCTACAGTCCAGTACAACATCTGGAAAAGAACACATGTGTTTGTGGATATGAGGTGGCAGTGGTTGTGAGGAGGTGCTTTCAAAAAAAAGTTTATTCTCTGCACTAACATTATGTAAAGCAAATAAAGTATTAAGAATATACTGTAATGCATGCAAACTGAATCCCCTCCCTGCCCCATATATATTTCACATGTTCTCATTGTCTGCTTTATCTGAACCCTCTGTCGTAATCATTTCTGTAGTACTTAAGGTTTGGTGGCATTTCTGTTTATTTGCAATAGGAAATACAATGTAGAGGTCTGGGCAATTGATAAAAAGATGACTTAAGAGGCCATGGGGGATACAGTGAATAGGAATTTCAACTCCCATGCACTGAGGCCTTGTTTTTTCAAGGATTGGAAAACTACTTCCTTTTTTATTTTTTTATTTTTTTCCTAAAAGAAAAGACGTGAACAACAGGGTCCTTGGGGCTCTGCATCAGTTGTGAAGGTCTCTAGGAAATTGTTCGTATGTGGACTAACATGGCTAAGGGTTTACAAGTTTGACAGAAAAAGTCCTACAACTCCCTGTATTTCCCCAGCAAGCTGCACTTTAAAAAGTGCTTTTGATTGCAGTCACGCACACATTTACCTGGAAAGTCACCTCCACTGAAAACAACAAGACTTCCTTCTGAATAGGCATGTGCAGGACTGCATGTTTGAAGGTTGAGAAGTGCCCCTGTTATCATGGGAGCAGCATTCTTGCTTGAAATGAGAGCAATGCATGTAAGTAAGGCTACTTTGGGCACAAACTTTAGAGAAAGAAAGTCCTGCAATGCCCAGCATCCTCCACCCTGCTATTTTTGCCTTGGTTTAGATGTGCTGAACTAGCGCACAAACTTCCAGCAAGCTACACAGAAGTCTGGAAATAGCTTAGGGACAGTGTGGAAATCACAATCCACCATTGTAAGATGTACTGGACAAAAACCTGCCCCATGCATTTCATCTCCTGACCGGTACTAAAATGAGAAACTGTCAAGCTGAAGAATTCTTCTTTAACCAGTGCCCAGTTCTATACCCCTGAGGATGCAGAACTTCAGGTCAGGTCCTGTGGTGTTCCACAGATGGTTGCTTTCCCTCCCAGCCCCAGCCCCTTTCTCCCAACTGCTGTCCTGGCTTTTGTGCATCCCCTGCTCCCCCTTCTGAAAGATCGGAATGCGTCCCTTAGTAAGAGCTCTAGGTGAACGTAGGTTGGTGTTCTCACCCTGCCCCTTTTGCTTTGGCCCCATCTACCACCATATCATCTGGGCTTCTTTGAAATGGAATGTGGCCCTTAAGCTGAAAGAGACTCCTCAAGCCTGTGATATACCTTAATGGGAAATAATATGTAACATAATATGTAACATAGAGCATATTTCTTTTCCCCAAGCTCAGATGATAATCAACTTAGGCAAGTTATTCATGCAACTCCCTGTTTAATAAATCCACCTATTTCTTGGTCATGGCAAATATAATTTTTGGGCAAAGCACAAGCACCTGGATCAAGAAGATCAGGCAACTTCTTTCCAACCCCCACCTTTTATTTACACACACACACACACACAGACACACACACATATATATATAGAGAGAGAGCGAGCCTCAGTGAAGTACTAGTCCTTCATAAGCATTGCACAATGGTTAATGAGAGAGAGATGCAAATTGGGAAGGGAAAAAGTGACAAGGTGAGAAAAGTACATCCCCCCTCAAAGCAATGCATGCCTCATTCTCTTTTACACCTTCTTTTGTCTCTCTCCACCCACTGGAACCCTCACCCATTTACCACCACAAAGTTTCTTTGTCTCCTGCTCTTGCGTCCTCAGCCCCTCTGCATTTGAGTCAGGCTGTTTACTCACTGGCTGCCAGCAAGAGAAGCACTGAGAACAGAGAGACACTCTTTCCATTCTGTGGTGCCACAGCAACCTACTCAAAATGGGAGGAGCAATTTCAGTAAAAGGTTTACTAGGCTTTCTAATTTGGGGTTCACTCCAAGTTTTAGAAAACATTCAGACAGCACTATGGTGTATTGCAGTGCACAGAGACAATGTTCAGACACAGATCTTCGCTAAATGGCAAAACTAATATGCATAGCAGCAAACAAGATTTCCTGGTTTAAATCCAAACAGTATCTAAAATTTCAGTTTACAACACTGCCATACTTTCTTCCATCCCCTTATTTTCTGAACAAATATTCAGGAACCAAAGAGCATATTCTTAAACCCTGTCAACAAGGAAGCAAAATGATGTTTTTTTTTTATGACAAAAGGACAATTGCCTCCATTCTTTATGTCAGTTCGAATTATATATAACAATTGTATTTAATGCTTAAAACCAAGGGTTGATGGTCTGTGTATCCCAACGTATGTAAGCTGAAAAATTAAACAATGAGCGTTCTTCTTATTAGTAATATTTCCCAGATGTTGTGACAAGGTTGAGATGGTGTCTATGGAACTTATTTTCCCATTTGTCCTTTTAGTCACATGCGGCAATTTAGCCTTTGGACAAGTGATCAAATGCATGCCAAAGACATAGCGATATCAGAGGTGGGAGAGCTTATCTCAAGGTTGCCATCTGCAGGTGTTCAGGTGGACCCTTAGAACAGCCAGGGTCTGCAAGAGCTGGGCACGGGCATGGGAATGCTGCTCTGATCCTTGACCCCATGTCGTGGCATCAGGAGAGAAGGGCAAGCCAACTGGAGGGCCTATGTTCAGCCAAAAGGCTTGCCCATATCCAGAAGGACACACCCTGAGGGTTCCCAGAAATAGTTTGTATTCTGGGTCCCACAAACCTCTCTGAGCATACTCAGAAACTCTTTCTTTTCTGGCTATAGTAAAAGCCATCTTGGGTTCCACATGAGAGGGGAAATAGCAGAATAAAAATGCAATGCGATGATGATGATGATGACGGCGATGATGATGGCCGAATTCACACAGCAAGGCAGCCTCCAATCACCATGATTGGGGATTACAAATTCAAACTGTCACCTGGCCTAGGCTGTTAAACAGTCTCCACAGCCCAGTGTGTCAAGAAATCAGGTTGCTGAATAGCCTTCTGCAAGTGGGACAGCTGCACCAACAGAGTTATTGGCCCATCTCAGACCCATCTGTTGTTGTTGTTGTTAGTCGGGAAGTCGTGTCCGACACATCGTGACCCCATGGACAACACTCCTCCAGGCCTTCCTGTCCTCCACCATCCCCCGGAGTCCACTTAAGCTCACACCAACTGCTTCAGTGACCCCTTCTAGCCACCTCATCCTCTGCCGTCCCCTTCTTCTTTTGCCATCTATTGTTCCCAGCATTAGACTCTTCTCCAGGGAGTCCTTCCTTCTCATTAGGTGGCCAAAGTATTTGAGTTTCATCTTCAGTATCTGGCCTTCTAAAGAGCAGTCAGGGTTGATCTCCTCTAGGACTGACCGGTCTGATCGCCTTGCGGTCCAAGGGACTCGCAGGAGTTTCCTCCAGCACCACAATTCAAAGGCCTCAATCCTTTTGCGCTCAGCCTTCCTTATGGTCCAGCTTTCACAGCCATACATTGCAAATGGGAAAACCATAGCCTTGACTATACGCACTTTTGTTGGCAGGGTGATGTCTCTGCTTTTTAGTATGTTTAGTATGAGATGGCTGGAAAACCCCATGGACAGTACCAAAAGGGAAAAAGACCCATCTAGAAGGTTCCTAATCCTAAGGAGTTCATGTCACTCCCCATGAGAAATATGTTTATGCAGTGCCACCTGCAGGAGGTGACAGAACAGCCTCCCCTCTGCCAATAGCGGTCTCCAGCTGTTGACTGCACCATCCCCAAAGGCATGTGTGCATGAGCCAGCAGTGGAAAGAAAACAAGATACAATAATAATATGGGGAAAGAAAGATGTTTGAGATGCGGAGAACAGGAACATAGCTCATCGCAAGTGAAGTTGTGGTCATCGACCAGTCAATCCCCATACGTGCCTGCAGCCACAAACTGAACATTTTGTGTGGTTTGCTTTTAAAGTGGTGGTTGAGTGGGGACAGCATTTTCTAAGCAATTTGATATTGTGGTTTTGCTTGGGAAATACAATTTTTGCATTAATGTAGCGCCAATTATAAATTCCAAATGCAAATGCACCCTTATATGGAAACTCACATGATGTCTGGGGAAAAAATTGTAGGGGATGGAATAGAAAGGCTTTTAATAAATAAATAAATAAATAAATAAATAAATAGGTATGCAGATTTAGAAAAAGTTGGGAACCTGGGCCATATTTAAAGCTAGGAAGATGAAATAACTTTAAAAAGAGCATCCAACAATAAATAAAAATTATCTGTATCTTCATAGCTCAGTTAAGTCAGCAACACTGCACCATTGATGCTAGTGCCTCTAAGATTACACACTGAGATTTTTATGTGCAGAACTGGTTTAAATCTCAATAATCCTAACTTGCAATGATCTCTCTCCCATGAGTTTTGTTCTCCCCATTTTGACTTCTCTTAAGCTACAGTTGCAACTTCTGCCAAATGTGAATGGGGAATAAAAGAAGAAAACCACAAACCTCAACTTACAAGAGGATGTTTCAATGCAAATATGAACATTCTACACTAAGGCTAATTATTGCCTTGGGTAATAATAAGGGAACATACTGCATAAGCTCAGCAATAGGGTGGCTTGTGGGGTTTCCCTTTTTCCAATCACTGTACTTACATGAATTTTCTGGATTTGTCCCTGGAGATATCATTTATTATTTACTCATTCTTAATCGTTAAGAATGAAAAAATTGGCAGGCACAACTGTGAAAATCTCTGCCTCAGTGGAATACATACCATCTGTCTGCTTGAAGTGCTGCCTTCAACAATTACTGTTTTCTTAAGTTGGAAACTAGTGGGAGATACAATAAACTGCATATGAGAGCAACTGGTTGTCGTCTTTTTGACTCCTCCCTGCCCCCCTTTCGCTTCGGTTCTGCTTGCCAACTTCAAGGGGAGTTAAAAAGTCTGAACAGGGCCATCTTGTTTCTAAAATTAAAATGCCTACGAATAGCTGAGAGCCAAAGTGAACAGGAAGTGCCGAATAATATTCATGGCATATTTTATTCTGCATCTTTTGTCAGCAGTTGCATATACTAACTACACCATTTGTTCTTTTCAAGTGGAAGCATTTGACATTTCTTTCTAATCTATGAGGCACTTTTATGTAAAGGAGGGCTCCAAGAGCTCTGCCCCCCCACAACACTACACAGCTGGTTTAAAACTTTGCAGCTTCAGCACCAACCAGTTTCCTCAAATGTACACACACACACACACACACTCACACTCATACTTTCTCCAGCTAAATAATGAAAGTGTGGACAAATCCCTATGCAGATTAACAGTGTAAGGTATCCTGTGCATGTCTACTCAGAACTAAGGCTCATTGAGTTCAGTGGGGCTTATTCCCAAGCCTGTGTGTATAGGACTTCAGCCTTAGCATGGTTTCCTATGGGCTACCCCATCACCAATGGTGCCATTGTGCTCACAAGACCCAACATTTATGCAATGGTGCTTAACCATTTTTAAAAAAATAACCCCAGAAATGCTCATTTTCACATCAGGACTTGTCAAGGACACTCTCTTTTGAGAGCTCCTGGTTCTGACCTCCCTGATTCCGAAAATTATTATAGACTTCTATTAATTATTTCATTTCTATACTCCCCTGTAGCTGAAGCTCTCTAGGGAGTTTACAACAACATAGTGAGAGTTTCTGCTTCCTTAGGGTCTCTTTTTAGAACCACTGTGTAGTTCTGCAAGCACACAGATGCCATGGGATGCTACCCAGCATCAGCTTGATGAAAAGCTTTGCTCAGACTTTATTGAATAGCATGCAATATTGCACATCAATTTCTATGGTTTGGGATTATTTTATTTATTTATTTATTTATTAAAACATTTTTATGCCGCCCCATTCGCCGAAGCCTCGGGGCGGCTTACAACAAAAAAATTAAAATAACATTTTAAAATATATACAATAAAATACAAGTATATAATATAAAACATACACTATAAAACAAGCCGCCCTGGCCAAATAAAATTCAATAATATTAACATTTAAAATACTGCTTAAATAAAAAGGTCTTCGCCTGGTGCCGAAAAACAAATAACGACGGCGCCAGGCGGACCTCTCTGGGGAGCGCATTCCATAACTTAGGCGCCACCACTGAGAAAGCCCTCCTCCGAGTAACCACCCTCCTAACTTCTTCCATGGAGGGCTCCCGGAGAAGGGCCTCTCCCGCCGATCTCAGGGGGCGGCTGGGCATATAAGGATGTAAGCGCTCCTTCAGGTAACCAGGTAATCAGGATTAGGACTGAGGACATCCACTTGTATAAGCAGGGCTGTGGGATGGGGTGGGGAGTAGCAAGCATGGACTCCTGGTCCTGTTCTCTTTGTCACACTACCATCTCCCCAATATACCTGCATCTATCCTTGTGTAGGCTCCTAGACATTCCAGATTCTAAATCATACTATAGAATAGAAAATGCTTCCTGTGGCTCAGATTCTGTTTTCAAAACAGGGAAGGCTCCAAAACCCAAGACATGACGGCAGTAATGGGACTAATGGGCTCATATCTGTTCTCCCCCTCATTGTACAATGTTTGAAAAGCTGAACAATACTATAGTGTCATCTGAATACTTACTTCTTGGCTCTCGGGGTCCATCTACTGTTATCTTGATGGCTCTGTGGTACGTGGCTACTTGTGGAGGATTTGTGAAGACTGTGATAGTCAAGGTGAAGCTTTTCCCTGAAACAGGAATGACAGTTACTTTCATACCTTATTATGAGGCATCCCTTAACTTTACTTGTCTGTAAAAGCGTTAGATCTGCCTAAGGAGTCATTGAATATTTACAGTTTAACTTAGCTGATACAAAAGCTCAAAGGAAAACTCAAATTAACAGGTGGCTACTCAGACGTTCAGATGGACTGAAGTATTTCATTAGTGCTTGTTGTAGGATCCACAATGCTTTCTTGTAGGACTTACAATGGGTTCTGGGAATGGGAAGTTTTTTCCTAATGTGGAGACATTTGTGAGGGATTTTACTGAGATCATAGCAGAAATGGGAGGACTTAACATCCAAATTTCTTGCAGTGTTGATGCCTATGCCCAACCATGCTGGATATTTAATTTCAAACAGTAATAATGTGATGGCTTGTCACATTGTTATCACAGGTAGCTAAGCCCTTATTCATGCTCAAAACCCACTATTTCATTACAAATTAAGCATGAATTTACTTTTTTTTCCTGGAACTGAGTCTAGGAATTTAAAATGGTCATTATTCCTATGACTCATTGATGGCAGTTTCTAGAACAGCCTAGCAGTTTCAGATCTATTCCACCCACCTATATCTCGGCAAGCTGCTTAGCCATGCAGTACCAAAGCAGTTGATGAAAGGAAGGCCATGATTTTTAGCCAAAAGTAATTATATCTGAGCCCCCTGAGTGCCCATCAGTAACACTGAACAGTAGTAATTAAATGGAAAATAATGTCTTGCTTGCTTGGACTTCTTAGCAGTTTCACTTTTTTCCTGTTTTATGTGGTGAAATACACTGCCACAATTCTTTTGTAGTTCAGGGATTCTTTGTCAGTTACAGGAACATAAACAAAGTGTATGAAAAAATATTGAACTAACTGAAAAGTCTGAACCCATTTCTTTTTTCTACGATTAGTTTTGGTGATTCAGGTTCTTATTATTTACAGAGAGAGAATCACTCCATATGAATAATAAACATTTAGAGAAACAATATACAATTTAGCTTTAAAATATATAAAAATGATTTCAAAACACATAGATGTATTGTTTGCAAATCTGGAAGGAATTACTGAACAAATACACAGGAAAGAAGAAGTGTAGAATGGGCAGGAGGCAGCTTGCTCTGTTTGATTTAGTGGCTGTGGTGGATTGTTTCACTGATACTTAGCTGCAATGTATAAACTGAGTCATTGACTACATTGGCAGGAATGAATATATTTTGCTCTCTTGTCCTGGAATAACTGCTCTTCCACAAAGCTGCCTTGTGAGAAGATGAAGAGTGAACTAGAAACTTCCTGCATGCAAGGTACTGACTCTATTCTTACTTATGGACCAAGGATAGGACTTCTTCTAGCTGTAATTAATTCTTTCAAGTTGAAAATTGAGATGGTGCCTATGAAGTCAAAGAGAGGATGCAAAGGGTCTAAACACATTTTACCTTTGCTGCATTGGTAGCTGCAGTTGGGGGCAGGGTAAGGGGTGAGGGAAGGAAAACATTTCTACCACTGCTATTGAAATAACCAAAATAGTTTATTCTTTGTTCATTTGGGTAATTAAGCAATAAAGACATAACTTAAGGTCAGTTTACTAAAATCTTCCTTTGGCATGATGCTTGCAACAAATGCCACAAGGTCCTCTGTTAGTGCATCGATCCTGTACCTAATCGATTGGCAAGATTTGTTTATATTGTTTCATGATATAAGTATTTTTATTAGTATTTTGAAGGTCAAAGGCCACAGCCCTGGGCACAGTAACATACTGGTATGTTCCGTCAAAATGACAGTTGCTAACTACACTGTGCCCAAAGTGCTTTAAGGCCTTCAACCCCATAAAATCACTCCCCATCTTACAAATGGCTCCCTCCCTGAACCAACAACTGGTGTGAAAAAGAAAGAATAATAGCATAGCATAATGTGTAACTAAATTTTATTTTTAAGTGAACCCTTTTGGTGGCAGACTTAGCCTTTTTATCAGTTGGATTTTTTTCTTCCCTGGCAAATAAGAAAACTTAGAAAAAATGGAGGAAAACAAGGATGGCAGAGGGGAATCCAACCTTTCCCCCAAGAATTTATGGAGAAATTTGGCCAAAAGTAATTTCCCTCTAATATGTCTGGTTCTTTTTTCCCCCATTTTGTTCATCAAGGCTTCATATCTCTATTCCATTCTACTAGAGACACGTCAAACTGATACTCCTACACCATTCATTTTTTAAAAAGGGTATAAAGCGGAAATAAAAGCATCAGACCTCACAAATAGCTTCAAGCTAAGGGAGTAAGGATGCTTGAGAAGTTTCTTCTTGGCAAATTCCAAAGCCAACTGACATGATTCACATTTCCCAGTTATGCAGATCCAAATAAAGGCCACAGATAGAAATTAACCATGCATTTTCAAACAATTTCATGATCAGCCCAAGTAATGCAGATCACTACTGTTCACAATTTATGCTTCTGTCTATGTTTTTGACTAACTGAAAAGAAAATTTTGCCAACTCCATATTTTCCTGCAACTAAATGTAGATGAAGGGCCATCATGATATGCTTAGGGACAGTCTGAATGCGTCACACCCCCTTCCCTCACTTTTCATTACTTGCCCAGCCACTATCACTATTGCTATTGCTTCTCATACCAGCACCTGAAATACCCTAATGAAATAAACAAAGAAGACACTAACACATTTTTCCTGACCACATCAGTTTGACAAGATACTAGGGGATAAGATATAGTAAGGGGAAAAGACATGCTGCAGATGTCTGTGATTTGGCACATAGAGAAAAAATCCAATAAGGGAGCCATGCTTTAAAATCTTATCTGTTCGCAGGTGATGCAGAAACAAAGCAAAGCAAAGCAAAGTAAAACCGGCCCCTCACTTACAAATGCACCTCCCTATTCAATCATCAATTGATTTTAAAAATATGAGCGCAATTAATATGCTGATATGGTCACATTTAAAACTGCGTCTTTGTCTTTCTCACATACACACCAATCAAATCAATTAGAGCCCTTGTAATGTGATGAATATCTGATTCTGCACAAGCAAAGCAAAGTTGCCAAACTAAATGAGAGGTTTGCCCTTGTCATACAGATTCACTATTATTTATTTGGCTAACAACCAGAACCACTGAGTCCATTAAAAGTGAAAGAACTGTTGTTGTTATTGTTTCTTGTTGTTGTTGTTAGTGGATTGTTATGAAAAATATTTCCCATTTATTTATATTTTTAATGATTGCAGGTGATTAGCTCTATGGTGTTTTTAACTTGTTTAAAGAAGAGACTGGGATCCGAAGCATATTTATATGGTAAGTCCTGCGAACTTAGTGGAAGCTCCAAGGATGCATGCGGAAAGAGTTATTTTTAAAGGTATACTTGAGTCAAGTATACTTTTTTGAGGAAAAAATAAATACCCCTGGGTTTCGTTGTAGTTCTCAAGTGCTCATACTCTTTTTTGCACAGGTAGCACACCTCTAGTTTGCTTCATTTAAGGCAAAAGAGAAGAACCAGCCTAAGGCTGGAATTATCCACCATGGAAGACATATGACTGCTGACAGAAAGAGCAGTCTTGCATCTCTTTCCTCCAGATTCTGCTCTAATGTCAAGTAACTCTGCTGAAAGAAAGCAGGAATGTTTGCCTCCTGCCTCTTGTGGGGCTGGGGAAAAACAAATTGCGATGACATCACATTAGAATTATTATTACCACCACTAGAGGATGCCATGGGGGTAGGAGACAGGAAGAAGAGAACTGTGGCTGCAGTTTTTGGCAGCATGTACACATCCTTGGTAATATCTAATATTCTAGCCCAAGTTGTCCAATACGTTAGGAAGCTATAGAGATACCTGGCAGCAGAATGCATAAGAAAAATATTCCTTTGGCCTGACTTGAGTTCCCTGCTGTGATATAACCTCCTTGTCAACTGATTAATGATAACAAGCTACTTTAAAAAAGAATGAGGAAGTGTACTACAATATAACATTGCATCCTTTTGTGAACTCTATTAGGGAACACCTTCAAGGCTGAAGAGTTTATATACCAGCAATGAAAAGAGAGAGACTATCCATTGCTTTCCTGTTCCTTATCCCTTCTCCTCCCACCCACCCTAACCCGAGTCAAATGTTTACATGTGCTGAGCCTTACAGGGCCAAACCTTGGCTCTTTAGTCAGGTCTCCATAAAGGCCACATTGTCTGGTAAAAGTATGAGTGATCTGTGCCTCATTTGACTCAGTCTCAGAAATCATTAGAAATTAGTCTGTAACTTAGCTGCAGGCTTCCAAACTTCCATGTAATTTCTGTTCCCTGGAGGAGCATTACTTTGTGAACTATCATATGCATAATCCATTCTTTCAAGTTTCCCCAGCCACAAATGTACCAGCAATTCAGCTCAATAGGAAAAGCCTTTGTTGACTGTGTAACTCCTTTGCTTTACATGCCCAATTTGATAGCTTCTATAATAGTGCAAATAGAGGAAAAAGAATGGTCGATCATTTGGGCTGAATTGTGAATGTTACTTCTAGGGAAAAAAAAAGATTATAGATCCTAACTAGTACAGATGTTGGCAACACAGGCAAGTAAATTATTATTATTTTGTAATAATTGTTATTATTTTGCTAAGAAGCAGAAAACAAGAGATACCCTTACCCTTAAAAGTATTTGTATAATTAATTTATTGAGCAAATCTCAAGGGAGGGAGCAAATCTCACAAAGTCCCTAAAATCATAAAATCCCGACAAGCTGTAGATACAATGTATACTACTTTTGGGGCTCACAAGCCCATGTGCCATTTTTTCAGGTCATTTGTGCCCACAGCCATTTTCCTCCCTGAGATTCAATCTTCCTTGTCTGCTCCTGCTTGAATTCTCACTTTTCTTCACGTCCCTGCTAGGATTTTAATTTTTCTTGCCCCCACAAGGAATCCCTCACCCTCTTGCCTATCCTTCCTTCTGGTGTGTCCACCACCTCAGCTGCCTACTGCCACTTCTCCTGCGGATTTCCTCACTGCTGCTGCATTCATCCTGCCAACCATGGCTTTACCCTCATTTGCCACCTGCGGTATTTCCCACAGCAGCACTTCCTTCATTTCTCCACCACCACGCACCTCCCTGCTCGCCTTCCACCCTGAAGTGCCACAAAAACAACGTTGTGAATAAGGGGGTGAAATTAGGGAAAAGGTCTGGGTGAGTGCCCATCACTGGTCTGGGAGGGAGCCTGCATGAGCCACAGTGCTGATCTCTGCTCTAGAATCTCATTTCAACTCAATCCCCTGTTTAACCTCTTAGTAAGGTAATGATTGACATGAGGATAAAACAATTGATGTTTAATTGAATTAGGAGAGCAGTTTGACTTGTTTTCTACTTAGGGTGGCCATATGTCCTGCTCTACAGAGGACTATCCTTTATCTGCAGGGCTGTCGGACCTCTGTTTGAGTGTTCTCTATTTGTTCAGTTCAAGCTGAGTTTAAAGATAAAGAACCATAAGAAGGGAGAGATGGGGGGCGGGGGGAGGAAGATACCCATCAGCAGTGAGCACCTGGGTAGCAGACTGGGTGGGCACACAGCTCACCTGCTCTCAGTCTTCCATCTGAGTGGGATGTATTGTATTTCTTCCAGCGTGGTGTATTGTATTTCTGGTTAAGTTACTCGATTTATTTCTAAATGTGCATATATACATATGAATTAGGATATGCAAATCTATGCCTTCTTTGGGGGGGTATGTTCCCTCTATTTTAGCAACGCATATTTGCAAGTCATTTGTGTAGTGTCTGAATGATATGACTTTCAGATGATGAAAAAGTACATTTGACCCCATCCCCCGCTCCTTGTAGCTCTATTCATTTGGTTACTTTCTCCTTTGAGAGTGTTTCGGGTACAGTTTCATTTCTGCCCTGGGGCTGTTTCACTTCTCAGAACTGCCATGCCAGCTGAGCAACACTGTCCTTCTTGGTGATGCTCCAACAGACCCTAAAACTTCTGTTCTGGCCAGGCGGTCACAGAAGAGAAATAGCGACGGCAGCATCACCTATAGGGAAGCAGTCCTGATCACTGAAGGAACTTCTTCAGTTATCCACATTTAAATACTGCTATTTCAACAAATACTCAGTTCTTTGTTTCACACCAAGCTCAGATAAAAATAAGGTGGCGCAATGAAAACAACTCTGGTATATCATGTGAAAGGCAAATGTGTGTGCATGCCAGATGACCAGACTGACAGAACACGGATGTGACTGAAACGGTCAGTGACATACAAGACTGACATCTCCCAAATCTTATTTATTTGGTTCCACTTCCTCTCAGTCAGCCACTAAAGTCACTGGTAATGGGCACAGGATCAGAGTCCTGGTGAATGGCAGAGCAGAGAGCCTGCTGGGCATGGTGACCAGTGGAGTGGGATGCAGACAACGTCACGTGCCCAGTCAGGAAGGTCCTGCTTGTCGCTAGATATAAAGCAGCTGGGCAAAGCAAGTGGCAAGAACTATTAAGGCAAAAAAAGAAAAATCGTTCTTGACCTGACTCTTCACCTGTGAAATATTCCCCTGGCAAAAATGTTGAACCATCCAGCCAGTCTCTTCAGAAGGGTGAGACACCTTCTCCTAAGCAAGTAGGTTTCTAGAATTGCTTCTCCTAAGCAAGCAGGTTTCTAGAATTTCTAGTTTTAAATTGTGGTAGGAACCAGAGTGTGCAATCAAGTCTTCTCAGATGCAACTGAGAGAGAGGTATGTGGATTCTCTTTATTCCATATGGTACATTTCAGCCCCCACTTCCTTGCAGGCACTTTGCTTTCCTGAGATAAAGGCCTTAGGCATCTCTCCCCATTTATTTTGGCCTTCCTACTCCTGGATTCTGAAGAGAGTGCTCCTTTAAAATCTACCAAAGACCAAGGGCCTTCTTGGTGGTGGCCTCCCAATTTGAAATGGCACCAATATTGTTATGTTTTTGACAACAGGTTAAACCCTTCTCCTCACAAGAATTCAGGAAAATATTTAATTAATTAGGTCTTGAATTTTAGTTACCCTTTAACCAGCTCTTGAATTTTTATTGCTGTTGATTGCTAAAAATCATTTTTAGATATATGGTGGATTCTATGTGCTGTATGTTTACATACACACACACACACACACACACACACACTCTCTCTATCAAACACACATATAATTGTGTTATAGTGTATTTTAAGGCTTTGATCTTTGTAAACTGGCCAGACAGCTTTGACTATTGGACAGTGTAGATCTGTAATAAATGGGAAAAACAAAATGAAATAAGGACACATTTTTAGAATCTCTGTTTTTCTCTGGTGTATTCCAAATCCTTAAACAGTGTTAATACAAACAGCAGCTGGAACTGAGATAAACATAGAAACATAGAGAAGCTCTGCAGATGTTGAAATGTTGGATCAGACCCGTAATCCATCTAGCCCAGCATTTCATATACCTGGTGGCAACCAGATGCTCACAGGATCGTTCCAGCAGGACGGGTGCAAAACCTTCACCTGCCCAAGCTTCTCATGAACTGGCGTATGGAGACAAGCCACCTCTAGCGAAGGAGGCAGCAAATGACCAGTAATGCTAGTAGCCATAAATAGTCTCTACTTCCATGAACCTGCCCAAACTCCTTTTAAAGGTCTCTAGATTTATGGCCATCATTACTTCTCATTCCAGTGCATTCTATAATTTAACTTTACATTATGTGAAGAAGTACTTTTTCTTGTTTGCCCTAAACCTTCCCCAATCACCTTCATAGGCAAATCTAAGGTTTGAGTGTTGTGGGAGAAGAAGAAAAATGCCTTCCTTTACATTTTTCCCACTCCATGAATATTTTAAATGATTCTACCATATGCTCCCTTACTTGCCCCTTTTCTAAATGGAACATTTCCAGCCACTCCTCACAGGGGAGATGCTCCACTCCCTGATCAATCTCACTGCTTTTCTGTATTGAAGTGACCAGAAATGAACAGAATACTCCAAGTGCAGTAGCACCAAGGTTTTGTACAAGGGGAGCAATATCCTGGCAGTTCTGTTTTGTATTTTGTTCCTAATTATGTCTTGTATGAAGTTTGCCTTTTTGACAGCAGCTGTGCACTGGGCTGACATGTTCATGGAGCTGTTCACTACCACTCTAAGATCCCTTTCTTGCTCTGTCACTCCCATTTCCAATTCTATCCTTTTTGCTCCAACATGCAATACTTTACACTTGTACTTGCCATTTCGATGTCCATTGCCCCAGCTTGGTGAGATCCCTTTGGAGCTCTTTACAATCCCTTATGGTTTTGACCATTCTAACTAGTTTTGGGTCATATGGGAAAATAGAGTTGATAAAGCCTGAAAAGAAGCATTAACTGCCTATACAGTGGGTGGCATCAGCATCTACAGGCCTAGACAGAGACTCATGACATGATAAGATACAGTTATTATTTTTGCCTAATTTGATTGGTGAAGCTACCTGGGTTTAATGAAAGCAACTAGCAGATTGTATATATTTATGTGAGACCTTCTTTAATTGCATCTGCCTAACATGGCCAAGGCATGGTTTGGCAGCCACCATCCTGCATAAATCATCTTCCTACGGTTTGTTTCTTTATTTTACAGTTGTTACCCCAGATCCAAAGCTGTGGCAGGTACCAGTTGCCTTCCAGATCTTGCTGGACTTCAAAGCCACACTTGGGCATCTAAGCTTGATTGGAACTGGAGTCAAACAACATCTGCAGGGCTATGGTGGTCAAAGAGATCTTTAGCTCCAATGTTTAATTAAATTAAGATGGTAACTGAGCTAGGGAAATGTGTACCCAGCATAGCTTTAATCTTTGTAAATTACCCTGAAATTTTCAGATGTTTTGGTACGATAGGAATATAATAAATTAAGCGAAATAGTGAAGTCATTCAGATGTCAGCTTACCCCTTGAACATGCAGTCAAACTTAAGGCTGGAAATGAATACATAATATAAAGAGACTCTTCCATCTGACCAGAACTGGTCATATGAAAAAAGACCTGTGTACACCATGTCAAGCAATGAGCATGGTAGATAGGGAGAATTATGAATGATGCTTAGAAATGAGCAGGGGAAGAAAGGGAAAAGAAAAAAAAAATCCCAAACTTAATCTAATAAACAACAACCCATATGAAACAAGTTTTTAAGAATAGCTTCTTTGGCTGAAAGCCTCTTGCTTTTAGGGCTTAGTTGATTCTTTTAAATAAACCCTGCTCTTAATGGAGTAGCAAAACTGCCTTTAACTATAAGTGGAACTGCTTCTGTAATGCAACGATAATAAAATTCTTTTAAGCATGGGTGGAGACAGTAATTACAGTTCGGGAGGAATGTAATGCTGTTGGGTGTCCTACACCTCAAGAGACGATGGCAGCACAAAAGGATTATACAGCTTTATTGTTACTGTGTAATACCTATTGTGAAAATATTATTGAGGGGTGGAAGGCACTGGAATGATTCAGACATATTTGCATGATATTAATGTCTGAACAAGGAAGATGGAAAGATCACCATACAGAGGAGTTACTGTTTCCATTAGGAGCAAGCTAATGCCAGTCACTTCCTTTTTGTAGTTGGAGACTGAACTAGATTTTGTATCAGGATTCTCTCTCTTCCAGGGCTTGAGGAATCCTCAAGTTTTAAGTGACTGAGAGTGTACTTTTTAGAAGTGTAGGAAATTTCATTTGTTCTGCATTTTAAGTAAACCAATCCATTTCTTATGACCTTAACTAATATACAAATTGTACCACAGTTATTCCTTGAATTATATATTTTCCCAGATTTAGTGACACAGAGCTCAGCTCAAAACTTAGACACAGGAATGCAGATATTAGGAAAAGCTGCAAACACAATGTGCATTAGAAGAAACTAGAAGAAAATAAATGTGATTTTTTTGTGCATTTAGGAAAAAAAAAAACTCAGACTGGCCAGTTAATTGTTTTAGATATAAAGCAATTCTCCAGAAAGGAAAGTTTGAATTCCTTTTTTCTGGTTGCTTAAGGGAAGGATGTCCAGCTATTTTTGGGTGGTGGCTGAATATCAGTATTGGGTCCCTGGCTGAAACATTGGCAACAAATCCTGCAGCCAGTGCTCTGGCTTTACTGCACATGGGCTTTACCCAGATGGGAAGGTCTGCTGGCTGCTAAGCCACATCTGCTGAATTACCAGGTGGATTTGTCTGCATTGTGTCTTTCCCATCACAAACCATAACAAGGGAGTGACAGGGGCCTTAAAGTTGCCCTGGGCTCCAGATTAAGCAGTAACACAGAGAACACACAACTTTTTGTTATGAGTGAAACTGTGGGCAAAACTTTAACAATATCCTGATTAAAAATTAGTAGTGTTTTCAGGGTTAGACAAAATGGCTACACTGGATTCTAGTGGGCCATCCCAGAATTACATTGTGTTCCTGGGACTACTTTAACAACAATAGCTGTGCAACTGGTCTTAGTTCTTTGCTAAGTAACACAAGTATGTAAACTACAGTGCTATACTTTATCATATCACTGATGTTAGTTTAAACACCTCTGTAGCCAAAATACTAATTATTTTATCATAATAGCCCTATTTTTAACTACAGGTCAGCAGTTGCTGTTGGGGTGGTATTTATTTTCCCAGGCAGTTCAGCTCTGGAAGATGACTTCACCAAGCAGGCACACAAAACATGGATCAAAAGTAAAACCAAAAGAAGCCAACATTGCTTAAACGGACTATGTAACCTATTGATTCAGTGAGGTAACTTGGGCTGTCATAAACACAGAACCTGCTAAGCTGAACTGCTTTTATGATAACACAAAATAAGAAAAAAAAAACTTGGAAGACATCACACCAGCTCATCCTCTTAAGCCACAGTTAAAACAAAATGTGCAAGCACAGCCCACTGCAACCCGAAACAAGTGGCTTTATTGTTATTGGTATTAGGATAGCAGCTCAGCATTTGGCATGATATCTATTTACCATTAGAGCATGCCTGGAGACAGGAAGCACTGAAAACAAAACAAAAAAGTTCTTTTCCCAAAACTGTGTTCATGATTAAGATTTTCACAGTTGCAGTCAGCAGCTATGATACTAGGGTGGCAAAATATTCCCTTCTAAGAGTTTATATGGTAGGAACAGTGTATAAGATCTGAGGATATTCCCTTTTATTCCCATTTCATCTGAAAACGCTGAATGCACACATAACAGCTCTGATATACTGGTCAAAGAAAGCTTGAAAGGATGTTGCTGCTTTGGACAGAAAGACCTGTTGTACAAATACAAAAAATAAATGCCAATTTAAAGGCGATCTAAACAGTTCAATGTTGGTGTGAGCTTGAGTGGACTCCGGGGGATGGTGGAGAACAGGAAGGCCTGGAGGAATGTTGTCCATGGGGTCACGATGGGTCGGACACGACTTCGCAACTAACAACAAACAGTTCAATGAGGAGTTACTATAAGAGACATTGCTGACATTCTGGTGCTTGATACATAGGTAGATGTATGCCTCAAAATGGCACAAAGGAAATCTAATCCTTTCTCATTGTTTGTCTTCTGTTGATGGTTTTCAGTTGAAGGTTATCTTTGTGCATCAAGTTTAGCCACAGAATGTGTGTAAGCTGACAGAGATGGCATTCTTGCTGCCACTGCGCAGAGCACATGATGTTTTCAATTCAAATTTCCTAACTGAACTCTATAATATAGTCCCTGAACAATCAGCAATTCATAAAGAAAATTGGCATTAAATTCAGGCAGACATCTCAAGGCTGTTATGTTGTACTGCTTTATATATACATCTTCCACCACAGGCAAAGAATCTGCAGATGTTAGCATAGAAACTATGATAAGTCTCTCCATGCCATTATTATTACTTTTTAAATATGGTTATTCTCTTAGCTGCAATACTACACCCATGTATAGTTACAGTGGAATAAGCCCCTCTGAACCATCATCCAGCATCCTTGTTCAGATATGGACTTAAGTATGAATCCAATTCTCTGCCTCGAATAATGGCCAGCCAGATGTTTTGGGGAGAGCAATGGTGATGGTGATAGCCATCCCCTTATTTGGTGTGCACATCTGGTAATCTGTGATACAATGCTTCTGAATATGGAAGGTTTATTTAACTACCTTAGTTTATAGTCCTGGATAGGCCTAATCTTTATAAAGTTATGCAGTTCTTATATAGAGGCCATGAAAAGACCAAAAGTGGTATGAGTAAGTATCTACTTTTGCCTGCCTATAATCAATTGCCAATTACCTTTAAGTGTACTGAAGACCACAGTGTAAGTGCCAGATGAGACTTTTTGGGAAGGGTATTCCAAAATTTGTGTGTCACCAAAATTTGTATGCCACCACTGAAAAGACCATCTTTCTGGTAGGCACTTGCTTTACCTCATGCAGTAGGAAACATGGAGAGGGGTCTCAGAAGATGGCCTCTAAAGTAATTTGTTATTTCATAAACCAGAATGTGGAGAACAGATCTTGGATAACTGTAGCAATCTCTGTTCAAATGCAAAATACCTGTGAAATCCTGCTGATTAATCAGTGATGAAACATTACCTCTTTCAGAGCTCTACAGAGTTCTGGTTAGAAATTACTGAAATCCAGAAAAAGTCAGCTATCTATTTATGAGGCAACACTTCTTTCCGCATATTGGCTTACCCTCCATTTTACTTAACACTGCTGAACACCATGGTCCTTTCAGTTATGGGGAAGGTGGCTGTGTAATTCACTCCGGACACTTTTGGCTAATGCTGCAACATCACTGATGAGAAGAAGCCTGTTTCCCCTGAAATGAGTTTGCCTGCATGTTCAATAAACTAGGACATGGCATTGTCTTACTTGCTCTGAATTGGAGATAGAATTTGGTACTTCCAAAAATACCTGAGGAGGAGGTATTTTTGAAGAGGCCCCTCAGTGCACCAAGATCACAATACTCAGTTGATATTAAGAAGATCTAAGAAGAACTGAGTGGGGTTAGACTGAAGTCCTATCTAGTCCAGCATTCTGTTCCTGGACTGGCCTGTTCCACAAGCCAAGCCAATGCCCACAAACAAGACATGAGCACAAGACGAGTTGCCTTTCCTGCTCTTCAGCAAGTGGCATACAAAGGCATACTCCATTTCATTAATGCCTATTCAGAGGGCTTCAGCTATTGCATAGGATAGAAAAGCAGTAAATAAATAATTCTGTTTTAAAGTCCTATGCTGGCAGCCTTCACTACCTTGCAGCAGCAAATTCAACTATGCATTATTCAGCTGGGTTCCACTATCATCACAAAGAGAGAAAAACTTACCCACATCTGCTTTCTCTATACCATACATAATGTTATACACTACAACCATTTGCTGTCTTAGTTGCCCATTTTTTCTAAGCTAAAGAGTCACTGAACAGGACACCAATGTAAAAGCATCCTCTCATGTTTGTCACCCAACAACCAGTGTACATAAGCTGGCATAGTACATCTGATACTCAGGTAATAGACATAGACTAATAAAGCTGGTTTGCACAGCATGACAGCCCAGAATGAGTTGTGAGCCATCTTTGTGTCAGAGTGCATTGTTTTGTTGTGTCTACCCAACACGATAGCTTGACTGTGGTTTGTTTACCACATGCAAGCTACTTTGAGAACCCATGGTTTGTTGCTGGGTTGCTCAGGAAGGCTTGTGTTCTTTCACCTGCTGCCTCTCTCCTACATCATATCTCTCTTTTGATAAACTGACAATAATTTATTTGCACAAATTCACCAGTAACCGTTATGATCATTTGCAGTAACACTATGTTATTCACCACAGAGCATCTCATTGCCTGTCAGGAATGATGTGGGTTAGCAATTAAACAACCAACTCAATGTGGCTTATTTTTGGCTGGCCCATAGGAACGGATCTGGTTTGCACAATAACTGCAGTTCACTGTGGGTTATTTAAGCCATGCCAAGTTGTAATGCGTGCAAGTGCCAGCTTGCTGATTTACACCTCTGCCATGCCTTCTTCTGTCATCTACACCTGGACAGCAAGGCACACAAGGATGGTTAACCAACCAGCCCACAAACCTTAAAAAGGTCATGGGTTTAGTGGTCTGGTAATCATGCTGACAAGCTACCCTTGCTAAGCTGCAGTGGCATGAGAAGCTACAGCAATGAGAATTGGAGAAATAGTCCAGCATGTGGCTTCTTAACAAGTCACTTTTGTCACATGAACCAGGCCACTGACTTGATAAGCCATGCTGCTGAGAGTATGCAAATTCCACTGGTGTATTAGCGGCATGTGTCATTTAGTTAACAAGCTACCACAGCTTGTTAATTGTCTGCTGGTCATGAAAACTGGGCTATAGATAGCCTTCTTCTTTGTGAATATGCCTACTCAGCTGCCCAAGTTGGTGGATATCAATATATCTTTTGATAACAAATTTATTAAATTAGTTCTTTTTATCATTCCTGAATCTGTCAATTTCACTGGATGCCCCTGGATTTTACTATTAAGAGAAAGGGGAAAAATCCTCCCACTATGCTTTTCTCTACATCATTAATAATTTTATTAACATTGATTTTGTTCCCCTGTTGCTCAGCCTGTCGCTAAACTTAAAAGCCCCGAATGTTCTAACCTTTCCTCACAGGTAAATTTTTCAAGCCCTTTCATTGTCCCTTTCTGCATATTCCAACTCCACAAAATCTTTTTGAAGTGGGTTGACCAGATATATTCACAGTATTACAAGTGTTGTCACTCTACAGATATGCATAAAGACAGCAGGGTATAGGTAATATTATTGTCAATTCCATTTCTACTTATGTTCCAGTTTCACAGCAGCTGCATGCTGGATCAATAGTTTTGTGAAGCTGTATTCCGCAATCCCAACCAGTTGCTGGTTAGCTATCATTAATCCGTGATCCATCCGAATATATGTTAGGATATTTTGCCTCATTGTGCATCACTTTACACTTCCTTATATCTCCCTGACTGTGTCTTGAATTTTCCCTTAAAATTGATTCAATTTATTTCCATATTCTTTTAAATTTGTATGCTCTTAATTATTTACATATCAAGTATTTAAAGGAAGGATTGCAGTTTTCAATGAGCAGTAAATGTATATGTCATTAACCAATAAAGATACATGCCATAGGTAAAGTTTTGCAAGCATGGAGCCAGGAAAAGCAACTAAAACCTGGAAATAGACCAAGACCTTGGGGCTATAAACATATTATGGAAATTTCAAATTTCAGCTTCAGCCAAATCTTGAGTAACAACATCTTGTGATGCACCATTCTAGAACTATTCTGCATACTTTATTCAAGCATATTTATCAAAGACACTCCAAGTGATCCAGAGTTCTCTTTGTTTGACAATATGTAAAGATTCAACTTATGTGTTCCTTATAAGATCATTCCCTTGGTTATTTCACCTATAAATATATTTGTTTCTCATATGCCTTTATTTTCTTAACTCTAAACTGGCACCCTTCCACAAAATTATTTGGAGCAAAAAAGAGGGAGGGGGAAAGACAATTGCTGGTGTCATACAACATGATAAAACCCTTGTGAAAGTAGGCTATGTACTGTGGTTAAAATTCCTCTGTGCTTGACAGACGGGCACAGGAAGGGTTCTGTGCCTCCCCTGCTCCACTCCTTTATCCCTTTGGACCTCCTGGGGATGCTGCAGAAACACCAAGATGTCTCCAAAACTGCAGCAAGCTATTTAGCACTGGCAATGACTTGATTTGTTTCAAGAGCCTCTGTTTCATCCATACTTGGGAAAGGGAGGGCAACTTAGGGACACACAAGCATCCTCACAAAACCTTGAGGATTCAGCTGCAATGTGGACTTTCCCCCCACACACTAATTTTAATAATAACATTTGTTTCAAAGTGGGCTGCACAGTTTCAGTATGGCAGGCATTATGTGCCCATACCAAACGGCAACTTTGTAGTTCATTGTTAACTATTTGATTTTGTTTGCTCGTTTGCTTTTAAGCTGGGCTGCCTTCACTTTCCTATGCACTTTTCTCAACATTCAAGCCAGGGCCAGCACTAAATGGCTTGCTATGGCTTGGGGAACCTATCAGTGCTGGGGAGGGGAGAAGAGGAAGGAGGAGGTGGTGCCCAACCTCTTCTGTAACTATTTGTCTGTTAGGCATAGAGGAATTTCAGCCACAATGCATGGTTAAAATTCCCAATAGGTTTAACGTGTTGTTCAAACCCAGCCATTGGATAGAGATTAGTGATGGTTTCATCTGATCCTGGCAAACTGAAGAGAAATAGTGGACATGTTGGCCTCATTTCCCACAAGAAACACATTTTGTTGAAAACAGAGAAACTACTGCCATATAAACAGAGAGACATTGACAAAGACAGGAGAACTGTTGTGGGAGAGAAACCACAAACTTCAGATTTCTGTGAAACAGCCCAAATTAATATTTACCCAACCTCCAATTAAGGAATAAATTTCAGCCCCTTTCCTTTGTCTTTCACTCTTGTTCCTTTACACTCATGGACTATATTTGTAGTGCCCTTTATTTCAGTATGCTTGGGATAAATGTTTTTTAAAAAGTATGTAAGCAGACATCTTTACAAACAAGGATACTTTTCCACAAAGTCATGTGGTCATGGGTTTATGCTGAAACGGGGAAACCTAAATAATTATGTACTGTTCCATTGTGTAAACCAGAGGCTGACTGTACAGCAGAGAAAAGAAAAGCATTCTGCCGTATTTATTGAGGATTCTCTGTTTAGACTCTGTATGAAAAGAGCTTTCCTCTTGACAACAATTCTGAAAAATGTTACACTCAATAATCAGGTAGTGTGTGAGATTAATTGTCCCGCAAAGATGCTAGTGAGCACCTGGGAGCCAATAATGTATTTTATATCCAAAAAAGGTATTTTGCTTACATTAGAAACTTTCTCTTTCACAGTGGTGTTACAGCCCTTAGTGACTCCTTACATATTTGGGATGAATACATGGGTAATAAATAATTGGTTTTGAAAATTATCCAAAGGAAAATGAACTTAGAAACTTTAGTGACTTAATTTGCTACCCTATGCACACTTACAATGAAGTAGGCACCCCTGAACTCAATGGTACTTAGTTCTAAGTAAATATATATGATTGCAGTGTGATTTTATTTGTTAAAAATTCATCAGCTACAGTGCTTTACAGAAGTATTCTCACATACCTTTTGACTCTTCCACATTTTTTTGTAACAACGTGGAATTGAAATGGATTTAATTGGCACTGTTACCATTTGATGTATCCAAGATACTCAACACTGTGAAGCTTCAAAATAGTTTCACTGTGGCACCAAATTTAAGTAGACAAAACCAAACTAGTGTGTGTTTATCAAAAAAGTAATCACTCTGTTGACATACGCCTAAATATGCTATGGTGCAACCAACTGTCTCCAAAAGTCACAGACAGTAAGTACTTGAATGGAGTCCACCTATGTTCAATTCCAGTGCCACATGATCTCTGATTAAATACACCTGCTTCTTGAAGGTCCCAGAATTTGTTGGAGATCAAATCTAAACAAACAGTATCATGAAGACCAAGAAGCTATCACTTGAGTTCTGGAATAAAATTGTGCCAATCAGGGCTATAAAAGTATCCCAAACCATGAACATCCCCTGGAGCACCATTAAATCAGTTATTACAGAAAGGAAAGACTATGGCTCAACTGCAGCTCTGCCTAGAGAAGGCCATTCACCAAACTCAGTGACTGAGTAAGCAGGGCATTAGTCAGAGAAGCAATAAAGATGGTAAGGACAATTCTAAAGGAACTGAAAAGATGCACAGCTAGGAGGGGAGAAATCATCCATGGGCTTTATGGGGGAGCGATGAGAAAAAGGCCATTGCCAAAACAAACCAATTTCAAAACCTCTTTGGTATTTGCAAAAAGGCATGTGAGAGACACAGCAAGCATATGGAACAGGTTCTCTAGCCTGATGATACTGAAACTGGCTTTGTAACAAGACACTATGAGTGGCACGAAGCCAGCAATACTCATTGCCCTGAGTACATCACCCCCACGGTGAAGCATGGTGATGGAAACATCAAGTCGTGAAGACGTTTTTCCGTGACAGCCCAGTCAAAACCCAGACCCCAGTCCTACTGAGAATATCTGGCAAGACTTGAAAGTTGCTGTCCACCAGTGGTCCCCATCCAGCCTGACAGACCTGTTTGTAACCCACCCAGGGAGCCTTGTGGCTAACTGGGCAGGCTGAAAACCTAATAAATAAATAAATCAGTTTGGAAAGGGAGCATGGTTGCAAGATCCAGATGATACAGAGTTACCAAGAAGACTCCCAGCTGTAATTGTTCCTAAGAGTGCATCTACTGAGTACTGACTCAGGTGGTAGTAAGGAATACTTATGCAATCGACAAGCATGAGTTTGTTTAATTTTTGTGTGGCAATTTTAAAAAAGCGTTCAGTTCAGAGTACTGAGTAGCTTGTGTATATTCAGTGGTAACAATGCCAATTAAAACAATTTCAATTCCAAGTTGTAACCAAGCAAAGGAGTATATATGAATACTCCTTCAAGGGACTACTCAAGCTTTAAATAATGAAAGAAAGCAAAAGGTAAAATCCTAAACACATTTTATTTAGAAATAAGTTCTATTGAAATTAGTAGGGCCTAATTCCAATTAAGTGTTTCAGTACTGAGATGCCAGAAGTACAAGACAGAAAAGCAGGTTTTACCAGTAATGGGCTGAACAGGATGAGAATTGTATTTGCCAATTTCTAAGCAGAACTGTTTTGTACTGGAAGCAAAGCCAAAACTGACATATACAGCATCTTTGTTTCCAAGGATCTATTCTCATCTTTTGAGTTTAATATGAGGAGAATAAAGTCACTTTTAAAATATGTAATGAATGGCACAAAGCAACATCTAATGTTTTCAAAACATATGGTGGGCATCCAAATTATTACAGCTATAATCCTGCAGTCAATTATGCTTAAATCCATTGATTTAAGTGCAAGGTTAAAAAATCTGTTCCCTGTCAAGAGGCTCATTTCCAAAGAGGTAACCTCTCGGGAGGCGCATGCTGGTGGTAGAGGGGACATGTGTGTCCCCACACCCCATGCCACTCCTTTCTCTCTCTGGCACTCTTATGCTGCCAGGGTAAGAACAAGTCATTCTTGCCAGAGATCTGAACTGATGGCTAGATGGCTTCTGGAATTAGAGTCAAATGTGGTCCTAAGACCACAGACTGTCCCTTCCTGCTTTGGTGAGATAAATCTTCCATAGCATTAAGCTTCAATCCTGCACCCAATTAAGTTAAAGTTTGTGAAAATTAAATGGAGCCACACAGGCAATTGATGAACATGAGCAGGAGGAAAGAAAATAAAAAGAGGATTGGGGGGACTTCTATGGAGGTTTTCCTATGCATAGCAGCAGCAAGGAAATCAACTGACTCAACACTAGATGTAAAGTGAATAAAATGTAGTTATATGGCCCAGAACTTGCAATATGCATATGCTACAGTCTAGATCCAGCCATCTTCTTAATAAAAGTGAATATGCAGATTTAACATTCCTTAAGCTGTCAACGGAAAACAAATTAATGTGGAATCAGGACTGACACCGACCTTGTATTTAAGCACTAGTCTGATGGCCACGGGTGACAAGGAATTATCTGCTAGTGAATGAATTAGCTGGCAGAAGAGGGCTGGGTTCATTGCTAGTTCCAGTCTTTGGAGGGTGCTTGCGCAAGATACCCCCAGTGGGAATTTTCGCTCACCTACCTTCTAAGTACCACCACCACACCAGCTGCTAGTGCTCCTCTGCTTTTTCATCACTGTGGCCACTGGCTTGCTGAACAGGCAGGCAGCCAGCCAGTAAGCAAGCAAGCAGGTGGAAGCATCCAGAGCTTCTTACCAACACCACTGTTGACTGGGCCAGAGTGAGAGACAGGCAAGGCAGCAGGCTGCAAAGGTGAAGAGGAAGCAAAAGGCGGAGGCTTGTGCAAGTGAAATAGAACATTTCTGCCCCTTCTCCATCAACCTCTAGCAGGTTACTAAACCTTTTCTGCAGGCTAATAGTTTTTGTGGGTTTATTTACAGAGTTTACTAACCTACTTTCTTGGGCTCATTCAAGTGTCACCAAAGACTACCAGCTTATTCAGATTATAAGGAAGCAAGTTTAATCACAACAGTGGTTGTAATTTACCACCCCCTATGGAACATTAGGTTAGCAATACCTCTGTGAAACAGTAAAAGACAGAAGCAAACTTGCACTACTATTGCTTAAAACTGTTCTGGACAGCTGCACACAGGGCTCAACCAAAACAACTCCAGCAGCATTTTTGGCAATGCCAGAAAATGCCTCTTTTGTTGATGCTTTTTCAGTAGTCCTTGGGGAAAAAAGTGTCCTTGTTCTTCAGTGATATCATGAAGAATATGATTGGCTACCCGGAATTGTGAAAGCATCACATTCACTGTTAAAGAACCCTTCCTGACTGGGCTCATCCATGTAACTAACCCTGAGAGGAGGAGGAAAGCAACAGCCAAAAGAAACAACACTGCTCATTGGAACTGAAAAAAGGGAAATATTCTCATGCCCTGATCATTTCGGGTGACATTTTCTTTGCATGGCAATCTCTAGATTTTACCAGAAAGCAAAAGCCGAATATCCGGCACAGCCCTAGTTCCACAACAAGCAAAATCAACTAATTTTAATTAAAAATGAAAACTATACCTAATTTTAAGTCATCCTTTGCATCATAATTTACACATTCCATGTTCCTGTGACTGTTTCTGAGCAGCTAGCTTCATGAGCACATTAATATCACACAGCTCTAACAGGAGCTAACTTTTTTGTATGAGTTTCATGACCTTTGACGCAATACCTTATTCTTCGTGCTTTAAGCCAATGCAATAGAAGAATAGCAGAAACCATGCACTCTAATACAAATAGCCACACCTTTAGGAAACAGTTCAGGATTGAATGAATAAACAAAAGCATATATTAGTCACTCACTCAAAATTGGTATTGTCCATAGAAATCAAAACTTCAGACCTGAATAGTTAGCATGCAATGTCTCCAAGATTATGTCTTCCTTAAACTTAACCTGACAAGTACAGTCAATCTTTATTTGCATACCTGCTTTTGTACATAAGTGATCAGTGTTATAAGTGACTAAACGGAATTAGTAAAATAAAGGACTTATGAATTTCTTCTGAACTGCTCCTGTTCCTTCCTTGAATTTCCCATTCTGACCTTAGGAACTTCACAGTCTGATTTCTGGCTTCATGCACAGAGCCAGCTACCAGAGTGCAGGTCTGTTTTTATTAGCTTCTCAAACACTTTGCCAGCTCTACATTTAAATCTTCAAAATGTTTTCTAAACACTCTGAATCATAATGAGAATTCCATTTACTGAAAA
>NW_025335941.1:13946728-14190282 GCF_004798865.1 Varanus komodoensis | reverse complement strand
TTTTCAGTAAATGGATATAATTTTCTCTGCTTTACCCTATTATTATTCTTCGTTAGCATCACCAAGCTACAATTCTAACTGCAGATATTTCTCCCCCAGCAATTATCTTCCTCACAGAAGCAACTCAGCTAAGTTAAAAGACATCTAATTCAGCATATCAGACTTAAAAAGCAGCAAAGACATTTCAGAAAAGAAGGAAAGTCTATAAAAGTGAGTTTCATTTGGAAAAAAAACACCAAATAATGGCTGTGTTCATATGATCAGTGGAGAAAGAACCTATGGTGACTTCCTTTCCTCACTCCATAGAAGCTGGTTATGCACCACATGATTTCCCTCATTGCCTTGTGGCACATGGGTTGTCATCTGAACCTTGCAAGGTGTATAATGCAGCCGACTTCCAAACCACCCCCAAACACATGGCTTGTGCAGGGCTCCAGGGTGATTTGGAAGCCACCCCCTGCGGTGCACATCACTGTGTTTGAACAACACAGTAAATCACCATCTAGGCTTCTTTTCCCCAGTGAGAGCACAACCCAGCCAATGACTGCTGTGTACAAATCACAGGACTAATCCCAGTTCTGATAAAAGTAAGGGGCGGGAATCGGCCCAGCTATGCAATGTTCAGGAATGATATCTGCAGCTAGACAGACAGAGCCCCTTCATGCAGTGCTTTTTTGCCATGAGAGCAGTCTCAGCCTTCCTCAGGCACACGCTCGTGTGAACACCAGGCAAGTTCATACACTGACCGAAATGAGGCTTTTCTCCAGAGAGGAGGCGCAGGCACGCACCACCGTCACCCTGTGCATAAAGCAACGAGTGACCTGGGTGTCTGATTTTAGGAGATCTTCCTCCTTAAAATGTGGGAGATTGCCAAAATCAAATGTGCATAAATATCAGCCAACATTCAGGGAGTTAAAATCCTAAACTATCATATAAGCATTGGATTACGAAGTGGGTGGCTGCCTGCTACTCTTTCACATTCAGGGAATCCTCAGCCAGGTAAGTGTGCAAAGAGTCTCCATTTCTATAATGGCAGCAGCATTTTTCCACTGTCACCACTACAGGAGATGGTTATAGCCATGAAAATCAATGAAAATATGTGTGGCCATGAGACTGTATAATGAAGATAGCTAAGACCAGTCTCTCTTTCTCCCCCTGCCCCCGCCCTGCAGAGATAGAGAGAGAGAAAAACAAAGTACAAACCATTGTATAGTTTCTGTTTTGATCAAGAGAAATGTACCTTTTCCCACATCACAGGCAGGAGATTTTCCACCTATTACTACAGGACAGTGATGAACTAACTTAAAATTCTACTTTCTTCAGAACTATTAAGGACATGAAATCCCCATTCCTCCCTGAAGATGAAAACGTACCTTGTACCTCCACTCTTATATATGCCATTTGTATATACAAAAAGCAAAGGGTTGGAGCCAGAGTTAGTCAGATTATCCGTCTGAAATCAGCAGGGCTAGCATGAGGCATGACTCACATACGTCTATTTTTTTCAATTGGTCTGCTCCAAGTATGAGTTAAGTCTGGAGTGGACCACAATTCTGAGGTAGATGTAAGTTCACTGAAATCAAGAGCACTTAACTTGCAATTCAGCATATTTACATTGATTTATACCTGCTTTTCTTCTATATGTTCTTATCCTCACTATTAAGGGAAACCCAGTTGAAGCTATAGTAACTAAACATCATACTAAAATTTTGTAGAGACCTTTAAACAGGAAAATTAATGAATAACACTCTGATTTAAAAATGTTCTCTATAGAAGATCACCTATGCCAGTAAATTAAAAAATACAACAGTCTGTTTGCACTTTTGAAGAGTCATCAAACTTTAACAAAAAACTTATTTTTATTTTTGTCATTAAAAGTTCAATAATTTCAGTTAACCCCTTCCCACAAATAGAGATCCAAGCTATCTAAATTGCAATAAATAGGAAATATTTTTAAAGCCATTATAGTTTTACTTCTAAAAGTGCAATAGTCTGTGTTATGGGCTTCATCTGGAAACTTTTCAGCTACAAATTAAGTGTTGCCTGTATGAATAGCTGAATTATGTTACCTGCATGACTAGCTAGATTAGGGAAATCAATTACATACATACAAATGGAATGAAAAATGATTTCAATTTGATTTGTTCTACAGGAAGCAGTATAGTTAAACATTAATTTCTGCCATAATAAAATGAATTCAAAAGCATTTTTAAAAATATCTTTGGATGACAAAGCATTACGTGCATGAGTGTGTTGAGTGTGACTCATGAGTGTGAGACTATATATGCATTTTAGCAAAAATCTGCACATATGTATATGCATTTTAGCAAAAATCTGCAGACTATTATCATTTGCTTCAATGTTAGGATCTGTTCCTTAAAGAGTTACCTTCCTTGCTGAAATGAATGAACAGTCCACTCACATGGAATTTCATGCATCCAAGCATTCACAATCGCTTTACACCACTGGACAAATAGTATGTTTTACAGCACTATGTGTTTCTCTACTCAAAGCTGTTAATCCACTGCAATTACTTTTGGTTTTGCTGCAGTACTAAGATCTGAGCACTACATGAGTGCTTTCTTTCCTGCTTTTCCCCATATAACCTCTAGATGGAATTTTGGTACATCAGTATAGTGTGAGTACACAACTGGAAACTGCATTTTCTTTTGCCATCAGAAGCAATACCTCCTTTCCTCTGCTCTAAAACTACTTGCTGAAAGTGCAGTTTGCAAACGGAAGTGAAACCAGAGGAACACGATTATTTCCTAAAGAAGCTGTTAGTATGTCAAGTGCACAATAAATGTCTTGTAGAGAAAAGCTCCATAGCTCTGATGACAGGTCTGCACTACTGGAAAATGAAATATAATTTGACTACATTCTGTAATCATTTACACAACAGCATGAACATGGACTTAGACTGGACTCTTAATTGCTGAAATCCTCAAACTGCTTACTTTAAGATGATTCTACAGAAGTGAAAATGATGATTGCCAAAAAGAAAACAAGTTTGAGAAATGCCATAAAGACCTTTGGGCACAGAGTTTTCATCTAAATCTTAGCGCTAAAATATGACAAATTTTGATATATTTAAAAAATGCATACCTCTTCCACTTCTACCCACAAATCTCAGGTCATTGAATCTTGCAACTTGATTCTTCATGGCTGCAGTGGCATTTCTGAGTTCTGCAGAGTAGTTTTCATCATTTCCAGCCATTACTGTGACCAAAGTCCCATCAGGGACATCTCCTAATGCCACCACCTGAAAGATTAAACAGAACAATCCTGAAGGTAATTTGAATATGTGAACTTTATCTAAATGAATATGAAGAACTCACATTGCACAAACCAAGAAAAAACATGTGCAGGTTAATTTGGACTAAATAAGTTACATTTAGACCCCTCTGAAACCAGTGAGATTTAAGTGATACTTAACTTTTCATACTGATTTCAGTAGAACCCGGGAGAAATTGACTCAGTCTGGATCATTAGGTAAATGAAAAGTTGTGATGCAAACGCACAGGCTAATTGAGCACAGCAGAGCACAGTAAATCTCAATCTCAAGTATTTCCTTGGGGAAAGGCTTCATTTCCATAAAACCAGCACAAGGGATGCTGCACTGATGTGGTGACTAAATGCAGGACATCATGATGCGCTTCTACTGTGTCAGTAACAGAATCAGGATGCCCATTGGTGCTTCTGTGCAAAGCTATATTCTTGCAAAAATAATGACTAAAGAGAGAGCTGACATAAGCAGGGATAGCAAAGGACTGAAGAGACTGCTCATATGTCACTGCAAGCGTAAGCTCGCCAGAAAATGCTCATCTACATCAGCAGGACCTTCCTGTGGTGCAGATGTAGTAGTGAACATAGATCTAAGTTCAAGTATTTCTGCCATGGACTTTCTGGGTTGGATTCAAACTTCCTCATGCTTAGAGTGGTCCCATCAAAGTCAACTGGACTTAGGTCAGACATGACTAACTTGTTCCATTTGTTTCAGTTGGGTTCTAAGAATAACTAATTCTAAATCAAATGCACTGAGAGTGCTTTTAGATTACTAAATGCAAAGGGAGAAAATGCTGCAGTACTTCTTCTTTTGTCCTCATGCAATAACCAAAGAAGCTAGCCGTACATTTTCTCCATTTTCTCTTGATGCAGGAGGCATACTTGTGCATTCATCCCACAGAAAATGCATGATTCCCTTTCACCTGCTGCAATAGGAAGCAGAGAACATTCTTTCCCACACTTTCGGTCATTGTAGCAGCTCTGTATATCCCTCAGTCTCACTTCTTCCCGACTACAGGATAAGTGTAAGAGTGAGCTGTCTCTCAAGGAGATCCTTGCACATCAAAAATGCAGTGTAAATGATTTACAGTGAACAAAGAGATTGTTCATCATGGGATTGCTGAGGCATTATAATTTGTCACATTCACTTTCAGAAAATGCTGGGGAAGCTGTATTCGCTAAGGAAGTTGCCTTCACTTGGTGTTTTCCTACCTCTGAAAATTTAATCTATTTTTGACTTCAAATAATCTCCCCATTGTATTGGTGACTTTCTCATTACTAATTTAATGTATAATTTAACCACTTCCCCTCTAATTTTCTGTCTAATAACACTGAACAACATGCCTTTAGAGGTTCTTGATGTTTCCCTGTTGTTCCTGTTCTGTGGTTGAGGGTGCAATCCTATGCAAATGTGTGACATGCTGGGAGTTGTGGGACATTTGGTCTAAACATTTAATTTTTAATCTTATTCTGCCATTATTTTTTCCTCTAGTGGGTTCCCCTATCACGGTGCTATTGCTGTAATGTGCCTTCTCACTGCGCTTCCTCTCATGCACATGCTGCCTTGACATCTGGTTGAAATCTGCAGCACGTACTTCCACCTAACACTTCCACATAACATACAATCAGAGTGTTCAAACTCCCGTAACTGCTGAAGGTTCACAAGTCTCTTTTTAATTCTGACACTGCATTCCTCATTTGAGTTTGACCCACATGTTCCAGGCAAGCTACAACACATATTCGCTTTTGGTGAAAGCTCCTATGTGTTGAGATTTCTGTTTTGTGTGGATATTCTGCTTTCCTCTGTCCAATCATCTTTTATCCTGTTCTGTTAATGGAATGCCATAGTCCATGCACTTTTTCACATGCACCCATTCCTGTTCCACTCTGCACCCCCATCTTCTTTGTTAAAATGCACACCGAGGTTAGTCAAATGTTTATGGAAAAAGCAGAAACCAGAAAAAGGTGTATGGGTAAACAAGGCAGATCCTTCTCACAAGAACTATGCAATTTTCCCATAAAATGTGCCATTCAGTTTTCATCCTGAAAGTATATAGAATTCAAAAGCATATGTCTGCCCACTTCTGATTCTGTTGTCCAAATGACCCTTGGTCTGATAGCACTCAGATTCATTGCCACAGATGTTCAGGCAGTCTCTCTGGGGGCACGTATACCAAAAAAGTTTTGGCCAAGGTAGTGCTCAGTACTGAGGTACCAGGGTTCAGGCCCAAGGGACAGAAACTGTGCAAATCTGCATATGTTAATTTGTGCATGCTCCAAAGTCTCTCTGTGTGCCTGCTTCTTCAAAAGATCCCTATTTGTAAAAAGGGGTGTATGGATGGGAGAGAAAAAAGGTGTTTGATGTCACGGGGGAAAATCCCTCAGGCAGAAAGATTCAAAGGTGGGGTGGGGAGCAGGATGTGAGACACCTGCTGGCAAAAAGCCAGCTAATCCGGGGGAGCAGATGCAACAGAGTTCATGAAGGCCCCAGGACTGTTATTTGAACAAGTACCTGTGGACAGACAGAGCAGTGAGGCAGATGAACTCCCAGAGATTCAGTGCTCCAACACTAGTGGGCCACCTCCTATCACTTTCCCCTGAAAGCTGCAGAAACCTCTGGAATGAAGGATCATAAAAGTTGACTAAGTATGGCATGGCATTAATGGAATTCCCTCCTTATTGCTGCTGTTGTTATTTTAAAAGGAAATACACCTAATGCTGCAACCCTATCCGCATTTATTTGGTCTCAGTGCCACTGAAATACTGGATCCTATGGCTGAATAAGCTTGGTTAGGGCTACGCTATATGGGTGAAATCCTGAACACAGTTAGTAGAAAATAAGCCCCTTTTAACACAGGGTGGTACATATTTGAGTAAATCCAGTTGTTCTGTTCCTAACCATACTTATTGAAAAGAATGGGTCTTACTTCTCACTAATACTTCCACACAAAATAAATATAAAAATTTATCAGATTACATATTCATTCACTAATTATTATTTTCCTATTCAATTTGTTTTAAGACATTAACAATTTGACAGTCCACCAATATTGCTCAAGATGCAGTATTTTACATCTTTCCAGTGGTGGCAAAATCATAGTTGTACAAAGCCATAAACTATAGTGTTAGAAATGAAAAGAACACATTTTAAAGAAATATTATTTGACACTACGCATGTCTCTTTGTATAGACATACTAGTTATTAAAAAAAACCTCAAATACAAGAGGAACATTTTTGCCTGTTTAAAAAATCTACAAAAAAAGTATATTTTCAGCTCTGTATATATACAACATGATACTGGAAACTCTAGTGAGCTATGAAAGAAAAAGAAGTCTGTGGGCCCAGAAGAGAGTGACTTGTAAGTAAGGCTGTAAAAGAAGCATAGAAACACAAACATTTACATTATAAAACAGACTAAACAGATAAGCAAGAACTTGCTGACTGGAGATAGCTAATATTTTGCTAGACTGCTCAGTTTATAAAAATATATTTTACGCAAGCTGAATGGTGTATCAACAGTTCGAAACCACAGCACAATTAGATCTTCCCAATTTACCCAGCTAGCAAGCAAAAATAAAATTACGTGAAGGAGGGGGAAGATTACTCTAACGTATACTATTTTATTATAGTTTGACATGTAACCAATAGTCATAATTTATTCACTTTTTTCATTTAATTTATCTATTTTATTTATAAAGGAAATCCTGGGTTTCCAGAGTGATTTGGGTAATGTTATGTGGAATTTTCTCTGAAGATGTGATCTATAGGTCAATTAAACCTGAATACTCAAATTTAAAATAACTTAATTCAGTTCAGCACTCTTTCTCAGTTTTATTATCATCAGTAGTAGCATTTTACAATAATGAATAGTTTTTCATTGTAAAGGTACTGTGGAAGAGAATCAAGGAAGTTACCTGTAGCAACTGGTAGAATTACCACCAGTTGGCACAAGATCATGGGCAGTCCATTTTACAAGCATAAATGTATTTACTCAGAAGTAAGCCCTACTGAGAAGCACACCCTTATTTAAAAGTCAGCAAAACTTACTTCTAAGTAAAGAAATTTAGAACTATTGTGCAAATCTGCAAATCTAAGCACACTTGCCTGCAAATACATTTTATTGAAAAAAATAGTATCCACATCCAACAAAGTACATTTAAGAAGGGAATGCAAAGCCAAGTATTCTCACTTTGCAGGTCTGGACTTTGTGGGCAGCAACTGTGTAGTTACTGTGGGTGCTTTAGTACCTAATAACAATGCCAGGAAACTTATCAGTAGTTTTATTTAAAAGCAGAGCCATTTGGGTCTTTGGCTTTCCTAGAACTCATTTACAAGAAGCTGACTGTGGAACGTCAGCCCAAGAATGCCAACAAGCAAGCTCTTATGGAAGCAGGTATTTGGAAAAGTAACTAGATGCCATTAGTTCCCCCCTAAAATTATTCAAATACCACCACCACAACCACCTGCTTTCTGGAAAGTATCTGGTTAGACCTACAAAGAAGGGCTATGTATAAGCAATAGCAACAACCAAGCTCAGTTACAGCCTTCTTTAAAGGGAGGATTTTAAGGGGTGGAGGCTAAAAAAGACATGTAGGATGAGAAATTGATTTGGGGAACTGCTCGCTGCTCCAGAAGTTTCAGAGGCATTCCTCTCTCCTTTTCCTTTTCAATATTCTTCTTTAATCTCTCTTCCCATTCCTATTTTGATTTCAGTTGAAAGCACTGATTTTTGTGGTCTTAGCTTGTAGTCCTGCACACACAACTTACTGTGCAGCAACTTCCACTGAATTCCATGGTAATTACTCTTGAATAGATGTTTTATATATGTGTGTGTGTGTACTTTAAAAGGAAGGTGCAGGACTGGACGTTGCATGCATGTATGCGCAGACACAAACAGACGCACACTTTTTGAGCAAAAAAGGGCACTCTTTCTTGACATTACTCCTTCACTCTGTTCGATGGTTGCTTTCTACCTTCTTCATCCGACCTTTGAGAGCTTTGTTTTGTTTTGTTCTTTAACCTATCAAACTTCATCTTTAAAGCGAGAACCCGGAGAGTTTACGGACAGTTTTCAAAGCTGGAGTGGGTGGGAGAAAGGCGAAATCAAGGGAGAAGCGGGAACTCTTTTTCATCCTGCTCGGCTGCCACTTAAAACAGATCTGGACAGGTAATCGGATTTTGATGTCGTGGTTCTTTAAAAGCTCTGCTCAAATTCGAAGGGGATGAGCCACGCACGAACTGGTTGGTGGCTGTCAGTCTTCAAGGGCGCGCGGAAACGTGAAGCCTGCGAAGGAGAGGCCATCGCTTCTTGAGATGCCCCTGGACAGGGAAGGGTGCACGGAATACTTGAAAGACTTAGTAGGCGGCCTAATTCAGAGAGCGGCTTCCCCACAGCATAAGCTACAACGGCCACGTAAGCTTACTGTTAGGCTGGCTCGATGGAAAAATAATCGGGACGCTAGGAGCTTCCCTTTGTGAAGACCCCCGATCCCTGTGTCTGGAAAGCAATTCCAGGCGGAAGGAATGGTGCACCAGGGGAGCTGATTGCGAAGGCGAGGCCAAGTGTATAGTGTCGAGAGCTGCGAGGCAACGCTTCTCCCGGAAGGTTGTGTGTTGCTCGTAGAGGCACGCTCTTGATCCCGGGACTTAGGTCCGGACGAGCGCGGGGGGGTCAGGCAGTTCACAAGCGGGGCATTCACATTCACACTTCCCCGCCGCAAAATCTAACGCATCTCCCTCGCTACCACCGCGGCCAGGACATGGCTCGGCCTTGAGGCTCAAGTGGCACTTTAACTCTCGACGGTGTGAATGGGAAGATGATTCTCAGTGATCCCCGAAGTCTAGCTCCGGCACGCTTTCGGAGAAGCGAGAATAATACTGCAGCCCACGGAGCTGCGATGAATTTTAAGGGGAGGGGTACCTGTTCCAAGGAAGTGAGCGCGCTTAGGGCCGGCGTACCTTGACCCATCAGCGTCCATGTTCAGAAGGAAACCCCGCTCTTAGTTCAGTGGGGCTTCCTCGCGGCGAGTCCCGTCAACGTGCCCCTTTGCAGGCGGCAGCTCGGAAGCTGAGAAGCACGGGCAAGAAAGCTGCTCCGGCGAGCGCGCTCCTTTCGCCCGGCACAGTGGAGCGCAGCCGGAGTTACGCGGGATTAAGCACTGGCAGAGAGAAAGCAAGCGAGGAAACGCTAGCAAGTAGAAGGCCTCGCGAATTCGGCAAGTGACCGGTTCACAAACAACAAACTGTAAACTTGGATTTTAGGGGGACCCCACCATTAAAAAAAAGGGGGGGCATCTTGCTTGGCTCTTCTATGACTCCAAGATGGTTTGGGGAAATCAGACTAGTCCAAAGGGTGTCATGTGAAGCAAGATGTGATCTACCTAAACCCATTTGCCGCTGAAATCTATGAGCCGCCTTTTCTTGCAAGCAGGTTGTTCAGAAATGGGACACGACCTTTTACTTTGAGCCTTCTCCCTCTGCTATTAAGGATCAAGCCCGAGGACTACTCGCCTCTCTTCAAAAAAGTCAACCAAGCGCCAAACCACTGCAGAGGTCAAAGCAGTTATTCCAGGGGGGCTTCCACGATACATTTTGCCAAGTAAAGCGCTCCCTTGGGTTGTTGCCAGGCGGCTGGATCTACAAGCAAACTCGCTCGCCTGACGTGCTTCGATTTAACTCGTTCGTGGGAGGCTGCTTAAGAAGGCCAAGGCACGCTTGCTTACTAATTTTTCCCCAGGTTTTCCTTCATGTAAAGGTATTTGCAGTAGAACCCTATACGGGTGTCTGATGAGAAGTAAGCACCACTGAAGTCAACGGGGCTTCGGGCCCAGACAGACCTTACTTTCAACGTATGCATGGTCGTGATGGTCCCCCCCCCCCGTTGCATCTACTGGTGGCCCAAGGGGGCTGATCCGAATCTTAAGGGGTCCCCTACCAATGACAATAGGGTCTCAGTACAGATGGGGACCCTGAACTTATGGTTGAGTAAAAATGTTAGCATAATCATGCTTGAACCTGGTCCAAGCTTTGGACTGTGGGTGTCCTCAACATATGGGATTAGACTAAAACCAAAGAATTCCCACCAACCCTTTGAGTACCCCTGGCCCCCTCCACACACACACACACACACACACACACACACACACACCCCTCTGTTGGCTTCCCTTCCCTCTTTAGGCATCTGCAGGTGCTTTGGATTCAGCCGGACTGCAAATAATTGGACTGTCACAGCCCTAGGCTTGCACTGCTGTGTGACTAGTGAGAGGCAGTCCCTGCTCCTGCTCAAATAAGTAGCACAATTCCTGTTTCAGTCGCATCCTTCCCTGGCCAATGGTGGCCAATTCAGGGTGCAAAACTACCTAATCTGGACCTTTCTCTGGGAAGGACATTGGGGGAGGTTGTGTTCCTTCCAACAAGAGACAAAATCCATACCAGTAATTAAATATACCCATGCCAAACAGTTGTGTTTTTTTTAACAGTACTACTCTTGCAGCCCAATCTTATATGTAAGGGCTTTCTCATATTTAAGTGCTCTTAGTTTGTGGCTTAGGCTGATTTGTGAATGAACTGCAGGAACTAGAAGGAAGAAACTTTTTTCCTCCTACTTTGATTTGAGTAGGAGGAAAGTACACTGTGGGGACAAAATCAACATTGGTATATGAAAGAAGAGGCCCCTTTTGTGTTCACAGCTTGCTATGTTTGGAAGAGGCAGTGAAAATGATTTAGGAAGCACTGGTAATAGAAATACTTGAAGGTAGATTTGATAACTAAAGAAGCTGTGTGTAAGAGAGAGAGAGAGACTTTGTGTGAAGAACAACATCTCACTTAATCTAAAGAATCATTTACTGGAAGTAAGGACTCAGTCGTAAGAGCACTTGGAGATTTATCTGAATTTGCAGGACTTGCTTCCAAATGAAGAAATTTCAGTCTACTCTGTAAGTAGATCTCACTTCCTACAATGAACCTTTAATAGTGTCAGCCAAATATTCAAGGATTAGCATGTCAGTAAATATTCTCCTCCCTCTCTCACCTGGGAAAAAAGCTACAGTGGACAACACCACTCCCACAAAATAAATGCACTACTTCATTCATAAGGCAGTAGCACTGAAATAATAAGAAAGAAACCCCTTGGGTGTGTGTAAATTGATTTAGATCCCTCTCAGTGCATCTACTTTAAGATCCTGAGGATCAGCTGAAGAGGAAGAAAACCCCCCAACACTGACTGAGTTAAGACAGGCCTAGAATTCACTTTCCAATGAAATATTTCTCTCCCAAGATATTTACTTACATGTGTCACTCCTCGTCCTCAGGGCATTCCTTGGCATGATACCCTTTGATCCCTTCTGCTGCCTACTTGTGGCTGACTGACATCCCTGAAGGTATTTATTTCAAAGGAAGCCCCATTGCATCTAATGACATTTCCTTCCACATACTGTATGCTTAGGACAGCAGAATTAAATGCCTCAAGGAGAAAGTAAAAGATCATAATGGTGCTTAACAGTAGGAGTAGTTGTAAAGCCTTGGTCAGGTCAGGTCAGGTTTGGGCAAAAGTGAGTAGGAAATGGTCTGCACCTTTCTTCTAGCTAATCTTTGGAGGACACACTTGCCCTGGTGTTTGCTGAAACTCTCGCAAAGAATGCTGGACAAGGTGGATCTTGGGCACATCCTTTCTGGGTGCAAATTGAAGGAAGTGTAAGATTGTTGGACTGGGACTTTGGAGATCCAGGTTCTAGCCCAAGCTTGGCTCTGAAGCTCACCAGGTGATTTTGGGTTGGTCACTGATTCTCAGGCTAGCCTACTTCACAGGGCTGTTATCAGGGTAAAATGGAAAGGAGGAAAAGTATTGTATAAGCTGCCTTAGCTAAGAGATAAATGTAATAGGAAATACATATTACAGGCTACTTGTGCCTTGACTATGAAGAGATTTGGTGTTTCCATTACTCCTTTGTAAACAAATGGATGGATGAAGAGATCCCTTCTTTAGAACATGAAGAAGAGCAAATCAACTAACTTCTGTATTAGTTATTGGAAAGATGAGCAGGTGGCAGTTTGTGAATTCAAGATACAGCCCTCACAATGACTAGGGAGTAAATCCCACTGAGCAGAGCAAGTTACTGCTGAATAATTACCCACAGAAGCCCACTGCTGTTCGAGAGTACTTTGCACCCCTGCTTTGAAAGGCAGTCCCACTGAATGGAATGGGATAGGGCTATTTTTCAGGAAACGTAATAGGATCTCCTTCATGGCTGTACTGCTGCAGGCATGTCCCTGAGAGCAAATCTTGTCACTTACACTGAAACTTCTTTCCATATCTACGCATGGCAGAATCAGTGGAGAAGTCAGTGGAGCTGGGATCCTACGCTTGCTTAGGTTGGAAATAAACCCCACTCAATTCACCAGGACTTCCCTCTGAGGAAACAAGGATAGGGCCAGCTACATCTTCCTGAGGTGCTTTCTGTCCTGCACCCTCTCCCTCAGCTCAGTTCATTGCAGGGATATAATAGCCATGCCTGAAAAGTGAGTGGCCAAAGTCTTTGCGATGGTTTGCATTTTTAGGCTCTAGACTTAAAGTGTCCATAGTTGGGAATTAGCACTAGTAATCCCCTGGGTCTTATTCCCTAGTGAACACACAAAGCCTGGGGCTGTGAACCTAGAGTCCTAAAAGGTCCCTTTGAAAGCAGTGGCACTTCTTGCCCCAGTCAGTATCTTTCCGAAGGAGAGAGGGTAAGGCCGATCATTTGGATGGGGCACTGGATTGACAGCAAATAAATCCCACGGCTCAAGGGATTGGGATACTCTCTCAGCTACAAGCTGCTCCATTGAATTCGGTTCATTGAATTGCGCCCCCCCCCCAGCAAGGTATACCAGCCCTCCTTTGTCCCCCCAGCCTCGTACCTTGAAGGCGATCGGCAAAGTCTTGTTGCACCTCCAGTGGGTCGGCAGGACAGAGCAGAGGAAGTTGGGGCTGTCGGTCCGGACCAGCTCGCCCGGGTGATCGGCTAAGACTTCCACCATGCTGCGGTCTGTGCTTCTCAGCTTGCCCACCAGGGCGCCGCTGCTGTTCTCCTGGCCCACCAGCGGCAGCGTGTCGCTCATCTTGCCCGGACTCAGAGTGGTGGAGGGCGGCGTGAAGCGGCGGCTGGTGCTGGTATCTACGGGGATACGCATCACAACAAGCCTTTTGAGTGAAAAAGTTCCGCAGCGGGCTTCGGACAAAGCGAAAGGAGCTCAATTCTTCAGCCGGCGGCTCTCGGGAGACCAACATAAAAGGAAAGAGGCTTAGGGCCCCGGAGCGAGAGGGGCGAGCGGAGCGAAGCCAGTCCCGAAGTGAATTCGGATCAACAGTTGGACAGAGCAGGGGGACTCTGATTCCTGGTCCGGCCAGTTAATCCAAGCATCCAGTTTCAGGCTGTCCCTGGAAAGGTGTGTGCGCCTCTTGGAAAACTTTGCTTTTTCTAAAAGCCAAAACCAAAACGCCCTGACCCTATAGATTTAGACAAGTTCTTGTTTCTTTGTTTCCTCCCCTCGGGGACTACCAGTGTTATTAAAATCAAAGGCCCTTCCGAAATCCCACACACTGAGAGAAGTTTTGAGAAGGGAAGCTCAAGACATCCGTTCGAAACCACACACACGCAGAGACAAAAGGAGGGAAGGAGCGAGTGGTCTCAGGAGTTAACTTCCTATCATTCTCAAGAGCGATCTTCCTCCCCTCCCACCGCCGTTAAAAGTCGCTTTCGCATCCAGATTGAAAGCATCAGCCTCTTCCCATCGACAGCAGCGAGAAAGAGAAAAGCCGCTTCAGAGGAAACGGGCAGCGGGTCTTCGAAGGAGGTGGCCGGAGGCTGGCAAGGAGGCCAGCGGCTATCACAGCGCTAGAGGCGGCCCGTCATCAAATATTTACAGTCGACTCTACAGAGAGTTTAAACACAGCAGAGATCCATTAGCGGCTCTGGTGCGTCCCCTCCCCGCCTTCCCCGGCAGCCTTGGAAGCCGGCCCCAGCAGCTCGCCCCGCGCCGCTCTTCCGTCCCGCCGCGGCGACGCTTGTGCCTCAGTCGCTCCGTGCGGCGGGGGCGCCGCGCCGCCGCTCTCGCGCAAGTGCTTCCCGCGCGCCGGGAACTCGAAGCACGCGCGGAGGCGAGGAGACGAGAGAGGGGAGAGGCGAGGAGAGGTGCGGCGGGGCGGGGAGGGGAGGAGGGAGGAGGAGAGGTGAGTCCATACGGGGGGGGGGGCAGAAAGAAAAAGCCCTCGGGTTGGCAGGGCTGGTTGGGTTGTGGGTTCCCTCTGTGGTTAATGCGTGCAGCGACTCTGAATACACACACGCCTCTGGAGTCGCCCCACGCTCTGCGGCCGCTGTGTGAGTCACTGCCAAACTCGGAGGGAAATCTCTCAAGCGATCTTCCTCAAATTCAGCCACAGGGGCCGGCTTCTCTCAGCTCTGGTTTAACCACAGCAGGTGGAGCCCTGCCGCCGGGACCATCGTTGCTCCTCTCTCGCGCTCTCTTCCAGCCCCCTCCTGCGCCCCCTTCGCCGCCCCCCGCGCCTCGCTCGCCCGCCCGCCTGCCTGCCTGCCTTCTTCCAACTTCGCACGGCAGGAGCGGCACAAGACAAAACGAAGCGAGTTTTCTTCTCCTCTGCTGAACGAGGGCACTAGCAGCACGCGCGATGGGCAGCTAATAACAACAGCAATCGGAGTAAAAAATCAAACCGGAGCAAGCCCCCGCTCCGATTCAAGAGTCCGAGTCCCAGCAAGGGAGGCTGCCCCTAACGGGTTGCACGGGTTGCACGTTTCCAGCGCGGTAGAGGCTTCACGTGTTCGGCAGACCCCGAGAGCGAGCCTTCCCGATGGCTGCTGCCGGCAGAGGCCAGCCTTCCCAGCGGCGTGTGACCTTCTGCGAGGCGCTGTTTGTTTGCTCACGCTGATCTGAAAAACGCTCCGTTCCCGTCTCCCCCCCGCCGCCGCCTCCGCCTGCGCTTCCTCCTCCGCCAGCCCCTCCCTCTCCCTCGCGCCTTCTGGCTCTATGAATGGAGATTGACTGGAAATGAATTTGCTTTTACAGTAAGAGAGTCCGGAGGAATGTCATTCCCTCAGCTCTTTTGCATAGGGGAGGACGCGGGCCAATCAGAGGCCTTTCCGGTACTGAGCAGGGCGCGGCTGCAACCCAACCGGGCTCCTGGAATTGGCCTGCGCGCCGCCCTTGGAGCTACTGTGAGGGAGCCCGAGGAGAGGCCCGCGTGTCACTGGGACGCCGCGCTCGCCGCAGCGCGCGCCCCGGGAGGCCGAGAGCAGCCCGTGTGTGGCGGCGGCGGCGGCGGCGGCGTGTGTGCAGACCGCGCGGCCGCGCAAGGCGGGCGGCGGTCGCGAGGCGCGCGCCGGCGGACGAGCGCTCGGCGTCCCCTTGCGCGTGGGCGCCTCGAGGGAGCGGCGCAAGGCCTCGGAGGCTGCCCCCGAGCGGGCCGGGCGCCCGACTGCCTTGACCGGCGCGCCTGCACCCCTCACCACGCGTCTTCACTGGACCCACCCGGACGGTGTCACTCGGTCGCTTGAGCGCGAAAGGCCACCCCAAGAATAGGGCTGCGCCCTCCTCCACTGGGTCACCCCGCTCGTTCCTGTCTGGACGGGCCGCAAGAAAAAGCGAGAAGTTGCACACTGGAGGCTTTGTCCAGCCGGAACATGCAAAGGACTGGGCCAACAGTCAGTCACCTGTTGCATTTCTGCCGGTTATGCGGCTGTTAAAGACACAAAAGGGAAAGCATACACGCAAAGGCTAGAAACTAAGGGCCAACTGTACTCACACTTCCTGCCTTCCTTCCGTTGTGCAGAGACAGTCAGAGCATGTAAATACAAGTGCACGCTTTCCAAAACACTGCAGCACAAAAAAGAAAGGAGCTTTACTTGTTTTGTTTGTTTGCTTTTAAAGAAAGGTCCTACTTCAAGTCTCCTCGGACCTGCTCCTCACATATCTAGAGTTTATACCCAGATTTCAATATGCAATAGGCAGTGTTCTTTTTGAGACGCTTTAAAAGTTGCTTTGAAAAAGTTAGCCAGGGTAGCACAGTCACTGAAGCGTTCTGTAGATCAGTAATACAGATAGTAACATTTTGCTAACTCTTCAACAAAGCAGTTCAGGGAATAGGCCAGATGCAAGAAGTTTTAGGTCCATTGCACAGGGCAGCCTTCCCAACCTGGTGCTCTCCCAGTGTGTTGGACTGCGAATCCTGGGGCCCCAGATGAGACAGTCTGGCATAGGCCAGGCCTTTTTAGCTCTCTCCCTCCCATGCCTTCCTTTCTAGGCAACTGGAACTCCCCCTGAATCACTTAACATGCTCTGGAGTGGAGCCCTATCACTGTGAAAAATAAATGGTGTCTCACATTAAGATCTGATACTTCCTGGACTCCTATTTTCTATTTTGTGTCTTGCGGGGGAAAGGGAACAATCTGGCTGCATAATGATAGTGTGACTGAGAGACAGTGCAGTCCAGCAAATAAATTAGAAAGGAAGTTGTCAAAGGCTAGCAAAGGAGCGCATTTCTGCGGGAGGATGTAGATCCAGGTTCTTGATAGGCACAGCCTTTCAAGTTCTTAGGGATGACCTGAGCCTTAAGATCCAATTGTTATAAGGAATATCACTTTTTTCTACAGCCTAGCAGCTCTGCATGGCATTATGTCTATGATTCCCAGCTCTGCAGTTCTTTAGAACTTCTTCTGCTTGAGATTTTTATCTGGCAGTCTTGCCTGACACAGACGACATTAATTAGAACCATATTTTTGACCAGGCCAAATAAGTCCATATTACTGTGTCCAGCCTGAGAGAGATGCATTGTTTTGTCTAAATCATCTGAGAAAAGCATGTATAAAGAGAACAGTATAATTTCTTTACCACTGTGGCATTGGCTCTCTTCCACTGCTCTTCTGTCACACAGCAGTAAGTCAGTTGTTAAGTACAGCGGAATGACTGTTGACCTCATGTGTTCACCTAGTGAACTTCGCTCATGAAGTTCACTAGGTGAACCTGAGCTAGTCTCCATCTCTCAGCCTAAACTAAGTCACAGCTAATTGCAACAGCAACAGGAAAGACCATGCACAGGACCCTGAGCTCTTTGGAGGAAGGCTGGGATAAAAAAGTCAATATATGATTGCCATATGTGGGGAGTGGCTTTAACTAATTGCAGAGGGCATGTTTTGCATGCTGGAGGGCCCTGGTTCAATCACTGGCATCTCCAACTAGATGTCTGGGAAGCAGGTGACATGGAAAACCTTCTGCCTGCAGTACTGCCAGATGGAGTAGGCGGTGCTGGACTGGATGGATAAACAGTTTGACTTCAGTGTAAAGAAAGCAGGTGATGTTCCTTTGTTTGCACGACTGCTCAAATGAAGTGCTGCACTACGTGTCTTAATATAGCCACTCCACAAACATCTTTGCCAGTCACTGTTTGTGTATTTCTAAATGTTCCAGGGGTGATTGAGGGTATTTTCTCACCAAAATAAGCTGGCTCTGTTTAACCAAAGGAAAATTACAAGAAAAGGCTGCTTAGCTTCCCCTTTTGAAAAACACAGCCTCTAGCCTATTGGCTTTGTTTCCCCTTGTCCCTTTTGTCTTAAATCCTACCACAACTGGCATATACTCCAAATTACCTGTTGTTGTCTCTCATGGATAAGTAAGCCAGTTACTATTCAGTTAGTAATATGACCCTTGAAGAGGACAGTGTGTACATAAACTGCAAGTCAGATCAGCCAGTGAATGACCCCTCTGAGATTATTTCAGTGCTATTTCCAAAAGGTTCACATTCAGTACATGACAAACACACAGCCTTGCAAAACCAAGGTGGGGGTATTTATATTCAAGCCATTCTCACACAACTTTCACGAGCACAGCGCCCGTCCATGCCCTAGAAGGAGCTGACCTGGGCTCCCCCTGCTGCCTTGTTTTCCTAAAGGAAGATAATTCCTTGGGGTCAAGGGCAGATTAAAAGACCCTTCAAAAGTAAATAAACATCTGGGTGGTTGCAGGTGAAATGTGGTGTGTTCATGACAAATATGTTCTATTTGTATTTTTAGCAGTGAATTAGTGTCTTCTGGCTTTCTTTCATTCTTGTGTCAACAGGCTGGCCCATCCTTCCAGAATTCAATATCTCTGAATATCCTTCAAATATCCATAATATTTGGGTTAAACATATGTTTTATTAAGTAGAATATTGGTGGGTCATGACTGTTATGTTGATAATTTTCATAATTCCCAAGTACAACTTCATTTCACTCTAGTGTTGACAAGAGGTTAGTGCTTTCCCCTCCCCCACTGCCGCACCACCCCTTCTCATCCCCCCCTCCCATGAGAGTCCGAATAGCAGTGCAGCAACTGAAAGGACGGGGGAGGCAGGGGGATCAGAGCGGTGGATGAAAGAAGAGCAGCTTAAAACTCCTGCTTTCCTTAGATTACTAGGGATCACGCAGGGGGACGCGTATCTGGAGGAGGCGGGGAGGGGGAAATAGTTTCCCAAGAGAGTAGAAACGGCAAAGTCCGTTGCACAAATCTGCAGTATAGAAGAAACCACAGCGGATTGTAGTGGGGGAAGCGAGGAAAAGATGGCCTGGTGCAATCTCAAAGAGGAAGCGGCTTTCTTTTCAAAGCTTGTTATTTCTTGGGTCCCTGGAGCTGCTGCCCACATTTGGATTGCGCAACGGAGTCCGGAAACCTCAAGCCAAGGCAGCTTAATTTGAGCCACGTCCAACGCCTCGAGGAGTCTCTCCCGCTGCAGTAGCGCGAAGGAAACGCTAGAGGGGGCCCAAAGCCCTTAGGCTTCCCCCGCCAAGAAGGACGTGCTGTGTGCGGTTGACCAAGCAGCCAAAGAGGGAGGGGAATCCCACCTGCCGGTGTCCCTGTAGCAGCGGGCAGTGCCTTCCTCTGCTTGGAGCTGCCTAAGCTCGGCAGGAGCAAAGTCATGATAACATGGCTAGAAACGGACAGCACGGCTTTGCTCTGGTTTCACGCCGGAATGTCCCGGGAAACTTGCATCCCGCGTGGCCTTTTCTCTACCCCCGCCCCCTCCCGGCTGCTCTTCAGGGGCGCTTTGCGGCCGTTCCGTGCAGCAGAGCGCGCAAAAGCTCGGGTGCAGATTACCCTTGGCAGAAGGAACGAAGCCGGGCGGGCCACAGCGGCCTCTGACCCAAGAAAGGCCCAGTCGTCATTCTCGCCCCGCTCTCTCTGTCCAGGCCAACGCTGCTCTCCGGGAGAGACGGAAGCAACTTCGCAGAGTCTCCAGCGCATGAGGCGTGCGATCGTCGCCCCCAAGCCGGTGGGGGCCCTGCAAGGTGCGCTTCTCACCACTCCCAGGCAAGATGGCCGGCCAACCGACTGGGCGTGCTGAGGACCAAAGTGCACCAACGCTTTCGGAGGCTTCCATAGGCTTTCCTCTTCTGCCTATGGATGCTTGTACTGAAATAAGTCCTTCATTTCCCAGGATGAGAATTGCAGGATTTCTTTGCAATGTAAACGTGCATAGAACTGCGCCCTAAACCACAGTAACGTCGCCGAAGAACCGAGTGCGTGAGCGTGAGCAGCGGCCAGTTCCCTGGGCGCAACAACCGGTAGCTGTAACATGGGAGATGCTACCCTTCCATGTACAGCTACAGGTCACTTCTCGCGCTTTCACTGGGGTTGCCCGCCGTGTTCTTAACCCTCGGGGTCTTGTCGCTCAGCCTCGCCAAACCTCCGTCTTGCTCTCGCAACGCCCTAAGCCACGCATCGCTTCAGATAAAAGCCCCGCCAGCCCAGGAGGACAACTGGTTGCAACTCACACAGCGCCGCGCGAACACACCCAGGTGCTCCCGGACCTCCGGGCGGGCGCCTTCCAGAGCCCGTGCCGCCGGAAGGCCTCGAGGCGGAGCGCCCGCACCACCTGAACGTCAGCACAGCGGCTCCCGAGTCATTTGGGCTGGGCGGAATCAAGACTTAGACGTGCAAGGCCAAATCCTGTCCTTGCTTAGCACCCTTGAAAGAGAGAGCGAGCGAGCGAGCGAAAGCTCAGGGCAGAGTGGCGTTTCCATTCAGACTCCATTGAGGAGCAAGTCTATGCAGCAATTCTTTACACGTTGACAACTGTGTTTGTCTGTTTAAACACGCATAATATTTCATGCATGTTGAGACAGAAGAACGTCTGAATTCCCAGCATTCCCGGGGCAGATTTGCTGGCTAGGGAATGCTGGGAGGTGTCCAAATAGAGACAGTGGATCTCAGTCCTGTTACACAGAAAGGACGCTCGAGATTATATATTGTGATGCAGGTGGATATTTTTGCCAGCAGCGCCTCGTGTATGGCTTACAAAGCAGGGTGGCGGACGGGGGACCTAATCCTGTGCTCAGTCAGTCTCCTGCATTTGGATATAGCGCCTTCGGGTATTGCAACAGCCTTCACGGGTACGATCTCTGCGGCACTTGGAAAAGTCCCGTGAACGAGCGCCGCAGGACTTTCCCAGTGAGCGCCCGTGGCGAGGGGAGAAGGCTTTCGGCTGCCTCCGAAGGGCACCGCAGAGGCCTGCTTCCTTACACCCACCACGAGAGGGCGGTCGGTTTGGTTAGAACGGGTTTCTAAACCTGGGCAGCTGATTTTGGGTGCCACGAAAAGAGCATCAAATAGCCCCTTCGATTTACGATTATGATTCTTCTGTGTTACTGGAAGGGAGAAGCTTTTGTGCCTAGGCTAGCTGTAGATACTATGCTGTTTGACGGGAAAGGGGGGCATTAGCTGCCCCCCCCGCAGCAAAATTTCTTAGGATGCTCTGTCACGCGAATGGGCCCAGATCATCTCCCCCCAATCTCAAATCCGCGGAAGTAATCCGCGCTGATACCAGGGGGACTTTCTTCTGATTCTGGATATTCAGGATTCAGTCCTAGACATGCGTTTACACAAAAAAGGGCCTGCATCTTCAAGCACAGGGTCGCCTCTTTAAATCCCTTTGCCTTCACCATGAACAGCTCTCTTCAGATGCCCTTTTCTCGACGGAGACGGCTGGGCAGTGGTGCCGTTAAGACCTAGGATTTAACGGTCCTTTGGGGCCGCATCATTCCGTTGCAAAGCACAGAACTAACTTTCTCTTCCAAGCCTCCCTCCAATAGCCATCCTAAACTTTCCAGCTGACTCTACGTTCTTGATATGTTACAACAATAAAGCAATCAAATGTTGCGTCTCCTCCTACCCAGGGCACGTGCAGTTTTGCATCTTAAACTCAGTTAAGCGAGTTCATGGCCGCAGAAATAGACGCGACTTTGCTGCGGCACCGGCTGCTCTCTCAGGGGCCCTTTTCCGGGAAAGTGGGGGCCGGGCCGGGCCGGGCCGGGCAGGCCCAGGCACTGGCACCAGTGCAGAAGACTTGTAAAAGAAAAAGCCGAACCACGGGCCTTGAGCAAGAAAGGGGCCTCTCCGCAAATGTTCCTGCCGGATGATCTGGGCTGGTAGCCAGGGCTGGGCTGCCCACCTCATTAAAACAACGACAACAACAGACTAGTAAAACACTGTTTACACTGTTGTCTTTTAAAGGCCTGCAGACCTGCCTCTCGGTGTTCCCCTGACTACGTGCCCGGGGTGACGACCAGGGCGACCTTAGCTACGGCGCAGCGCACGTAATTGGACCCCCGCTGGATGCTCGGGTCCCCTCAGCGCCGCGTGCGCGCGCCTGCGACGGGGCAGGGTCTGTTCGCCGGGAGCCACGTACAGGCGCGACTGAATTTTGGGAACGGGAGGTCCCCTGGGGAGGACGAGCCACCCTGACCTGCTCGAGCGCGCTCGGGGAGGTGCGTGGGGGGAAGCAGGGCAGTCGGCGAGGCTGCTTCGCGCAGCCGTAGCCCGATGAGTCCGCGGCGGGATTCGGGGCGTTCGGCCTGAAAGCGCGCAGCTGGATCGGGCCCGGCGTTGCTCGGAAGGAAGTCCCGCGGAGTGCGGTGGGGCTTGCTTCTGAGTAAGCGGGGGTGCAGCCCTGCGCTGTGCTGAATGGACTCGGTCGAGCGGAGGTCGTCGCCAGCACTTTCTGGCCCGCAGAACCGCTTCAGCATGTGAGGCGGCGGCGATGGACGAGAGTCGTACGCGTGGATTCCTAAGCACGCTCGCTCGCTCGTAAATCGATCCCGTAGATAACGAGGCTCGAGTTAATCACAGGTTTACTGAAACAGTCCTTTACAAAAAGAAAGAAAACTAAACAAAACACGGCAACGTTTTCCATAACCCTGCGAGGTCGACCTGCTTGCGTCAACTCTGCGAGTTAAGCGGAGAAAGGGAAGTATGTCCGCCCCACTTCCCAATCCCCGGCAAAAGGAGAGCAGGCTGGTGAAGAAGTGAGCGCAGGGAATGAACCGAGGGTCGCAGCTGAGCTTTGCCTCACGTCTGACGCACAGAGACCGCGAGGAGGAACGGGCCTGTCTCCAAAACCGAACGGGTGCCAGCCTGCTTCTGGATCGCAAAGCGCGCAGTTCTGGAGACGAGAGATTCCCCCTCCCCTTTTCCCCACCACGTGTCTGGTTACCCAGGATATCTCCACGCTCCCAAGTTAGTTATCTGCCTCCTCTTCCTCCTCAACCTTTTCTTGCAGTAATTTCTGCACCGGCGGTTCCTTTATAATGGTTTTTAAAGGATCATCTGGGACTCAAGTCCCTTTTTCTTTATAGCTCAGCACAAACTTGCATCTTCGACTCCCTTTCGCCTTTGCTAGTGCCAAATATTTAACTGAGTAACTTTTTAGTAACGTAGGTGTTAATCGATGTTCTTAGAAACCAAATCCAGTTTCCAAGGTGTGTGTGTGTACACGTGTGTGTGTGACAAATGCGAATGGCATTTATGCATTGCTGTGTCCTGACCATGTTTTCCTTCCTTGCTGGTTTACGATCATGTGTCAAACGATGCGGCATCCAACGGGCAAAGTCCGCGGCATTACCCAGTTGAGGAGGTTTTAGCGGGATCGCTACTGATTTACTTGGAAGTACGTCCTGTGGAAGTAAAGGACCCGACTTCCCAATAAGTCAGCTAAATGGGTTGCCTTGCAACCGGAACCTGTCAGCTGCGAGCCTGCACTGCGATGCATCTTTAAAACCAAACTTGCGCAGGAAATTTGCGCACGTGTACGTGTATGGAGGGCAGCTCTCTTTCTGTCCTGTTTAAATCGCAAGCCCACCGCTGCGTTCAGCTCATCCTGTATCTATTCACGATACAGATCTGCTTTGCTTCCTTCCTGGATTTCTCAAGGGAAAGAAAACCAAATCCAAAAATCCAAAAATGCAAGTGGGAGCCACGAATTCGAATGCAGACGATCTCATGCGACCTGTAGTCCAACTGTATCTTCCTTCAATAGCAGAGGACAAATGGGGTGGCTGTCCCGAAGACCACGGCCGAAAGCGTCGTGGGCTCAGCGCAAGCCCGCGGGTTCCGCTGGCTCCAACGCGCGTCCGGCCGGGTTCAGCGGACCTTGGGCTCCGCTTCGGAAGCGTGTTTTCAGCCTCGCGCGCTCAAGAAGCACAGCGTCATCGTACGCGTTAGAAGAATGTTTCCTGAAATGTTTTTGCACCTTTTGGAAGTCACTTCTGAGATAACAAAGTGTTTCTCGGAGACTTAAAGGCGAATAGATTTATTCTGACTTCAGCGCGCGTTTAGAGTCTAGCGGGTCATTTAGCACGGGAAAGAGGGCGGTACAATAAGGACGAGATCCTGGGCATGTTTAGACGGGGGAGCCCTACCATTCCCAGCATTCCCCAACCAGTTGGCTGGGGAATGCTGGGAACTGCAGGGTTTTTTCCGTTTAAAACATAACACTGCACCTTAACTGTACGAAGGATTTTTTTTAGGGTGCCACGAAGCCTCATTTTTGCTAACTCAGCGAACTTTTGTTCCAAAGAAATGTATTAAGATTCAAGCCTATGTAAGAAAAATGCAACAACCTTAATAGTTATTTTTGACCCACTTAACAGTCTGGAGCATTTCTTAAATTCAAAAACTTAGATTGCTTATGGAGGGGGGTGGGATAGGAAGAAAACACTGATTTAGAGTTTTCCCCTCTTTTTCTTTTCAAAATACACCCTACCTACAAACTATACCCAGAAGAAAGTTATATGGAGCAAAATAAAATAGTGAAGTGGTTTGCAAAATCCCATAATTACAATAGAAAACTGTATTTCCTCAAGGAGGAAAAAAAAAGAAATTACAGTAGTAGAATGAATGTAGAAAATTCTTTTTGAAATGAAACTGATGTATACATTTAACTGACTTGATGTACTTGTTTGATATTTCAGCCCTCCACTTATTTATAGCTAAATGCACATTAATTTAGAAGTAAGATGGATTGGATTTATTTATTCAGTGTGTGCACACATATGTATAAATAGTCCACCTTATAGGATGTAGCCTATATTTATCATTCCCAATCCACACACTTACATGGGAGTAAACCCTATTGAAATCAGTAGTGCTTACTTCTGAGTGAATAGGCTTGTGCTGTGTCTGTTTATGATCTTGGCTTCCTCGAAAGCAGAGGGCATTGGGTGTAATGGGCATTAGATCACCTGCAACACCAGTAGGGCAGAAGTTTTACTCCCTCCGCCAGGAAACTGAGGCAGAAGGTGGTTTGTGGGATAAAAACAGGATCTGCAGTGGCTGCCATCCCTGGTACCAAACTTCATTTATCAAGGTGCAAATTAAACACAGATATAATGAGATACACACCCAAATCTTAGATAACAGAAATTGTTAATAAGTAGTGCATTAAAAAGAGTCATTATTATTTGGATTCAAGATCACTCTCCTAAATGAATCTTTCATTTAGTGCTTCCTTTGCCTTCCCTTTTCATGGTATGTACAACAGAAAGCAAAGCTAAGCAAAACCGAGCATCTTACACTGTCCTGAAAGTCTCGAGCAGGACTAATGTGCAGGAAACAGCAGAAGAGAAATTTATAGAAGTCTGCATACAATGACAGGAAAACTACTCTCAGATTGATAGATGGGTGGACATGCCTTCCAAAATAATGACATGCAAAGGAAGCAGTCCCCTGCATAATTAAATAAATAAATGAAATCTATGAGTCTGATGCAAGAAACTGTCATCATCTGTTCTCAAGCTTTGTAGGATCTGCTTGTCTTCTCCTTTTTTACAGAATGGCAGATCACCATTCATTGCTGTGCTTCTGGGTTTTTTCCTTTTCTCTCTTTTTAAATTGCTGCCCTTCCCGTCTACCTATATTACAGCGGGGGAATAAACCACAGTTGAAATCTCTTAGCCATTAAAGAGTGCTTCTGCCACAGAGGATTACTGGGATGCAAAGCATCAAGCTTTTAGGTAACAGAGTTAAGCAAAACCTTTGGAAACATGAGAGACCAACAAATGATTTTTAAAACAGGGCATGTTGCAAAGAGGAAGAAAGAGAAGAGCATGAAATGTAATTGAAGCCCCAGCCATGACATGCCAATGCTGAAAGGGATGCACTGCTTTTAGAATGGTGGGTGGCATTGGATATATTATACAGGAGCAGGCGCGTAATATATCCCTTGCAAATTAGTAAACTAAGTAGGAAAAATAACCCAACTCTTGGCTATGTTTCCCTCTTCCTGGGAGCAAGTGAGAGTGTATTACAGCAGTAGACATACTCCAGGCTTACAGGATCTGCTCTGGGGGTGTTTCTCTTTTTTGCCAGTACCCCAAGATCCATCAACTGGAATCAAATAATAATGGGTCAGGATCCAGACATACTCTTCTAGATATGGATCTAGTTTTAGTCATTGTAATCAGTAAAAGATCTTATGACAAGTCCAATTGACTGCAATGAGTCTACTCTAAGTATGGCTAAATCTGGATCCAACCCAGTAGTCATGAAGAAGGTAAGTCTAGTCCCCAAGTCATAACCTATATGAAATGATTTATTAGATTGACTTATTAGTTTATTAGATCAATATGTCTTCTTCTCATTACACTGTAGTAACAGGTGAGCCATATGCTCCCATAAGCAGTCCCATTCAGCTGTCTGGTCACAGTTTACTGGACCAGCTGAAGCCTCTGAACACTTTTTGAAGGCATATCCATGTATTGCGCTTTCCAGTAGCCCAGATGTGATGGGATTAAGGCAAGTTGTACCATGGCCAGACTGAAGACTTCCCAGACCAGAAGTTGGCTGATTAGCCCCAGTTATACAAACACACTTCTGTGTATCTAGGTGGAGGGCTATATCTAGGAGTACACCCAAACAGCAACCCTGAGTTTTCAAGTGTTGGTTGAAATGCAACCCCATGCAAGACAGGTCAAACCCTACCCACGAATCTGCCTTTGGATTAACCAGGAGACTGCCTTGCCCGAACAAAACTATAATTCACTTGCCCTTGTTCAGTTTAGTGCCCTCATCCAATGCTATCAGACACTGATTTAGAACTAGAACAGCTTTCTGGATTTAGACAGAAAAAGACATGAGTTGGATTTCATCAGCATGCTGGAGACATTCCCCCCTTCCCCCACCTGCACATACACAGACTGGACAGCCTCTCTCCTTAGTTTCATGTATATGCTACGTGGCATAGCCCTCCTGCTTTGTATCTTATCACGATGCCACACCAACCCTCTGTTTGACCTATCTTCACATTTGTTTAAATAGTCACCATTTGTTTGTTGCAGAACGCAGCCGATAAGAACAATTCAACAACTTCATGAATAAAATTAGGAAATCCATAATGCTGCATATGAGACCAGGAATGGTTAATTCGTGATGGAGTGCTGAGATGGAGCCAAGACTGGTGCCAGCCAAACCAGCTGGAGGAGGGGGAGAGCATTCTATGGCTGGGGTGCCATGGCTGAGCAGGCCCTCTCACTCACCTCCGTACCATCCCAGCGGGGGAATGCAAAGGGAGATACTTGGGCAGGCGTATGTAGGGAGAGAAACTTGTAACCCCACTTCTTCTCTGCTCTGGCCACCCTCTAGCTTTTTAATGCATGGCTCTTCTCAGATGCCTCAAATAAAAGCACTGGGCCCTCCTATTCCCTGATAAGCTCACAGATAGATTGATGGGATTTGTTGAACTTTGTGCTTGTTATTCAGTCTCCTGGAGAGCCAAATCCCAGGGCTCTTTCCTATTTCTCCCACATTTACTGCTAATTTGAAGGGCAGTAATGTGTGAGTTAGCAATCATACTTTCTGTGCAGTTGTTGGAGTCAGCAGTCCGTCAGATTATAGCAGTGATCTGGGTCTCCAGCCTAGGACAGATCCTCCTATTCTGCCCGAAGTCTAACTGAGTGGCGAGTTGCATGGCATGATCAGGTTACCGCTTTCAGTTGGCACAACCTAAAACGTTGTAAGGTTTTCACAGGCATCACAGTGCTACTTCATGTTCAAGTAGCAAAGCACTGGCAGCTTTGTGGTGGCAATGTGACAGAAGGCATCTCTCCCTGTCAGGCTGGTTCAGATTAATTACTTAATAACACAGCAGCAGCCACAGTACTGCTGATGCGTATCAACTGATATCATCGGCACATGCATTGTTATAAATTAAAAAATACTTCTTTTGAATTTCTGACATTAGTGAGTTTTGCACATTTCAGTTCATGAACACTTTACACCCCTCTCCTCACAAGTACGAATGTCATACTGTTTATGCCAAGGAGTTGAAACCTTGTCAGCCAAAGGGCAAGATCAGAGAAGTTTTTTGGGGGGGGGGTGCATTCCAGTGGTGGGTGTAGTTGAATGCAAAAGATGCAGGGACTAAGGCAAAAAAGGTGGAACGAAATATATTAAAAAATGACATGCCTTTCTTACTGCAAGGAGAAGTGTTCCATCCTTGGAGAACTGGGGAGGGGGGAACTGGACAAAAACTGTCCAGGCATGGAATGATCAGTGGTTGGCAGAGGGAAGGTGGCATGGTTCTCCGGGGAACCAAGAGAGCCAGACTGGAACCCCCGGATTTGGCCCCAAGCCTTTCTGAGACATAAGGGGTGAGATCATGCAATGAAAGAAGGGTGCTTTGCTATGAGCTGCTAAGAGGTCATTCTCAAGATCTTCACCACAGCATCAGCTGACTAAATCAGAGAAGGGTAAAAAAGCCTCACTGCAGGGCACATGCCTATTGATGATGATCAACAGCATTAATACACTTTCACAACCACAGTTGAAGCCGCACATTAATCTCATCAACTGTTTCTTTTCCGTTTAACGTTCCACCTGCAACTGACTACTGGAGTGCCCCTCTGATCTTTTGGCTTGGACATCTTGTTACCAGTCACATTTAATAGCCATTTTCCTGTACAGTCAGCTTCCTCTGTTTGGTGATGAGGAATATGCCACAGGATTCCTAAGAGACAGGGAATATGTCCTGTCATTAAGTTCCAGATGTTAGAGGTTCTAATCATTAGAAAATGGTGATAATTTTCATGGTTTGTTTTATAAATCTGCATCTTGATTTTTTTGAATTTTCAAGAGGTGTTAGAGCTGATAGGTTGAACTAAACCAGAAATTAAAACACATGGACTACAATCCAGTTATGTGTAAAGAAATCACACTACAGTGCACAAGGGTATGCTCGACTGTGGCTGTGTTCTATAATATTTCCAGCTTCATGGAGGGTTACTATAAAGTACTGTCTTTAGTCATAGTGAGAGAGCATGCACACTCTGCATTAAACATACTGAAGCACTTAAGCCACCAGCCTTGTCTATATATATCAGCAGGCTCTTCCAAAAGCTGTGTGCCAAAATCATTGATAGCATGTTGGAACAGCTGCTGCACCTGAGAAATTGCTCTCTTAGATGGAACCTAAACATCTTCATATCCCAGTTTCCCTGAGGTCAATGTGCCTTCGTTCTAGTTCATCTTGCTTAGAGTTAGGGTTGAAGCCATTTTGTTTCCTTTTCAAGAAATATTTCTTTTTATGGTATCTTTGGGTCTATTTGGGCCCTTATTGGCCCTCCCATACTCCCATAATTCAGGGGTGGACAGCATAATTACTCCCATAATTCAGGGGTGGACAACATAGATCTTGTTAGTCTACAGCTCCCAGTCTATCTGGCCATTGGCTATGCTGGCTAAAACTGATAGGCATTCCAGTCCCACGACTTCTTGAAGGTCATAAGTTGCCCTCCATTGTCCTAAACTATACGTTTAACTTGTATAGTTAAACAAGTAACGTTTAACTTGTATAGTTAAAAGACAGTATAGCCACAGTACAAAGCAGTTGATCATAGACCTGATGCTGAATACTTCGTTTTCCAGAATTCAGCAAAGCATCATTTTCCTGATGCTTTTGTGCTTTATTCAACATTTCTAAAATGTAGATGAATGGTCTTAATTAAGTGCGTGCTGTACACTGCATCAAGGTGATCAGTCTGTGCTGTTAGGAAAAGAGCTACACAAGTTACTGCAGTTACTTTGAATAGGATACTTCATGTAACATACAGACAAAGGGCCCATGCCAGCAAATTAAACATCCCATTTATAATTAATAGTAAATTAATGTAAATGATTCCTCAGTTTTTGGTTATGTAGGAACATAGTGTTGTCATAGCATTCTGTACAAACTATACAGTACTAACTTCTTAGCCCTTGCTGCTTCCATCATGAGCTGCAGAGGAGGTGTTAGGGCAGCCCACTAGGACCACATCTGGCTCCCCAGATCTCTGGGCCATCTACCCCGCCATCCTGCTGTTCATGGGCACTTGCTGAAATAAAGATACAAGGCCTTCACAATCTCTGTCTCATTGGATCCCCCTGGATTAGCTACCTTTTTGCCTTCATCTTCTGCTGCTTCTTCAATTTTTTTCTGCCTAAGAGGATATCTTCTTCTGAAATCTAATATCCTCCTGACCCCTGTTCAGGCAACCCTTTTACAAATATGGATGTCCTTAGGAAACAAGGTCTTTTAACACAGAAACACAAACTGTGGAGCTTATATAAATTAGCATACGCAGCTGTGCATGCATGTATCCCCCCCCCCCACGGGCCTGAGATCCAGATAATTTTGCAGCTGAATACCATTCTGATGTTTTCAGAAAAATATAAATTATACTTACCCTATATGTCTTTCTTTGCTAATTATTCAGGTGCTGTTTTATATGGGTCAGTTTCTAACCTGTCCTACAGGATGATTTTGGCTTATGAATGAATGGTGATAAATTCTTAATGTTTTCAGATTGCTTATTTGGGTTCCTATAGGTTTATCTAGGTATTTTGAACCTGCAAAGAACAAACACATGAAGAAAGGTAGCATTCCATCCATACCCTCTTCCACTCTCACATTTGTTGCTCTCAACTTGGGGAGTGCAACTCTGCAAGGAAAACTGCCTGAAGAGGAAATACTTCTTTTTATTTAAACAGTATTTTAAAATGTAATAGTTTTTAAGTTTAGTCGCTCTGTTTGTTTTGTGATTTATTGTTTTGTTCTGTTTTATTATTTATTGGAATTCCTGTTTTAATTGTCTTTTTAACTATTGTAAGCCATCCTGAGAACTTGTATAATAGGATGGCATACAAAAGCTTTAAATACATGCATGCATACATACGTACATACTTTCCACACAAGCTGGAATGCTGGAAAACCAGCATACAGATGACTCTTTTTCATATATACATTGCTATATTGAGGCTCCACATCCCCTGAACTGGGTTATAGCCATTTAGACTCCACATAACAATTTTCCCACTGGCTACTGGCACACAGAATGATAAAACAGGTAAGCAAGAAGTACTTGGCTTGAAACTGACTTGACACCGATAGGAAAACTAGTTTAGTCTAAGCACAAGTCTCCCTGGGGGGTCTTGGTGAGCATTCTCAGTGTAAATCTAGCTTCAGTGGAGCCCACAACAAACCTTCCTTGCCTTTCATGGGGATGGAATTGCAACATTCATTACTAATCTTCCACTCCCATCTGTCAAAGTTGAAATCAGCACACATGAGTGTAAAGGAAGAGATAGAGTATCCTATGAATGACATATGGAAATTACCATGAGGAAGTGAAACTTTCATCTCTTTGAGAAAACCTTAGATTATCTTTTGCTAGCTTCTTATCATTTGGTGCATTTGCTTCCCAGCTCTGAAAGAAAATCTTAAAGGGCAGATGTTGCTACTGCAACCTGTTGAAGTATTTACAGTATTTTATGAAATCCCTCTTCTCTGCCTTGCATGCATTTCCTTGTTAACCTATATCTAGATTAAAAAGTGTGTTATCCACTAGAGAAAAAAGTCACTGGAAGAACAGCCAGTTATCCAGAAAGTTGGGAATTGAAGTCTGGGACACTTGGAGATCTACTTTCTACCCAGCTGTGATCTAGAGGATAACCTATGTTGTCCGGGGACTTGCACATCCCCAGCTGGAGATTAAACTTGGTTTTTTGTTTGTTTTGCTTTAACAAAAGGGCTCTACACCCTTTTGGGACATACTCCAGAGGCTGAAAAGCATCAGGCGTCATGCAGGCTGTGGAGAGTCACTCAAAAAATTCAACTCCAAAGCTACACCGGGTGCATGGAACGAGTAGAACACTTGTCTGTACTGTGGCTTATCCTCTTTAATGGTGTTTCTCCTTATCTGTGCTAAAAAAGGAAGGGGAGAAGTAAGATGTTTGTTTAAATACTATGTGGACAGTCTTGTGAACTGGTACAACATGCATTAAGCCTAATTTTAGATCCTCTTTCTACATGGACCTTGCCTAAAGGAGGTTTCCAAAACCTTTCAGGGAAGCAAAAACAAAATAGCCATATGAATTGGCTTTAGATTTTTGCCAAACTCATGTCCACAAGTTTCAATAGAATCTATACCTGATGCCCTGGAATTTTCATGCTGATCCTTCATAGAGTCCGTTTAAATAAACAAGATAAGGCTAAAATGAAAACATTGAAAATCAGCTTATTTCATTTACATTTGCCTTGCTTCATGAGATATATTAATAAGTTAATGGTATACATTAGCACCAGTCCAAGTAAGTTTTGCTTAATTAGATTGTGGACATACTTTGCAACTAAAATATTATCATTTTTGAAGATTTTTCCAAATCTTAATTGCCTTCTACACTCAGTACATATTCGCCAGAAAATTCAATAGCCTATTCAGGACACAAATGCTCAGACCACTCTTAATCTTGAAGCCCCAAAAGATTGATAGTTAAGAAGGGATGTTAATGCAAATGATTTAACAAAATTTGGCACGAAATGGTTATGTGTCTAATTTCATTAGTCAATGTGATCATTAAAAAAAGTGGCGGAGTGGGTTACAAAGAATCACATTTACTTAAAAATGCAGTACTACATTTGTTTCTTTTTCTTTGCTGCAGTAAATGTGGTCTGGAGTTATACAAAGGGGAAAGTTATATTTTACCAGTTGTTTTCTTAGCTGATGCTATTTTGTTTCAATAGTTTGACAATGTGAATGAAATGGATTTCGCAGCACAGTTTTCGAAATAAAAGTCAGAATCACAAGATAGAAACTCAACAAAGCAGGATTCCCCTTGTGGTTTTATGTATTAAACAAATTACTCACCACAAATTCCATCTAGCTTGGAATCTATCAAAAGGACCATTTGAGATTCAGAAGATATATGTGCATTCATTGAAATTGGTATCAAAACTGAAGTGTGCCATAACATATATATTGATCTTAATTCTAAATTGTTCTACATAACTTTATTTACATTTAAAACAATATTTAATGCATATTTAAGTAGTTATTGATTCATCAGGAATTTGCCTGTGTAGTGACAACACTGTAAAGGTAACAGTTCTTTTATCATATTAATTCTTCTGAAACTTGATGCCATAAACATCAGCTCATAAACATCAGCTATAATCCTATGGACATACATGCATATGAATTAAAGCAGAACCAATAGACCTTAATCCTAAAAGTAAATGTGATAAGAGGGGGTGCCAAAACTGCAAACCTTTCTCTATTGAAGCAGGAAGCAAAACATCTTACTTTGAAGAGGGGGGTCAATGTTTTCTTTTACAGTTTTACAGTTACAGCAGAAAAAACAGCCATGTGGTTTTCCCCAAAAGCAAATGATTTGAATTGTTACTGTTAACAAATCTTTCTTAATAGTGCAGCTGTTAATAAACACAGAGCTGGTTTTCTTTAGTAGTTCTGCTAATGGTAAGCAGTTCCTCAGACAATTCCCATTAATGTATAGCAACAGAGAAACATCAATTAACAAACACATCCCTTTTAAATAGAAAGAAAAATAAACCTTTACCAAAGATGCCAGCCATGGCTCTGTTTTTCCTCATCAGGTACATGGCCCAGGATAGGGGAGATGACATGCCAAATTGTGCATGGTTCATGGTCAAATGCGATAGGACCACAACCAAGCAGAGTAGCCAGCTGCAGTGAACGGCCAGCAAAAACTAAATAAGAACAGGGCAGCTCTCTCTCTTTTTCTCTTCCCTAGTGTACTACCCTAGAGATCTTTATTTAAATTGAAAAATGACATGCAGTCATGCTTACTGTGTTGTTTTTCACTAACCAAACTCACAGGAGACTTCCCTCCTTTTTTTTGCCCTCAGGCATTTATAGACTAGTAATTTTTATTTAGATACTCAAATGATTTTTCCCATTGCCCAGAGTGGAAAGAGTTGACTGAGAGCCTTTCCACTTTGGTGGGTAAAAGAATAAGGATAAACACTTTGGATAATCTGTTATAGAGGCATGTTCTTCAGGAAACCACCATCTTACGCTGATACAAAGTGGGTACTGCCAGTCTTTCCCATAGTAGGTTTATAATCAGGATGCCTGTAAGCCTCTGAACTTGGATAATTGAAGGCGTCCTATTGAGGGCAGAAAAAGCATGGCGGTAAAGATCACCTCCATGTTTCTCCTGCTCCTAAAGCAGTAAGATGGTCAATTCAGCTTTCTAAAGTTTTGTGCTTGCTCATGAGGAGGATAGGCTGAGGTTCAGCTGAGATAAATGGTATCTCAGCAGAACCTCACTTATGTCCTCCCCTCCTTTGGAATGCCCTCCAACACCAGCTCTGAAGTGTGTCCTGCAACTCCTGAGCAACAACTGATGTGGAAAGAACCCGCTGTCTGTGAAGCCCAAGAGCGAGTGCTCTTACGTTTCCAAGGCTGCAGCTCCAACGTTTGATAACGTTAGACAGTGTCTAGTGAGCATAAGATTGCACCCTTAAACTCTAGAAATCAAGACCAGGTGCATATCTGAATGTTATACTGTAGGCTGAACAGAGAGCCTCATACAGAAGTCGGAAGGCAGATTTTTGAGACCAGTGTAACTCAATAGGTAAAAAAAAATCATAATGGCTTTTCTTGCCTTGAAATCTAGGGGGCTGAGATCATTCATATTATTCTGCACATTAAGGGCATCACTATATACAAGTTTAGGGGCATGCTGGGAACTGTAGGCCTTTTCTCTTTCTAACATAGATAGGCTTGCACCCTAAGTCTTATTGAGCCTGAAGGGTAGAACGTTAACAGCTGGATCCACAAACCAACCAAAAGGAAATATTCAGATCACCTAACTCTACTGTCCTTTGGACCAGACTATTGCAGCGTATTGTACATGGCAGGCCCGTTGAAGGCTTCTTAGAAGATCCCATCATTCTGCTAGGTTCTTATGGCTTTTTATTTATTTGTTGGATTTGTTTAAAGTCACCCATTAGCATCATGCTCTCTAGGCTGCCAAGTAGCAGCTGAGGGTGGCATACTAATATTTCAACTCAAGTAGTCAAGCAAATAGACAGGTGATTGTCTCTTTCTCATTTGGAGTTCAGCATCATCATGCCAAGCACAGTGGATTATGCCTCTAAGTAAACAGTCTAATAATACTGTTTTTGACTACTCTCAGATACCACATGGGCGCAAAAGAGAAGACCTAACAAATCTAACAAATGTAGTCAAGGAAATATACACCAAGAATCATGTAGGGCATATAGTGTAGCTGAGAACATTTTTGCTGTTGTAATGCATTGAACAAAATCCTCTCCCTTTATATTGTGCACAATAATATGATATCAGAAAGTGTTTTCACAATTCTCTTTTCAATTCAATTTCAATTCAATAAGTTTATTGTTGCAACCATAGGTCATAACGTAACTTAAAAGTGCCGTAAAATACCATAAAACAGTAATAATAAAAGAGTAAGATAGTCAGATTATAAAATAAAATAATAAAAGAAAGAAAAATTTAAGCTCTTAGTTGTAGCATTGGCCCTGCTTAGTTATAACCTTTTATTTACAACTTTTATTATTTTATATTATAATCTTACTATAATCTGTTTTAAAGGTGGTTTGGAAGGAGACTACATGTGTGTTTGTCTGGTGTTTGCAAGTAGGCTGCATCTTCCAGGGCATCTCCCATGATTTGCAACCATTTTAATATTCTCCTTTCTAACAAGAAAACTCTGCTATATCCCTGAATGGCTTTCAAGCCTGATTCAAGGTGCTGGTTTTAGCTTACAAATTTCTTTGTGGCTTGAGACTGCAATAATTGACAAAGTGCCTCTTCCAACTACAATCTACCCAAATACTATGCTCAATATTTACAGCATCAAGGAAAGGGCCTTTCCTGTGGAAGCCCCCCAGTTATGGAAGGATTTCTCTGCTGAGGTCTGCCTGGCATAAATTCCCTTCCATGCTGAGTTGTTTTACATTTTTAAATAATACATGAAGTGGAGGTTTTCTTCAGCTCTTAGTAGTTTAGAACATTTAAAATTTGGTTTTACATCTTCAGTGAACACTGCTGATGCTTTTACTGTTATTCATATTTTATATTGTATTTGATGGATTGTTGTGCACTGCCCAGAGAATTTTGGTTATTGGGCAGAATAGAAATGAAATGACGAAGTAGCAGGTTAAAAGACTCAAGTAGGAAAGCTCCAAATCTTTGCACTGCTGGTAGATTTTATTTTAGTTTCTAGTTTTATATTATAATGCCTTTTTAAACATCTATATTATATTTTATCATGTGGCACTTTACATTTTTAATCATTTATGAACAGCTCAAGGAAGTTCAGCTACTGGATGATATGGAAATGTATTAATTAATTAATTAACCAGGTAGCAGGCAAAGTGAAAACTCTTTGCAGGAGTCCTTAGATTTCTACCACTAGTCAAAGGCAGCAACACTGACTGAAAAATAGTTTGATCCATTATGAGACAGATTCCAGAGTTCCTATGGCTGTAACCATACTCACTACGAAAAAACAACCAACCTTGCTTCTTTTTTAAGAGTGTGAAAAAATAGGCAATAATTAAATGTGACTATGAAGTTAGAAAGACTTACATTATTTTGATTACTATGATTCCCCATACCTATTTTCTCGTCTGCATGGGAAAGAAATAGTCTTTAAAAGTAATATTTTCACTTCCCCAGGAAAATTATGGAAGGAGAGGAAGAAAAAGGTGACATGTAAGATACCACACATATTTCACTGTCCTGGTGACTGTTGCACAATCTTATTTTGCAATGTTATTTAACTGTAACAGAAAAGGCAATTGAGGCCTTAGGCAAAACTTTTTGCAACTATATGGCAAGATGTTTCCTGGACTTTTCAGACAGTGTTTCAGCAAAGACGCAACAACAATGCATCTGCAAAGGGCAGATAAAGCCTTCCTCACTGTCATAGTCTTATCCTTTTGATATCTGGGCAGGCCATGCTCTTCAGTATGGGATTTGGAAGTCAGAGATCTTATAAGATGCTTTCATGCTTTATCTTGCTTTTCCCTGTCAGGGTCTTTCAGCTTCAAAAATCAAAAGCCACATGGATGTTTATATTGTCACAAGAAAGTAAGGCCTTACTAGGGAAAAATATTTCCATTAAAAAGGATTAAATTGTTAGAGTTGGCCATTAACTCATAATGCATGTGTTCATTTTATTCTGGAACACATTGGTGCAGAGTCATTTTCTCTGATAATTAAATAGTGATGCCTGTAGCAACTTTTGCCAAACTACCATCAAGTATTCCCACTTCAGTCTGATACCCATCATAAACAAATATGGAAGTTCACCTTAATTTAATTTATGTCATTTGATAGTCAGTATCAGTACAGCAAACATTCAGGAGTTGATGAGTCGGTCCTTAGTGATGCTTGCTGTGAAAGAACACCTTGGAATATAGGAGTTTATTTGAACCTTTATTCAGCACCTGATAATGTTAACTGGAATGATAAAAATATCACTGAACTTGGACAGTGTGAATATCACTGAACTTGGACAGTCCTTTGCATAGTCACCTGGAAGTAAAATCTATTTAACCCAAAGAGACTTACTTATGAGTAAACATGCACAAGATGGATTGTTAGAGTGCAATCCTATGTGTGCTTACCTGGAAGTAAGCTCCATTGAACTCAGTAGGATTACTTGTGTGGGGGATTGCACTGTGTAGTTGCAAAGCTGTGCTCGCTTGGAAGGGAAGTTACTTCTTACAAACATGGGATAGTGTTGTCACATGTTAAAAGTTTATGCATTGCACCCCTGAAAATGACAACACAAAGACATGCTTGTGTCAAAACAGGATCCTCCCAATGGGCTTTAACCATTTGCTAGACGGTGATGCCCTGGTCAGCTTTGCTAGCAAGCATGTTATAGCCACAGGATAGTAGCCCTCATCGTCCAAGAGATTCCTAGCCAAATCCTCCATCTACTCATTGGTATCTAGAGAAAAAGATGCATCCATCTGCCTCAGCTACAATGTATTATGCTTGCATAGTGGCTAGCAATTATATGCCATTATAGTTATTTATGATTTATATGTAGAACCTTCAAGGTGCAAAGTACTTAAGGATGCCTGTCCTGCTTGGCTTTGCTGAAGTCCTCTGAGGCACATCACTGTGCTTCCCAGGTGGGTCTGCTATACTCCTACAGTGATTTAACACTGACTTAAATGCTTGTGCTTCCAGTTATTTTGCCGATTTGTCTTAATGAAAGTTGGGGAGAGTTTAAGAGGCTTGATATGACAAAGCTTCAATACTTCTGCTCCAGTGTAACCTGAGCCAACAGGAGGGTACTTGTCATAGAAGTCTGTGTGTGGACATATTATGCAATGTATTTGCATCTTTTATTCTCTTTTCTGGCTGGCATGCCATGCATGGAACATGCACTGCCGCTTATATTATCTCTACACTATTTACAGAATGTTTTGCTGACAACAAGGTTACAACCTGATCTGAAGTGGAGAACATTCACTTTTATACTGTAATATATGGCAAAATGATTTCTTCATGCCAACTAATAGTTCAAAAAGAAGCTGTCTCCTGTTGCCATGTTTTGTAGTGGGAAAACAGAACCCCACAGTACAGTAGTTCTAACATCTCCAGTCTATGGACTATAACTCCCAGGGTTCCAAGTGAATGGACATGTTGGCAGAGACTGAAAGGGCTTAAGGTCAAGAATATTTGGAGGACATTAGGTTGAGGAAGGCTGTGTTAGAGCATTTTCTCGTACTTCATGCTGTTTGATGCATGCACATCATTACTCAGGCTTCCTTCCTCTGGAGATGTTCTACTAATTTCATTCTGATGTTGGTGCAACTGACAATTAACTCCTGACAGAGTGGTTCTAAAGGCACCGGGCCTTAATATCCTTCTACACCAAGAGCGGAAACCTGCCATGAGCCCTTGGATAAGGTGCTCATAAGCCAAGGTGAAGGCAGGTGAAAATTGCAATCCAACAACACCTGCAGGGCTACATGCTCCCCATTCCTGTTCTACAATAATGAACAGGAAAGAGAAATACCCATAATCACATCTATCGACTGCTTTCAAGCATATTTGTCTTTCTTTTCTGGGAGTTCCACACTCATTCTCTCAGGAGAAAACATTCTTTGCAGACATTCTTTGATTTATGCCTGCATTTGTTAGTATTTTGTACCTTTTCTGGACCACCCCATACTGGTTTGCTCCAATTTGATTTTTGAATAGGACACAACTTTGACCCAACCTGGAACCCTCTGAGTGCAAAGCATGGACATAGCCAGTGAGCCAGGCAATTCTCCTTCACAGGCTGCCTTTTTGTTGGAGAAGAAAGTTTCTCCTTCCAAACTTTGCAGTGGATTTCAGCAGGCCAAGTCTCTCTGTCTCTGCCATGCAATCTGCCCTCGTTATGATTTAGCGCTCTGCACCACTCTTTCTGCCCCTGCAGCCTATCCAATAACGTTGATTAGGCTGCAGGGCAGAGCAGCATTTTGCACTTTGTTTGAGGGCAAGGTTTCAGTTTGGGAGAAAACCCAACCTTCCTTTCTTTAATAATTCAAGTGGTAGTATTGTGTAGATACTCTTAACTGCTACTTAAAAGTAATTAATTGATTTTCTGACATATCAGTTAACAATGTATTGCACTGACATGAAGTTGTGATTCGGCTGTTGATTGGGCTGGTGACTAGACGCATCAAGCTCAGTTCAGGAGTTTAGTGTGAAAGACTCTAAAAATATTCACCTATAAAAGGAAAGGGATTGGAAAGGCGCTGTTCTTTAAAGCTCTCTAAACTCATAGGCAGCACCAGCAGTCATTACAATAAAATACTGTGCTGCTCAGTGGTATTACATTCAGAAAACTCTGCTGGCGTGACCACGTAATTTTTAATACCAAAAGGCATCAACCACTAATGGCATATATTTGTGCATGTGCTTCTAAGATTGCCCTGCGATTACTCAGAAGGGGCCTTTGCACTGCAGCCTTTCCACATGAGTGGGCACTGAGAGGTAGAAATGAAAGGTGGGATCAGAGGGAAGGAAGAGGAGCACTGTGAAGTGAAACGCCAGTCTTCCATTTGCATTGACTCAACCCGTGGGCTCAAAATGGAGAAAGGCTGGGCTGGTAAGACCACATTCATCCATTCTATTTAAAGTCTGCCATTTCTCTGCAAGGTACCCTCTGTATACAAGCACCATACTGCATCTGTTTGGCATGAAGGTATGCTCTACCTGGGTGACATTTCTAGTGCCTTTGGAATCTGCACTTGGTCCAGAATGCAGCGGCAAGGACATTGGGGCCCGCTTGGATGCACACGCATTGAATCATGTAGCATCCATTCTATGGCACTGAGATGCTACACGAAATGCGGCTTATTGAACTCAGTGGTCATTCTGAGTTCAGAAATGGCTTAATTGTTTGTAGCTGGTAGATTCATGCACTTGGAAGACATTAGGGCATTTCCCTGTAGAAATTCTGGTCCCAGTAATCGCAATATATTTACCCATTAGACCTTTACTATTAGTGTTGAATGATAGGTTGGATTTGGATTCATAGGTTCAGTGATGCCACAGGGACATAAATTAGCCCCATTGGATCATTCTAAAGGGAGCAGCCTATGGTGCTGTTCCACTTCCCTTGGTTTTGTTGTGCTTATGCAGTGCAACTTTTGTGCTTCTACTAATAAGCCCAAACAAATGAAGACATCCTTTTCTGAAGGGAGGCTTGCCCTGCTCTGAATGTTTCTGCTCATTCTAGGTTATTTTTAGAGGTGGAAAATCTCCACTGTTCAAACACATGGACACAAGAGGATAATATGCTAACCATGATTAGATCTGGACCCAACCCACATATCCATATCACACATTAAGTCAGGAGTAAGCAATTCCAACACAGAAACCACGTGTGTGTGTGTGTAAAATTACATGTATGTAAAACATGCACACAGGATTAAATACAAAACATGTATTAAATTAAGGCTATTCAGTTGTCCTCTTTTCAGATTTTGACTGCTCTAAAGCTTTATGTTCACAAATATGATGAATGTGGACATATTTAAGCTTTAACTGAAGGGATAACTGGAAATTCCTGAAAGCTTGAAGCAATGCATATTCTAGGGGGCTGTTTAGGTTCAGAATAGGAGGCGGTCTGAAAAAGAAAGTGGCAATGAATAATTAATGCCCGCTGCAGATGAGAGAAAGTATCAAGAATTTGCTGAAGTCACTGATTGATTTTCTGACACAACTACTGAAAAGACAGGGAGGCACACTCTGCATATGGAGTGTCAGGTATACCATCCATTGTTAAGCGGGATTCTACAGTTTAGTCGCTAACACAGTTTGGGTTTCATCGATTACAACTGGAGACCTGTTAGGACCTTGCAGTGGCAAACACAGACCAAATTGACAGGCAGCTGTCAGGCTGCAAAGCAGTCTCTTCATAACTGAGCCTTGTTTCCTTCAGGCAGCACTACAAAAGTACTGCTGGTATAAACATCCCTTTCTCTTTCAAAGTACCCCTGGATTTCAGGCAAGCATGCTTTCAACAATGTGCAACTATTTCAAGAACTGCTTACCCCAGTCTGATGCTGTCCTGATGTTTTGGACATTTCAGCATTCCCATCCATTGGCTCTAATGGCTGGGGCAGCTGAAGTCCAAAACATCCAGAGGGATATCAAATTGAGGAAGACTGCTCTAGAAATGCATTTCTTCCCGGTCAAGGTTCTGCTGAAAAGAACAGCTATTACTCCAGCAATTTCCCCCTTAGTTTATGCTACCATTATTTCTTTTATCATCTCAGGGCCCTGAAACATTCTTGGTATGGGTAAGGAAATAAATATTTGATCAGGCCACATCTAACATTTTGTGAGGCAAGAATCCACAGCACTCAGTGGTGAATTTGCAGCAAATATACATGCAGTCCATACTCAGTGCAAAATATACACAGTATACAAAAGACCTTTCTGCTCGGCATCAAAGAAGCCATTCCCTTTCTCCATAATAATGGAATGTGGCTGAGCATTTTGTGATGGTTGAACCATGCTCATGATTTATAGTCTATCCTATACATTAGTTTTCTAAATTTGTAATATTTCTTATTTCTTATTAGTATACTTTATCACTTTCTAGAAAGTAGACTTCTAGTATAGAAATGCCAAGTTGAATACAGAACTAGCTGCAACATAGAGATCCTACTACTGAGTCAAGTTGTTATAAATGTGTATGGATGCAAAGGGATATAACTGAGTGCATATGATTTTTCTTAGTGGAATATATCATTTATCTAATTTTATGTTGCATGAAAATATAATCTATATATGTGTGAAAATGAAATGAAAAAGAAAAAAGGTGTTGCTGTCAAAAGGCAGAGAGAAGCAGGTGCCCAAAGGCAACTAGTTTTGGGTATCACGAAAGGGTCCCAAATTGTTTAAGTTTAATGGGCTATTTCCAGATTTAGTATATTTAGAATAGACTCATTGAAAACCATAGGACTTGATCATGACGTACTTGTCCCAGCTTTTAGTGGGTCTGCACTAAGCAAGATTACATGTGAATCCAACCAGATAAATCAGTATGGCATTTTTAGTCACAAAGAGAGGTATTTATTAGATTTTTCTGCCTCAGATGCCAAAATAGCTTTGGGTGGGACAATGTAACTTGTCTTGGGGCAAAGATAACACTAGCAATTCCTCCTTGGGACCTGAGCATGGGACTTATCGAAATCACTTAATTTTCAAAATCTCCATTCTTCTCTGATAGTTCCCTCCTCTGCCCATATAATTGTGGGAAATGAGTGGCAGCTGTTATTCCCATGTAATCCTTCTGCCCCACACTCCAGAGGCTCACATAATGCAGCTTCTGTTTTGCCAGTGACAGTTCTTATTCTCACTGCAGGACAGTCTGTTGTGCAAGAGAGATAACCCTTTTGCACGTGGCTTGATTCAGTGTAAAATTTGTAGCGCTAAACCTGTGGAGCACAGCATGCCACCTTCTCATATATTATTTTAGCCACTCCATGGTTGACTGTCTTCAATAGAAATGACCATAATTAGTGAATTCAAGCATCAAAGTGACCTTTCATTCCTCAAGTGCAAAGGTATTAAATATGCTTCTAATTAAGAAATAGATTTAATTACAGCGTTGGTATGGATGTGGGGAAGGGTTGCTTCCAACACTCATTTGTTTTTATTTATTTATTTATAGCATTTTTATGCCGCCCCCATTGCAGAAAGTCTTGGGGCGGCTTACAAAAAAGATAAACAACGTAAGATAGAATAACATTAAAAATTCGGATCATCTCGGCAATAGTTTAAAACCAATAAATAAGAACAACAATTAACAATTAAAATATTGTTTAAATAAAAAGGTCTTGGCCTGGCGCCAAAAAACAAATAATGACGGTGCCAGGCGGACCTCTCTGGGGAGCGCATTCCATAGATGGGGCACCACCGCAGAGAAAGCCCTCCTCCGGGTACTCACCCTCCTAACATCCTTCACAGAGGGCTCCCGGAGAAGGGCCTCTGCCGCCGATCTCAAGGGGCGGGAGGGCATATATGAACGCAAGCGCTCCTTTAGATAACCAGGTCCCAAGCCATTAAGGGCTTTATAGGTGATAACCAACACCTTGAATTGGGCCTGGACTTCAATGGGGAGCCAGTGAAGCTGACAGAGAACTGGGGTTATATGAGAATTTGTGTACAGTTCCTATGAATTTCAAACAACTGGACAAGGGCCCCATCTCTCATCCTGAGTGGCTGAGCTCAAAGGCAGAAAATAGGGATAAAGTGGAAAGGAAAGCTTTGTACTCCACTATTTATCATTGTGACTTAGTAATTCTGCATTTGCTGTTGCTGCCAGTGGGAGTGGAGGCATGAGTGGAAAAATATTTGTGAGCTTCTTGCCCCCAGGTTAAACAGTAGCCAGGGAGAGAGCCCACCTCCTACTGAAGTCAATAAAAAACCTCATTGATTTGAATGAAACAGGAATGCTACTCCCATGCTGTCTTATTATCATTATTTTCACCTATTTTCCAAGTTACGCTTATTACGTTAATGAATCCTCTATTTCCAGGTACAGAGAATGGTCCTTATTTACAAGGTTACTCTAGGAGATCTGGGGATAAGTATAATTGCCAGTTAGAACTTCTGCTTTCCTTTGAAAACAAAGGCATACTGTGTTTTGTACATTCACTGTAATGGTGGCAAACAGCTGTTAGGAGACAGTATGCAATTTCCACTCAGATAGTCCAGGTTTCTTACCAGCCATGAGCCTGCTGTGTGATATTCATCAGGCAATAAAACATAATGCATTTTCCAGGAAACATACACACTTACATAAAAATGCAAATCTCCACTTTTTATTGTAAGCCTCCATTGTGTAAGTGTATTATGAATCTCTCACTGAATGTAAATTCAGTATTTCAGAACTGTGCTAAAAATAACTCAAAGAATTATCACTCTGCCATCTAAGTGGATATCTTTGTTACTCAGTTCTTGTAGGAAAATCAAGAAAGCCCATCCTATGTGGAATATATTAGTGTAAATAGGTTTTGTTCAGTTTGTTCATAGATTAATGGTGCCTATGCAAATTGTTCTCACTGTCTTATTCAAGTCAGCTGCCTACAAGTAAGGACACTAGGAACAGGAACAAGGTTAGGTATTTTCAACATATGCATTGTACTATTTTACTGTTTGTATTGGCTACTTTATATAGTTATTTAGAAACCTGCCAAGCACTCTTGCAGGGATGCACTTTGGAGCTCAAGCTTGGTCCTGCAGCCCCCTTATCTTGGGATGGGAAATGAAATCCAGGACCAAACTGCTCCTTGCATTTGAGAAAAATGCACTTTAAAATGTACTTTTCCCAGTTCTCAGAAGCACCCTGGCTGGCTGGCTGTTGCCTGTTTTACAAATAACATTGGCAAGGAGTCAAATAATGTATGCACTATGGGATTACATATAAAATTCTTTTCCTTCCAGTGTAATTTTCAAATCAGCAGCAGATTACTTAGGCTCCTGGTTCTGCTGCTGAGACCACCACCCTGGAGCAGAGTGAGCCCTGCTGCTGTGTCTACTAAACAAGGAGGCAGGCAGGCAGGCAGGCAGGCAAGTAGAATGCAATAGGTGGGTGAAGGTGGATATTGTGGCATGGGAAGAGAAATCCTGCAGCGTCAGGGGGAGAAGTGAAAGAAGTCTAAAGGAACACCTGAGGACCCCTTGCCAGGCCTGCCAAAACCTGGTAGTGCCACTGATAGCTGCTATCTAAGAAGATTAAATGCTATTTGAGAATAGCATCCACCTCATAGATGTACACCTTAATGTGGCATGGGGGGCTGAGACTGTCAGATTGTCAAGAGTGATGCTACCAAGAGGCCAGACTGTTTCACTAGGCTGGTGTCCTAGCAGGGTCACCTAAGATGGAATGGTCAAAGTGTAGACACCGGACTAAGACGCATCCACCATTTTCAGGAGTAACAGTCACATCAGCAAAGGAGAATGGATATCTTTGATGGTGATGGGGCAAAGGTGACTCTGGCACAGCATCTTTCACAGATCACAGCAGTGATGCTCAAGCTAACTCTGGTTAATACTGTGAAGAAGAAAGGAATGGTCAATCTCTTCGGACTATTTCTTACCTTGAAAACCCTATCAGAACACTCCAAAATGAAAAAAGAGATAGTTCCAGAACATAGTTCCAGGTCAGGAGGCAATCAACTCACTACACAAGAAGAGAAAAGAACAAGTATGAATACCACTGACACTATTAACACAACTATGTAAATCAAAACTGAAGAGAAGTCTAGTGACTGATATGTACAGAAATGAAATGAAAGTTCAGTGCAGCAAAACATTTTACCATTGGAATATGGAATGTGAGAAGTAAGACTCAAGGAAAACTGGAAATGGTAAAGCAAGAAATGGAACAGTTACACATTGCAGTACTTGGTGTGAGTGAACTATAGTGGACTAGAATGGAATATTTTCAGTGTTTTACTCTGGAAATAACCAACTCAGAAGAAATGAAGTGGCTCTAAGAATGAAGCAAGGTGTAGCAGAGACAGTAAGGGGCTATAATGCAAAGTCCAACCAAATAATATTCCTCAGAATTCTCAAAAAAGCCTATACTCAACAACAGGTACTGAAGGAGAAGAAGAAATTGGAAACTTTTAGACAAATGTTCAAAAGGAATTTGATCATGCACCAAATCAAGACATAGATGGCTTGTCCACAAAAATAGGAAACAAAACATAATCAAATATTGTGGGATAATTTGGCCAAAGGGTGATAAATGAAGCAAGAAAATGACTCATAGAATTCTGTGAAGCCAACATTCTGAAAATGGCAACCAGAGGCCAATACAGAAATTAAATGGAACTGGAAGTGGGGAATGGAGAATGGAGAATAATTGGGCATGCGGGATGAAGATACTGTATTCTACTGCCAAAACAAGACCAGGAGAAAACTGGGGGCATGACCAATGGGGGAACATACAATCTGGCCAAGATTAAAGAAGGAGAAAGTGGAAACAGGATGTGGAAATATACAGAAAGAAATAAAAGGTTGAGGAAGAACCTGCAATATTAGAAAGTTAAGTAGAAGCTGCTCTGAAAGCACTTGGAAGGAATAAATAACCTGGAGTAGATAGGGCACCAATAGAATTCTTCCAAGCTGCAGAGAATGAATTGGTCCAGATCCTAAAAGAACATGTCAAAAATATGGCAAAGAAAACAATGGCCCATGGGCTGGAAATGTTCAATATCTACACCAGTTCTCAAGAAAGGAAATTCTAAGGAGTGCAGGAACTACAGGGCCATTGCACTAATTTCCCATGCAAGCAAAGTGATGCTCAAGATGTTGCAACAAAGAACTTTACTCTATATGAAGCAAGACATGCCTGAAGATCAAGTTGGATTCTGAAAAAGAAGGGACAGTTGAGATCATATTGCAAATACATGTTGGCTGCTGGAGCACACCAAAGAATTGAGAAGACAGTAAGTCTATACCAGGACTTCTCAAACTTTTTCACCAGGGGGCCAGTGGAAAGGTGCTGGTGCCAGGCATGGGCCGGAAAGGTGGCACGCGAGGCGGGTGCACGAGGCAGCGGCTTGCTCACTTGGAGATCGTTTTCTCCAAGTGAGCAAACCGCTGCCTCCCCACATGCAGGGCAAGGTGGGTGGCTACGGGTGCATGCACGGCAGGTTCAAATGGGCATGGCGGGCCAGATCCAGCCCCCGGGCTGTAGTTTGAGGACCCATGGTCTACACTTTATACACTACAGCAAAGCTTTTGACTCTGTGGATCATGAGAGGCTATGGCTATGGCTGGTACAGAAAGAAATGGGGGTGCCTCACCACTTGATTGTCCTGATGTGTAACCTGTATTGAGGATAAACAGCTACTATTATTAGGACAGAATATACAGAAACAGAATGGTTTCCGATAGGCAAAAGCATCAGACAAAGGTGCATTTTATCTTTGTTCAGTCTGTATGCATAGCATATCATATGGAAAGCTAGATTAGGATCAAAGGAAGGAACACAAATTGGCAGAAAATACATTGATGATATGAATATGATACCCTATTACTGGCAGAAGGCAGCAATGAATTGAAATGACTCCTGGTGTAACTGAAAGAAGAACGTGCAAAGGCAGGACTGAAGCTGAACATTAAGAAAATAAAAATCATGACTACAGAAGAATTACTCAACTTTAATGTCAACAATGCAGAAATTGAAATTGTGAAAGATACTGCATACTTTGGCTCAGTCATCAATTCAAAGGAAGACTGCAGCCAAGAAATTTGAAGAAGACTGAGATTGGAAGGACAACCATGAAGGAACTAGAATAGATCATTAAATGAAAGAATGGTTCACTGAAGACCATGGCTAAGATCATCTGCACTTTTGTATTCCTGATCACTATGGACAGCTTTGAAAACTGGACAGTGAAAAAAGGTGACAGGAAGAAAACTGATGTGTTTGAAACATAGTGCTGAGGAAAATTCCCTGGACTGATCGAGGAGGAGGAGGAGCAGGAGGAGGAGGGCCTGAGATTAAATCAAGCCAGTACTTTCTCTATAAACAAAAATGACAAAACTGATATATTTTGGGCACATCATAAGAAGGCAAGACTCAATGAAGAAGTTAATAATGTTTGGTAAAGTCAAAGGCAGAAGACTGTCAGATGGATTGATTCCATAAAAGAGTTTGTAAATGCTGGGCAGGACTATCAAGGGCAGGATTTTTTGGAAGGCATTCATTTATAGGGTCACCATAATTCAAAGACAACAGTGGTTACTATTTTATATTAACACTATTTTTGGGGGTGGGCATGTCAGGGGCAATGCCCAGTCCCATTTCTGCATTACGTGGAGCAATTTCAGATTTACTGAAATATATGCTTCTTACTTTGGAGTTAATGCATGTGACTATGTAAAGGAAACAACAGTGGTAAGAAAGCAGGTATGCATTTAGAGAAAGGTAATAATGTAAACAAGACTTTCCCAACTTGATACCTTCCAGATATTTTGGAGTTCAGACTTCAACTCCCATCTGCTCCTGCCAATATAGGCAATGGTGAGGGATGCTGGAAGTTGTCCTCTGAAACATATGGATGGTACCAGGTTCAAGGAGGTTGATATATATTGCTATTGGTAGCCCTTTTAAAGAACCAAATTTTATAGAACTTTATTTAGATATTAGGTTTTCAGTAAGCTATTCAACTTGAGCAGTGCCTTTCAGTTTTGCCTTTCACTTTTTTCTCTTATCTCTGGGTACAGCTGCCTGTATAACAGTATCACTTCAGGTTTCTGTTTTCCAGTTATAGGTTTAGTCCCTGCCCTTGATCAATTGCTTCACTTCTTTGACTTGCTGGCCTTAACTTGCTGGGCTTCAGAACATAAGGCATTATTGTGTGCTTGTGGTACTTTGCTGACAGAAGTTTGTAAGTGTTTTTCATTACATCCTCCTCCAGGGCTTCTCATGTGTTTTCCAGCCATTGTTGTGGCTTTTCTAGGGCAAGAAAAGTGCAGTCCTTTGGCATTAGAAAAAGGCTGGGTATTTTTTGTCATTGAATTACATTGCAGCAACTCTTTGTGGTTGTTTATGGATAGGAAAACAGAGAAAATGGCTCCCTGGGTAAAAACAGCAATACACTATTGCTCCAGCAATGGAAATGGAAAGTGAAGTGTCACTCAACCCATGAGAGAAACATGCCATGTAGAGAAGCTCTCCGATCCACCAGGTGGAACATATCCTGCCAGGAATGTGTTATCTCTTGCCTGGTACTTGATGCATCCTGGGGTGTGGGGTGGTGGGGACTAGTCTCATATGGGATTCAACCCACTGCTTTCCTGAGGTTTCTTCTTCCATTTTTATTGCATGAGGAAAATGTGTCCTTTAGACTTTGTTGATTTTCCTTGGGATTTTCTATTTTTTGGCCTTTCTATATATTATATTAACCACTTACAAGGTGGCACCGTGGTATAGTTGCAGTATAGTGGATTGGAAACTTATCATACTGTCTTCGTTCCAGTTTTAAATTTAATATCAAACTTTCTTCGCTCTAAGAAAACCCCACAGAGATGGCTGAAAAACATGAGACAGGCCCTGGAGGATGATGACATTATGAAAAAGCCCCATAAGCTGCCATGGGCAAGCGATCATGTGCATGATAAATGACTCATGTAGAGAAGCCCTCAGGCAGGATAGAAAAAGCAAGACTGGGTGGGTCATACATTAACCTTAAAACATCCATGAGGCATTACATTTCTCTTTGGCTTACTTCTCCAGTTCTTGATGTCCAGTATTAGTGTTGCTAATACATTGCATTTATATCCTGCTTTTTCCCATCTTAGAAGGAACCCAGGGAGGCTCACATGGCACCATTTTGTCCTTACAGCCACAACCCCATGAGGGAGGTTTGGCTGAGCGACAGAGACTGGTCCAAAGTCAGCCAGTTGGCTCCATGGCTGAGTGGGGCCTAGAACCCAGATCTCCCAAGTCCCGATCCAGCACCACACCACACTGGCTCACTAGATGTACTATTTCGGATGTCAGTGGAAGGGCAGGTTTAGCAAAGTCCACTCTTGCATACTGGTAGGATTAAATTGTGAAAAAGCTGGGTATTTGTTGAGGGTTTTTAAAAGACTTGAACAGTATTAGCAATGTTAGTAGCATCTCTGTCTTTGACATGCATAGCACATGTACCAGTGAAGTCCCTAACTCTTTTGAGTTGGTGGGCACTTTGAAATATTGAGAAAGTATCATGGGCACCCTCAGGAATTTTGTTTATTCATAATGAATGCCATGGTAAGTATGTTGAGTGACAAAGATCCTCATTTCCTAGAAGGCAAACTGATGTGACTAGAAGAAAAGTAATTCACCAGAGAATCTAAGTACAAAGCAGAGATGCGGGCTGAGCTCCAAAACAGAGGGCAGAACTTTGTTTTGCCAGAGGGAAACCTCCCATTTAAATATTAATATTTTTTTAAAAAATGTAATAAATACAATTAAAATTTGTAAGGTGATCAGGCAAGGTGCCTGATGGGTAGCAACAGGGATATCTGCTGGAAATAAATTTAGCATAAATTAACTTTTCCAATTCTTTATAACAAGGTGCCTAGTTAATTCTGTATATGTGGAAAAATAAAATGGAAGAAATGTTAAGGTTCCAGCTTGCTATATTAAATATTTCTCTTGTGTCCATTTGCCTATCAAGTGTTGAGAGCCAGTGTGGTGAAGCTGTTGACCTTGGTGTGGTGATTGACCTGAGTTTTAGTCCCCACTGGGAGACTTCGGCCTGTCATTGACTCTCTTCCCAGCCCTCCTCACAGGGTTCTTGTAAAGATGAAATGGGGAGGATCATACACACTACTTGGGGCTTCTTGTAGAAGGCAAGATATAAACATCACAAACAAATAAATAATAAACACCTGACCTGGTCTATTGTCCTGCTGGTGACGGTAACCAGCAATGAGGTTATGAAGTGTGGTGGTAATATACAGATTGAAGACTTGCTAAGATCAATGAAAACAGGAGTCTGTTATTCACCCTCAGTTGACACTAATGGGAGAATTACCACTGTTTTGAAAGAAACTGGACTGCTCCCAGAAACACTAAGCTTTCGTTCATTGCAATGGGACAGACTGAGTTATGACTGGTTAGTTTACTGCATGCCTTGAGTCATGAACATTTATATCTATTCTACATTAGTTGCTTTATCTGTGTATCCTATCAAGCTATGGAAAGACTTTGAATAAATTTAATGGAAGCCAGACAGCATGATTGAAAGATGGGTACACTTAAATGGCTTGCCTCTTTGATATACATAACTTTCAGGCTTGGTTCATCTTTGCTCAGGATAACTTGTAATATAAAAATGAAATTCTATATCTATATCTATATCATCTATCTATCTATATCTATATGAAGTTTTGGTTGTTTATTTATAAACATGCAACATCTACCTACAATGGTTTCTAAGAAAGAGTTCTTTTATTTCCTTAATATGTTTCTTATTACTGCTTATCTTGGCTAAATTTAAACTTTTCTGGAAGAGAGTCCAAAACAACATCGTTAACTGTTTCAAGAACAAAATACAAACCACATGAAGCCATGGAAGTTGCTGGCACAAAATCTAACAGTAGTGCTTGGTAGCAAACTTGTCTCCTGTGATGCAGATGTTCATGATTGTAAATGGAAATAGAGTCTGTATTAATGCACAGAGCTTAGAAACATATTAAATGTTAGAATGATGTACAGGCCCCATACCCAACTTATCTTTCTCAAGCAACCATATACACTTAAAAGAACACTAGTCTAGTCATTTTAAGGGACACTATTTTTCCTTTCACACACACACACACACACACACACACACACACAAGCAGCAGCAAGACATATTTACTAATTTTCCCTTTGACAACATCTAACAGTCTAGAATTGTCTCTCTGCTTTTCGGTAAGGATTTTTTAAATGTAGTCTGAATGGCTAATTATTGCCAGGTCTCTAGAAAAGCTGGATTGCAGACACTTGACTTTAAGGCCCTGGAAGTATTATGGGATGGATTTAGCAGAGCTCTAGTGAGTACATTATAACTCTTGTGCAAATACCCTTGTTCTGAAGATGGATCTCTCTGTGGCCGATTTGGAGCCAAGAGAAAAAGAAGTTACATTTGCTTTTAAGAGGCAATATATTTGTTTTCCATGTAAATATATATGGTATGCAAGAATGCATGTATCCATTAGGCCTGAGCCAAAAGCAGAGTGGGGAGGGTGATGTTTTGTGAACCCGTGAAACAAGTCTCACCTTTTGGCAGTGAGTCACATCCCTTTGTGGCAGGATGCAAAGCAGGTGGCGAGGGGATAGTCGCTGGAGCAGAGGAGGGAAGAGGAAGGTCTACAGCTGTGGCTCTTCACACTGGGAGAGGCAAATCAGAGTATAGATTCCTTTGAAAGCAACACAGTGCAAAGGAATGTAAGCTGTAGACCTTGTTGTTTTGTCCTGTTCTGCTCGCAATAGGGTATGCATTTAGATATCCATCTAAATGTGACTGCTTGCCTATACAACATGTACAGGCGTCAGGAAACCTGAACCGGACAAAGCTGACAGTTCAGCTTTCCACTGAATGGCTGAATAGCAGCCTTCATCTGGGGCAACCCTTCAAATCATGCCCAAGCTTGTCCCAAACTGAGGGACTGACATGAAAGGGCTAGCCAAATCCTTGCACCTTCTGGCATGGACGCTCTCTCTCCTTGGGCACATGAGGTTGCAACTGTCCATCCTGATCATGCCAGTCCAACATGCCAGTCTGGGAGCTCATAATGTCTACCCCTCTCTATGCTCGCTCACGTCAGCTGAGTGTTCTTTCTGCAGATGCTGCCACTTCTTGCTTGCTATCTGATTCCACCCACCCAGGGATCATACACCTGACATAATAGCATCATCATGATGCCACGTAGCCAATCAGATTTACTATGTGGCCACATCACTAAGCAGCCTTCACCTTGCCCTCATTCTAAAAGCAGTGGGGAACAGGGAATACACTAGCCCATTGCCAAGGCAACCAGAACAACATTTCCTGTTTTGCTGAACAGTGCTGGTAATTCCACTGTCTGCTAGCACAGGATGGGAAGACAGGGAATGTCTGCCCATTGCATTAGTTATGGGCTAACATATTTTTTCCTCACAGTAAATACTTTTATCCCCTTTGAAGCCCTTGAAATGTTGCCAGAATTGGGGTAGGTGTATATGTGTGCAAAATGATCACAATTACTGCCCCACAGTTTTGGCAGAGCAACATTTTTATTATTACCATTTTATGCCATTGATATAAACACACCTAATCCATTGGAGTTCTGGCTTGAGTTGAATGCTTTTGCTGAGGATTCAGACTGAGCATTCTTATCAGATGCAAAGCATTTGCTTCCAGTGATTCATAAAACATAATGCCAATACAAAATTCAAGTAAACACTTGTTCACTGCACAAATGTCTTATTGTATCTCATGTGGCTATTTCATATAATCCCAGAAAAATGGGGGAAGATTTAAACTATAAAAGCAGGAAATATGAATATTCTCAGTGGATGTTCAAGACTTATACTAGTCAGATGATGTGCTGCAGTTTTTCACAAAGAAAGACATCCATCGACCTCTTGCACCTACCCAAACAGCCAAACAGATGTCATATGGAACCTACATCACACTAACTTTTTCCAATAGTTGAAACAGAAACATCAAGCCTAATTTGTTATCTTTAGATTGAGACTGGTTTTTGCTTTGATTCAAGTATTGAATGAGCAGAATTTTTCCCTTCATATTTAAAATATAAATAGATTTTTTGTAGATTGTTATCTACAGTGTGTTCCAGATACTAATTGTAATAGTGAGAAACAGAATATAATATATAATACGAGAAGGAAACAAGAAAATAAAGTAGCATAAACAGCTCTGGAAAAATACAAGCAGATTCTGTGAATGCAACTTTTCTGAGAGACTAAGTAAGGGCAGTAGGTCAGGCAAAGTTATATCTTTGCAGCTTCTCACTGCCTCTTTGGCCGCAGCCTAACATAGTAAATTACTTTCAGCCATGGACCATTATTGGGGAGGATGGAGAATATGCAAATAGCAGTAAAAGCAGGAAGGTCGTTCATACTACATCTTCTACTCCACTCAGCAAGCAACAAGACTCTTGAAAATTAAGAGAGAGATTTGCAATTTCCCCCAGATATTTCATCATCATCATCATTTTGCTGAAGAAATCAATCTGGGTGAAACTCCAGCCATAGAAACAACTGCTTATGTCACAGCAGAATTCCCTCTGAAATCAGAACTGGACTATTGCTTGTAATGAGCACCTATCAATTTCTGCCAGTGACAGAGCTGCATGAACCATTCTTGCACAATGTGAGCGACTTGTTCATCTGTTACATTCATACCTCATTTTCTCAGGATGGTTCTTGGTTCTTCCACATACCATTTTATATGGGTCACTTTGTCTAAAACATCTCATTGTGAACTTGGCCAGCCCAAGATATTTGACTTGTAAGGTTGCAAACATGGTTACCCCCTCCCCTGGCAGACAAGGTTTATGGTAAGTAGAACTTGTCCGGTTATTTTGGCACCTGTGGCAAACATTTGCGCAAGTACTGCAAAAATACAAGTATAACTAATCCCATCATTAAGCATAATGCAATCATTGTGATCATCCTATCACACAAACCCAAATCAGCTGCTTCATGCTGAAAGGGCTGGCCCAAATCACATGATAGGGATATCAAATTCTAACCAAGTCACTCACTTCACGGTCTCAGTCTAGATGTATCAGTCTATCAAAACGTAGCTTGACTTGCATTCCACTGATTTCAGTAGCTAGCTGAATGAATAAGGAAATGTGGAGTAAAATAGATGACCTCAGCTATGCAGCCAAGGAGACACCTTCTCTTCCACAAGTCAAGCATCATCAGTATGTCACTAAGTTTTGACTGCAACTTTGTACTAAATCCAAATGTTATATTTTGAAATGTTCTGATGCTCTGTTTCTATGTGGTGAAACATAGCTTACTATCCAGCATAAGCATCCTCTGGACTAAGGGATAAGATGCAGGAGATGGCAGAGAAAGCTGAAATATATTGTAATGCTTCCCACTAGAAACATGTTTATATTTCACAACCTGGTTTTCTCATCAGGCTGGGCAGGGAGGCAATTTGGAGGAAGGATTGCCCTTTCCATATGAGCTATCATGGTACCCCCTACTGCAGAGCTGGGGAATATGTGGGTGTCTCATCAGTCCTAGTCAATGTAGTCAGTGGGGAGACATCATGAGAGCTGCAGCCCAACAACATCTGAAGGGCTGCACATTCCCCAATCCTGCTGCATGGAAGGCCAAACTACATGCTACACTGTGCAACTAAACCGAACATTTGTTTCTGCTGTTCTTATGTGCTGTCAAGTTGTCTCTGACTTACGGTGACCCTATGAATGAATGTCTGCCAAAATGTCCTACCCATGACAGCCCTGATAAGCTCTTCCAAATTCTGGGCCGTGGTTTCCCCTAATGGAGTCAAGCCATCTCATATTTGGTCTTGGTTTTCTTTTTCTTCATTTGACTTTCCCTAGTATTATTGTCTTTTCCAGGAAGTTTTAACTTCTCATGATGTGCCCGAGGTATGACCTCTTCTGTTTCGTCATGTTTGCTTCTAAGGAAAGCTCTGACTTGAAAAGGTTTTTGGTTTTTTTAACCTTAGAGTAAATACATGGAGTTTTGAACTGGATCAGGCTCACTGAATGTATGTAGCAGGGGTGCTAGAACTTCCCACAGAACATCTTTGGTCCTTAAACCCCCCCCCCACACACACACACAAGGGACTAAAGGGGGAAAATGCACTGGCACGAATTAATGTTTTTTCTTCCTTTAGTGCACCCCTACCCCCGCAACCAGCATTTCATATGATCTCCTAGCTCTCTACAAGTTTTTGTATTGAGCTCACAAATGCTCAAAGAACCTCACTGAACATTGGCAGATGGACAAAGGCACAAACTTAAATGAAAACAAGGTAACTTCACAAGAATTTCTATTCCATTGCAGGATCTTCTGTCACTTTTCTGTTTTCTCTTTCCCATGAATGGGTGCATTTTCATAGGAAATGAACTGTTTGTGACCTGCTGGTTCAGGACATTGATAGGAGGAAACCTTACTGTCAATGGGCAGACACTTTTATGGGGGATGGGGGGAAGAGAGCAGTCATTCAGTGCTACGCAAATAAATATTTTGTAATGGTGAAGCACATTGAAACTTGAACTATATGCTGAACCTCGGACCCTTCCCAGAAGTGTCCTCTTTGAAGTTTTCCTCTCATTTTTTAAGCTTCTGCTTTAGAATATGGTACTTTTTGAATGTTTAATAAGCAATTGTCACATTGCAATGCATGTGAGAGGAAAAAGTACAGACCACCCGAGTTCAATTCTTTATGTGGACATTTAATCTCCTTCCACTGACATCAAAGTCAGGAGTGCGACATCCAATTGGAGTTTCTCATGTGAAATTCCAAGTTTGTTTTCTCTTTCTCCTCACTGCCTTTCATTTAACCCAATTAATACTGGATTATTAAAAGGAATATGTTTTCCTGCTTGTGAAGTGAATCTACCCTCTCAGCTGTATATTTTTACTGGTTTTAGACAGATGATTTCCTGCTCCCCACCACTGTGACTCTACTAAGCATAGGAGAAAATAGGCAGCAAATCCATGCTGGTAAGTTGGAGAATGAAGGACTTAAAGCAATATTCCTCTGGTGTATGGCCCCCAGCTCCCCTCCTCAGGAATCACAGTACCTGCTAGAAGAAATACCAGGCTCTTAATTTTTCCACTGTTTCACTTAGGTTAAGACACTCTGGAGGGAAGCGTACACAGGTAATACTAAGGACCACATCACCTATACTCAGGTATACACCCATGTTATTTTAAGCATACATCTATTGTGTGAATTCTTGTGCATATGTGTTCACTTTGGGAGTTATTTATTTAGTATACTTTTATATTACCTGGTAGCCAGGACATATTACAGTTCACAACAATTAAAACCATAACATACAAGATGATAAAGTGCAATATGAAAATTAAAGTTTAAAACTATAGCATAAAATATAGGAATCATAACAAAAAGAAGCTAGCAGCAGTGCAAGGATTTATAATATAGGAGCAGATTTAAAACAGAAATCAAAAGATAGAAGCTAGGATTGGCTCCCGATTCCCTGTAAATCCTGGAACAATTTCAAGTTTGCTTCTGTGCAATGTGTGAAACAGAATGATGTTTGTGACCCTCTCATGCCATCTGTGTCATGTATAGAAGTTATTAAGCTGGGAGAAGTGGGAAGAAAATCGAATGCGCAGTCCTTATGATTCCACTTTTAAATTTGCTTTAGGAATGGAATTAAATAAAGCCAATTTAAACCTCACATATCAAAAAAATCTAATATATGCCCAGTCGGGGATGGAATGGAGTGGAGGGACTCATTTGAGACCATATGAAATAAGGACTGGTAATCTCACGAGATGATATAATAATGCAAGAGGCCTTGCTCCTTTTTTACAGGGGAGGCCAACTAGGGAAGGACCGGAAGTAAATACTCATCATCATAAATAGGCAGACAGATGCTCCACGCAGCAGACACTTACTGTATCACTAATCCAATATTTGAAGCTGGGGCATCACATGCAAGGACTGTTCACAGCTCTCTGCAGGCCATTCAAGCAGATCCAGAGACCCCACAGAGCCAGATTTCACATGCAAATCTCAATTTTCTAGAGGAAAGAATGCCATGGTTAGCTTCTCTCCTCACTCCAACTGCTAAGTGTGCACCCCCTCCCTCTGCCAGGACTATCAAAGTATTCCAAGATGAGACGCATGGAAGCTAAAGGGCAAGCATGCAATACCGTGCTTCCTTCCAGGCTAATGATTTGGGGGTGGGAGGAGAGAGAGAGAGAGAGAGAGAGAAGAAACACGTTGTCAGAAGGAAACCTGATGCTTGGATATCACTGGGTCCACATTAGGTCCTCACTTTTCCATTCCTCATTTGTCTTCTCCAAGCGTGAGAGCAGTGGACAGGCACACTGTACAGCCTGTGCAAGGGAGGGAGGCAGGGAGGCTGTGGATTGTATAATTCACACAGTTCTAAAAGTTCCCTTTCACCTTCAGAACTGAAAGCTCTCTTTCTGGAGCTGGGATATATGAAAGAGAATCTAGGAATGGGGGACTCTATTAATGTTGGTTTCTCTCACATTCTCCCTTAGCCAGGCTTAATTAATTAAACACTTTTGTATACTGCCACAAGAGCCACATGGCTCTCTTAAATTAGTTCTGCCTGGATTCTGTATCTGTTTGGTATTTTTCTTTAAAAAGAACTGTGAGGATATTTGTAGGCAAATAATATAGGTGTTTATGTACACAATTTGATTAATATTGGAATTATGCAAGAAATTTCCCCAACTAAATGTATTTGGGTTTTCCCTAATATCCACATTTGGACATGCATATGGTAGGCATGCTATGCTGGAGACAGGGTTGACCTCTTCTGACTCATTCTGTTTCTCTGTTTCTATTTAACTAGAGAACTGCATCACAAAATCTAAATAGTGGAAATACAGAAAGACAGTCATCTAGATTAGGTTAGATTAGATAGATTGCGTACAAATGTTAATCAGACAAATTTCTTCATCCATCCTCTTCCTGTAGCCCCACTTCCTTTCCTCCGAACTATCATACATTTTCCAGCTTTTATGCATTTTCCCCATTTAAAAAGTTCATCTTTTAAGTTCCACTTGTGAGGCTTAGTTATTAGCAGTAAGAGCATTGAGCCACAATTGGGTGGTACTGTTTTATTTTTGATCTTACCCGTTTTGGCTATGGTTCCACCGCCTGTTGGACTGGGGACCAAGAAAGTATCTTGAAAATGGAATCTGGCTTTCAGCTTGAAAGAGTCTCCCCACCCCTTGTATAGATAGATGCCAGAAGCAGGATATGGAGGAAATAGCCCTCTCCTGCCGTTGGTCTTCACAGCTGGCATTCAGTGACAGCCTGCCTCTGAAGCTGGAAACAGCAGACAGTTGTCAAGATGAATCAGCACTGATAGACCTTCCCTTCTTACATCCAGTTTTGTTGACCCACCTTTAATGTCAATTAGATTGGTAGGTGCTAAAGTGAGGGCCTTCTTTGTTGTGGCCCTACCCTATGGAACTCCCTTTCAAAGGATGCGTGACTTGCTCCCACAGTTGCAATATAAAAAAAAGTTTTGAAAAGCCCTAATTTAAAATCCTTTTTATTTTAATTTTTACACCTGTATGCTACTTATAAGTCCAAGCTATCTATACAATTCACAAAACAAAACTTAAAATCATAACATATAATGACATAATAAAAACGTAACCAAAAATCCATAAGAATAAACCAGAATAAAACCAAATGATAAAATGACTTTAACTTGTACACAGTTTTACTGGTGCTATGTTGCTGTTATTACTGCTATATTCCTATTTTTCATGGACAAAAAATCAGAACAGTATTCTCCATATAGAAACTTCTATGTCTATTAATCTGGTATTCTAATATCTTGTGGGATTATGAAGTTTTCCAAAAAGAGTGGGCTACATGGTGTGCTCCAGATTAAAGAATGTTCCAAGAATGCAACAGGCAGTTCCCAGTGTTGAAAAGCCGAGTTGGTACAGACATCCACGGATGCATCGGAGCATCACAGAAATTTGGGTTATGCCCTGTAATGAGAAATGCACTCACTAGACAGTGTTGGTCACTAGATTTTAAATGAAACCAGGAAAAAAGTAGCGTTGATCATAATACGATTTGACTTAAGTGGAGGCTTGATGTAAAACATTATGATGTGTTGCATATTCAGGAGTGGAAAAAACATTCCAGAAATTGATGAAGGAAAAGGTCACTAGCACACCAGCAAAATCCCTGAAGGTGCTGGAGGCTTTTGCTGTATGCTTTTTAAAGTGCTGATGGAGATGCATTAATGACCATGTAAAGATGTGGTCAGAAGCTGGCCACCAGGACGGAGGCCCACTGCAAAATTATTGACAGCTATATTGCTTATTCCTGTAGTGGTTAGGAAATGAAGTGCCTCTCTCTAATCAAGTAATTGTGCTAAGGAACTACTGGGAACACTTGGCTGTTTTTCTTTAATACCTGAGAAGTCAAGAATATTTCATTTTTTGCAAACTGTCAAGATCACTTTTGTTCACATACATTCAGCTCAAAAGGACTGCATTTTTCTCATTCCTCCCCACTCTTAATGCAAATACACAGGAACATATTTAAATAGGAAGTTGGAGAATATCTGAAATGTCAGCAAAAACAGTATCCTACTTTACCCACACAAGCTTAAACACCGTTCCATGAGATTAAGAACCATAATTAAAGATGTGCCATTCCAAGATCTTTCCGGACACATATAATTTTCATAATCTATCCATTTATTGCTAACATTTTATTGTCTCCCCTCTAGTTACTATTAGAAGTCTGGGATTCAATATATTTCTTTTAATGAATTGCTAAAAACATAGAAAATCACAGGAGATCTGTCACTGGGACAAGTCACTTTCTTATTAACAATGTTCAGGGTATCCATAATGCTGAGCTTTGGTTTTTGCTTTGCCTCTAGGCCACCATTGCCCATGTAATGGCTGCTTAGTTCCATTAGTTAGTATCCACTTGAAAGTATCACAACCCAAACCCATTACACTCCTTTTGGATTACTGACAGACCTATCCTGAGCATTAGGTTGAATGCCGGATGGATTCTAGTCAGAAGAAGACTTTGCCAAGAACCACCAACCTAAATACGGTTGCTGAAGACATTGAGTGATTTATGATGTCATTTAAAGTAGATTGAACAGGAAGAGAGTGAAATTACTGATAAAATGGACAAAAGAACATCTGAGTTGTTGACCCTATCTTCAGCTTTCTCACCACCACCAGACCTCTGAACTGCTTTCTGTATTCAAGAGCTTTGAAAAGTAATTTGCACAGAAGCATAGATAGCTGTCTTATACTGAGGCAGAAAATTGGTGCATTTAACTCAGTATTGTTTATAGTGACTGGCAGTGGCTCTCTAGGATTTCGGACTGGGTTCTTTCTATTAAAAGATACAATATGAAAAATATTTGCTTTAAGGTACAATCCCAAGTATGTTTAGACAGGACAAAGTCCCACAGCTCCCAACATTCCTTAGCCATGATAGTTGGTGGAGAAATGCTGCAAGTTGAAGGACTTTGTTCTGTCTAAACATGCAGAGAATTGTGCCCTTATATATTTGTTCCATTTATGTATTTTTTATTTTGCATTAGGGACTGATTATTGGCTTGCAATACTATTGCAGTCCACCCAGTCCAAAATGCCACAAAAGACAGCCACAGATTGTGCAGCTATATAGTTCAATAAATTCTGGCATTAAATCACTGTTGTTTATTTTAACAATTACAGCATCATCTTAAGAATGTTTATTGGGAAGAAGTAGTAACCAAATTAAATAGAATTTTGGTAGATTTTTCAGGAAGTATTGTGGAGAGAAGCAAGTAGAAGAAATTGAGCTAACCTGGTTTCTAATGTATTTTCTGTCGAGAGAGAGAGAGAGAGAGAGAGAGAGAGAGAGAGAGAGAGAGAGAGATTTTCTTTTTATATTTTACTGTACAATACATGCAGAGCCTATCTTTCTAAACTAAATAAATGGCAGCAACCTAATGTTTGTGATAACGTGCAATATGAGCAGCAGGCAAACTGCTCTTCACACGAAAAATGCTTTAAGTATCACAGACTGCCAAGAACAACAGCCCTGAAGGCATGTGCAGTGATGGGTTTGTGTGCATGGTTGCCGTACTTCATATAGCCACACCTACTGGGGATCTTGGTGTGGAACAAGTTGGTTTCTGCACCCTAAAAGTATTTGGCTCATCTGCTATAAGACCTCAGGTCAGTGGACTTAGGCTCAGCTTATTAGCCATTTGGACCTGTGAAAGGCCAAGTAACGTAAACACAAAAGCAAACTCCGTAAACTTTGGAACATACTGATCGAAAGGACATGTAACTCAGCTTTCACAAGAAGGTTTCCAAAATGCTTATCTAATGTTGTGTCTTCTGCAACCAGCTTTCCAAGGAACTTATCATTCTGTGAGTACTGATGAACACGGGGTTCCCTGTGCACAAAGTACACTTGGCTGCCATCCAGAATTTTAGAAAGAAGCACATGCTTCATACCAATTCACAATAAAAGAAAGTAAGAGCAGCTTTTTAACTTTCTGGTACAACAGATGGCATTGGACACATTCTGACAGGTAGCAGGGCTCGCCAAGCTGATTTTTAACTAACTCCTTGCTATACCTCTGAGCCTGAATTCCAGCCGTTCATCTTCTGCTTTCATGGCAGTGTTACTCTTACATTACACTGTGCCGTTTGATTTATAGAGCTGTATTCAGAAAGCATAGTGAAAAAGAGATTTTGGTACAAAATGGACAAATCCTATACATGCCTCCTCAGAATTAAATGGGTGCAAGGGGACTTCCTTCGAGCTATGTGTGTGATTGTAGCCTAAAAGTCTTCTTTCGATAGATCCAATCTGGCATGGTACATCCACAGGATCTTTTCTGGGGAATGGAACTTGCACGGTAGCATAAGATTACCATTCATGGGCCCAGTGCATATGGCCCATCTGTTCATTTTCTCTGTGTGTTCACTTTGTTGCTTAGAGCCACATTCCATGTCATTTACAAAATTAGACAGAACGGCAGAATATCCTGAGATTTGGCAGTACCAGAGCAGATTGTATTCGAAGTGTACTCAAGATGAGTCACTAATTTCAACAAAACTCTATTTAGTCTGAGGGTGTGTAAAGGGATGGAAAAGTTTCTAGTTTTTCAGTTGGTTGCTTTTAGTATACACAGGGGTTAAATCTGGGGTATTTGTGCACACATGTGTGCACGCATATGCACATGCTACTCAGTTCTTGCCAAAAGGTTAACAGCATAGAGGTCAAAGATTTAGTTATAGAAGTCATGAAGTTTTGTTCAGGAAGCGCGAATTGATAACATTCAACAGAAAATCAGAGGAAGAGTTTTAGCTCAGCAAACAGAAACTCAGATGGTAGGAACAAACAAGAAACTACCCTCCTGATTGGTTAGAGCAGGGGTAAGAAAGATAGATAATAATTTTAGAACTTGAAATTCAGCATGACAGAGGCACAGATTAGAGAGGGGTGGGAAAAAGAGAGTGAGTGAGAAGGAATGAATGCTAGAGGAAGGGGAAAAAGTCTGTGTTATATGTTTTTTGTATTAAAGTTTTTCTTTAGTAAATTTTAAATTCTGTTATTTTGAAATTTTTTGTTCATTTTTATTTTTTATATCTCCCCCACATCTGATCTCCAGTTTAGTGGAACAGCCACGGAAAGAAAGAGTTCAAGCTGATGGCAGCGAAAAAGGCCTCGGACAGGAAAGAATAAAAAGAAATGTGGGGGTGTTATTTTGCCTGTTTTTCCTTCTGTTCATGGCATTTCAGGTTCATTAAAGGAGGCAAAATCTAAGAATAAGTGCACAAATCAACAGAGAAGCACAATCTTTAGAATGCTGTGATTAGGATTGTCAGAGGAACCTGCAATGGACTGAAACGAGTTAGAATTTATAAGAATCTGACCTGTGCATTCAGCATCCCAGCTGTTCCTAAATCATGTGCATTTGGGAACTTTTTTTTTCTTTCTGTAATTTTATTTAAATTTAATTATAGGAAAATAAAAACCCTGTTCCAAAGTGCACATTTTCCCCATGGGCTAGAGAGGGAAAATAGCCATTTTGAGGAGATTTGTGTATGTTAGTGGAATTTGCACATTTGAGGGAATGCAAATCTGTGTGACTGTGAATTTGCAAATTCTGGTTCTGCAAATGAGTGGATGACGGGATGGAAAGCACTGAACAAATTATGAACTGTAGATAGAATGGATTTTACTGTGTCCATACATTTCTAGTTATATGAGGCATTTTCTGGCATGGCTACCCTTAATATAACATTGACAACTCTGCCTGAGTTCTCAGGTATCATGGTGTCTTCTAGATCTTGGGATTACTAGTAAGTACTCTACAGAGAGTAATAGTAGAATCTGTGGGAAATACTTGGTGGGCAAAGGAGAAATGGGTTCATTCAGGGCCTGGGCTTCTAGAGAGACCTTGATGATGCACTTTTTTTCACATTGCTATCCTCTGCTTTTTACATCATCTAACAGAATGCAGTGTATGTCAGATGATGTAACTTGAATTGTTCATATGACTTGAATTTTAAATGCCGTAAATGTTGTGGTGGTAGGTACCAAAAAGAATCAGGGGCCAGGCCCACAGGACACTACCCCACAAATTTGCATGTGCTAATTTACAAATGCTCTAAAGTCAGTGTGAGTGTGTGTCTGCCAAGAGCCCTGCCTCTTAAAGATACTCCTGTTTGGAAAAAGGGATGTAGACACAGGGGAGGCGAAGGCATTTGATCTCAGAAAAACAACCCGGCAGAAAGCATCAAGGGAGGGGCAGCAGGAGGTGAAGCCCTTGTGGGCACCAGGCCAGTTCATTGGGGGATGAACAGAGAGCTTCAGAATTCCTGTCCCTTTATTTCAGAAGTGCCCCTGGACAGCAGGGTGGTGGGGGCTAAGTTCTCCCAGGGATTCAGGATTCCAGATAAAAGATTCAGGAGGATTCCGGCCTTAGTGGGATTCCCATGAATGCCACCTCTTCACCTCTTCTATGTGCTGGCATGTCATGTCAGCACCCTTATTTCCATAGCATGCTTTGCACTTTTGGGTTAAACAATGAAATTATTTCTTGTTGGATGAGCACACAGTAAGTTTTACAAATATGCAAGCAGCAAAAGCTTAGAGTCCATCTAAAAGTGTGTCCATTTGCCCTTGTGATGGCTAAGGTCATAACATGGATTCCTCTCTGACATGCTTGAAATAAAAGAGTACATTTGAGCATGTACAGAGGTCACATTCCTCACCACAAGTGAGTGTAGCCAACATTTATCCATATGCATGCAAAGCTTCCTGGCAGACTTGAAACAATCCAGTGAAGATGGGAAATACCAGGTTAGAAGACATGCCCTTGGGTCCCATCATATACATCATTTAGGTTGATGCTGATGGGAATCTATTTCGACAGTTGATTAATCTGAGGTGAGATATAGAGCAAAGATGCAGGAATGTAATTAGTTGAACATCAGTCATTAGTAAGGTAATTATAATGCCATAGAATAGATTGCTCTCACAGTTCAGGAATCTTCCAGGGCTTCCTGTATGTTAAGGAAGCCATAGAAGGGACCTGAATGATCAATTAAATTTCTATCATTCAGTCCCTTCTTCCCAACATTCAGCAGGTTTTCTTTAGAGGGCTTCTAATGCAATCACCACAGAGCTGATGTGTCTCTTTCAGCGGCCACCCAGCATGATATACGCCAGTACCACAGCCAAGATTTTAAAGAGCCTTTTTAGACTAAATAAATGAGAAATGGAGTGCATGCAATCGTCAATCACTTTGGAGACTCACTTCCGTTTTCTAAGTTAGTTCATGCTTCCTTTGAAGGTTAGAGCATTATATTTTGGCTAAAACATAGAGAGAAGGATGCAAAAGAAAAGGAGCCAATATTGTAGGCCATTTGTGAATCATCTCAGCGAAGTCATGAGCCTGACCATGAACATGTTGTTATAGCCTAGCAGTTGTTTTCCAAGTATAGAAAAGCAACTAGGCCAGTATTAAATGCTCTCTTTCCCCAGTTCCACTAGCTCTGAGCCTTAGGCTTCCACCCAGTGCAAGGTTAGTTGGGAGAAGACCCTGCTGAGCTTAGTGGGATTTACTTCTCAGTAGGTACATATAGGCTTGTCAGATCTGAGCTCCTTTGCTTATAGAGTGATTCAGCTTGATAGGGAAGTTCCGTTTTCATCTCATCTGTCCTCGGAAGTACAATCCTCAGTCTTTGAGTAAAGGGACCACAACAGAGTTCGTGCAATGAAAATATTTTTGACATTGAAGGCAAGTCTAAACAAACATTCATTTCTAAAGTGTGCTTAATAGATGAGTGGATTTGGTTTTCATTACTCAATAAAATATCACCTTCATCTTTCTACTGTATTTTGGGTATGCTAAATCCAGTGCATGCCAAATTTGCTTCATCCACACACAAAGAGGGGCCAACTGCAGTTTTAAAGATGTGGAAATGACTTAGAGAGTGACAAGGCCCTAGCCCTAGCCCTAGCCCTAGCCCTAACCCAGAGCAGCACTCACTCTATGGTTCCACAATTGTGTTGCACAAGCATGGAATGATGCACTCTACCAAGATACAGCATTTTCTGAACCCAATCATTGATTTGTTCAAGGAAAGAAAGGTCCTTACAGCTGTTAACTCATTCTGGCAATGCTTTCTGAAAATACTATGCTGGGCCAAGAGTGATATTTATTATTTATTTTATTTATCACATTTATTCGATATTCTCTGCCTTGCCTCCCACCCAAGAGTTCAAGGCAGTTGGTTTCTCCCTATCTCCATAATCAAAAGAACCCTTAAGGAAGGTTATCTATCTGTTTTCTATGCACCTTTTCTATCACTCCAGTTGGCTTACAAAACAATTTTAAATAGATTCCAACAGTACAACACATTAAAGTACAACAAAAATGCAACAGTTATAGAATAAAGACAGCACCCATTGCACAGATCCACTTAGGATAACAGAGAGGGAGCTTTTGTTATTGTACTAATTGCTGTGGAGCACCCAGAGAGCTTCAGCTACTGCTGACGAGAGAGGGAGAGAGGGAGGCAGGGAGGGAGGGAGGCAGGGAGATTCTTTTGTTGGGAAGAATGTCTCATAGATCTTTGTCTCAGCAGATGTGTAAACTTCTTGCAGAGGCAGCTCTTTAGGGAAGTGATCAAGTAGCCCTATTCACAGGGCTTGATAGAAAAATTGGTCCAAAAGGCCTAAAACTATTGCTGTTGTTTGTGCACATGATCTAAGTGGCTTGATCAACAGTTTCCTTCTCCCACCCCCTGTCCTCTGTTGGCAAACTTGTAAAAATCTAAGGTTATATGCAATGCAATCTATTGAATGTCAATATATAATATTAATATGATCTTGTGAGTAATTTGCCTGAGACCAGCCAGCCAAGAAGCCAGTTCATAGCTCAAGTGGTATTATATCCAGGTTTTCTCAGGCCCTATTTACCTTTTTCCACTGGCTCACAAACATAGTGATTTGGCATGGAATATTAAAGCAATCGCTGGGAAGTCATGGTAAAGGCTCATGTTAAAAAAAAAAAGATCAGGAATCTAGAAGGAGGCGATACTTACAAGGCAGGGCCCACCTTTGAACTTTTCACTATGAACTTACTGTTGCTCATCAAGATCGTCCAAGCAGGAAACAAAAAAGAAAAGAAAAGATGAAACAAGGACATATAGGAAAAGGAAATGAAAAGAGCTTTATTAGTCAGTTTCTTCTCCTGCCTGATCCAATTATCAGATTTTGCATTTAAATTTAAGACAGTAGATCAAACAGCAAGAGCCACTTTGTACTTTTGCCAGGAGACCATATGATATCTCTCAGTGACTCTCTGGCATGCCAGGATTTGGAATAAGAAGTCATGCTTCCAACTTAGTTTGTTTTACATTACATATGGTGCAATTTGCTAAGTGAACAGAGAGAGAGGGTGGGGAGGGGGGAAAGGAAAAGAAGGGGGAGGGTAGGAGAGAGAACAAGAGAGGGAAAACTCATCAATGGTTGCTCTCATGGAAGATGTCCAGGATTTATGGTCCAATTATCAAATAGGACAAATAAAGAACAAGGGAAAAAAAGAGGAAATATTCATTAAAATTTCCACGTAAGCTATAATGGTTGGCAGTCTACAGAGAGGGATCATGCTGTCTTAAAAAATAAAAAAAAATGAATTGGCCTGGTGTGCACAGGAGAAACTTGACGTTCCATATTTAGAACCTTACATTCTTTCTTTGGATTTTCTGGATGTTCACAAAAACATCACATGTTGCTTGCACTGTCAGAGCCCGAATAGATTTCCAAACAATAACAGAAACAGCTCTGTATGAAATTGTATACTGTAACCATGTTAGCCTTTTGTTTACAAGTGTAAGGATTCAGTGCAGCCCACTAACAGACAGGCTATTTTACTTGTTGGCATTTTAAAATAAATTTGCATTCCCTTCCAAGGGCTGCAACCTACTTCTTCAGATATCATGAGTGGAACAGGAGACTTTGAATTTGAAAAGGCAGTTAACTGGTAGAACTGCTACAGTAGTTTTTAAAGCAATAGCTGCAAACACAAATATGCTAACAGTGTTTATAATAGACCCAGAAATCATAGACCTTTGAGAAGCCCTGATAAACACAAGCCAATTGGATGCCATGAATTCTCTTTGCTAAGGGTTTGTCTAAGTCAGCTAAGCACCGGAGGAGGGACACAGCTAATGTTTCTGTTATGCACATATTTTTTTAGTGCCCCATAGTTCCATTTTTGGGGAAGGTGGTCATTAAACAAAAACATTTAAGATCTACTGATGTCGATGTTCTTTTAAATATCTAAGTGCTTCCTGGAAGTTAATGCATGGTCAATGCAAACAGATCCTCCATGCACTATGTTCAGTTAAAAGACTGACTTTACAATATTGGAATGATAAATGCCTGCCTCCTTTAATGCAATGGACTGAGGACCATATTATACTTCCAGCTTTGAACGGGTACTGTCTAGATGCCATGTGTGAATTTATTTTATTTATTTATTAGATTTATATACTACCTTTTCTTTTTTTTTCTTTTTAAAGAAGTCAAAGTGGCTAACAAACCATTGCCCTCCTTCTCTCAATCTTATCCCCACAACAACAACCCTGTGAGTTAGGTTGGGCTAAGTCTGTGATTGCTTTAGAGTCACCCTGCTTTTGTTGAAATGTATGTATAATTTTTAAAAACCAGTATATTCACATGTACACACACAAGTTTAAACACATGTGCATGCACATTCATACTGTGTATGAGAGCACTGAGTCTGCTATATTAAAATTTATATAGCTACACAGATTCCCTTCCCTTTTCTCTTTGTGCAATTTCTCAAACTGTAAACAAGCCCTTGATTTCACATTCTTTAGAAACTGTCAACATTCATCATTGTACAAGTAATTATCAAAATAGTTCTGAAGCAGAATTTCCTAAACTGCTCTGGGAGAATCCAAGAATAGGTTTCCAGAAGTGAGTTTTGATAGAAAGGTCATTAGGAAACTCTACCTTGGATTTTAGAGGTAACATTTTGGATCCCATCTGTAGAAAGATGAGAACCAGTGTTTTGACATCCAGTCCTGTCAATTCTGGAAAAGCAGTGAAATGCAAGATTTGCACATGTAGGCATTGACTCTTGTGATCAGACTTGCCATCCTCTCCTCCTGCAGCACCCTTGTATGCACCAAAGACTGCTCTGGACTGTTCCAGAGAAGATTTGGAGGGGTGTAGGGGCTGCAAATGGGAGGGAGAATCTGCTGCTTTGGTTGATGCTGCCCCACCAGTGGGCAAACACACCTGGACTTCAGCCACAGTTTGTAGTGGTTTCCATGGAGCACTGTGAGCCAGCTCAGGAAACACTGAATGCAACAGTTGGCTGCATGGTACTGCTGTGCATGTGAGTTTCTTCTTTTGGGTACCTGGAATCAGCACCAATTTGTAACCCCCAAGCAGGGCAGTGGTGTGGTCAGAGCCTAGACTGCTGACGATATGTTTGCTGCTGTACAGGTGGCCATGATCTGGCAAGGGTCAGCAGGCACAAAGCCCAAGATGTTGAATGAAAGGCATTTTTTCCTATGCACAAAACCTGTGTTTTGTACATGGAAGGGTGATTTACAATGGAGATGGACCACAGCAGATCAGAGTAGGGTTTTTTTCTTCTTCTAATTTTGCTTGTTTCTTTGCTGAGTATAATAATTCCTCTCTCCCTCCTTCCATCTATCCATCTCTTATATATCTATAAGTGCAATTCAGTTGTCCACATGTCTGCTCAGAAGTAAGTCATGCAAACTTCAGTGGGGCTTACTCCTGGGTAAGTAGAGATAATGCATTACACCCACGGTACGCTAATTAATTTCTGCCTGGTGCTCCTACTGCTAGAACTGTATTTGCTTTTTGGTTAAGTTTACAGATCTCAAATTTTGCCCCTCATTTTCTTTTCCTTTTTTACAACGTCTACACACCTCAAAGAGTCTTGTGGAATAATCAAAATGAATGGATGCCTTTCTAGATCAACCTTCTCAAAAATCTCTCAGGAGATAAAAAGAAGTGCTTTATGTATAGCCACCATGTGTGATGGACGTGTGCCATGGTATTTTGAGTACAGAAAGATTCCTTCCCAAAAACTGGAGAAGTGTCTTTTTGGATAGTGTTGTGTGGCTCCCACAGAAACTATTGGCTGCCATATGATGCAGTGGTTCAAGTGACTGGATTTCAGTCCAGGTTGCAAACTTGGCTTTCAGTCCAAGCATGATTTGCTTGTCTTTCTGTATCATTCTCAACAGTCTTGGCAATGATATGGTTTCAGAGAAGCTTTCAGCTTCTCTATGATTATTCCATAGGAGGCAGTGTTTAGATGCAGTAATCTGTTCATCAGTTAGAGATATTTTGGTAAGTGTTCTCCAGCAAAGGAAATGCAATATCTTGAAATACAATTGCATAATTGGCCAATGCTTTAGAGTCATAAAATGAAGAGAAGGAGAAGGGGATGACAATGACAACAACAGCGACAAAATAAAATCTGAGGCACATGCATGCCATGGTTATTACAGATATTGATTTTCTAAATATGAGAAACCAAGAAATTGTAAAGAGAATTTATATGTGTGTTCTGGAAAGTCAAACTGCTAAAAGGTAGAGAAGGAGGCTCCTATCCAAGATTACATTTTGTTTCAGCCAAGTGTTCTCTTCCAAGCCTACTTGCAGTGTTCCAAGAGGAATAGTTTTCCCCTTGACTGGCAGAAACCGAGGCTTCCTTATAGGAAGGATTTCCCTTCCAGAATTGGAAACGAAAGAAAAGAAATCAGATAATATTACTTTGTGCCAGAGATCATACATTTGAATGGAATTATCTCTTTATTTTACATTATAGGCAAGCTTTAGACTCATAATCAACTTTAAATTATAATAATGGATTCTTTATATTCTCAAAGGCACACACACTTCCTTTCTCTCCATTTCCATTTCCACTGCACTTTGTTCTTTTTTTCCCTTTCCCTTCCCCCTTCCTTGCTGCTTCTTTGTCTCTCTCTCTGCCCCCTCACTGTTTCTCTCTTTCCTTAATCAGAGAAAAAAAGGAACTCCAGTGGTAGAGGAGCTGAGGATGCAGCCACACAGCCCAATCTAAAAGCAGGAGCCAGTCCATTCTGGAAAGTATGTTTTCCATGCTGCTGTGACATTTACAGTCCTTCCTAAGGGACTGAGCTCGGGGGCGGGGGGGGGGGGGGAGAGAAGTTCTACTAGTTTGAAACACACAGAGCAGTGACAAATGCGGATTGGTTAGCCCCTGTACATCATAAGCTATCCTCTCCTTAGAGCACTTTTCTCCCTTAAAATAGTTTTTAGAATATGGTGCCAGATGATTGTTTAAATGCATAATCATTTAAAGAGACATTTTGTAAAAGACCAATGATGAAAGGATCTGCCTTGGCTGCAGAGGTAAAGTATATCTGAGCAGAGAGGTGGGGGCCCTTAAAACTGTAAGAAAAACTGTCCCACAGTAATTCTTATTTCTCTTGTATGTCTGTATGCATGTAGACTGATGCATCAAACCACACCAGGCCTCTGGAATGATTGCCTTAGATGCCAACATTTCGATGCATACTGTGTGCAAAACTCCAGATCAGATATTATGGAAAATCATATTAATGTTTTCTGAGTCATCCTGAACACAGAAGGTTTCTTAAATTTTGAGGAGGAACTCAGCATGCATTCACCACCTTTGCTAAGTTTAGCTGTACCATGTACTTTTTCTTTTGTGTTGTACACACCCAGATCATAATACAGATTTTATTGCTTTGTTCAATGCAGGTTTTTGACTCTTCTGGAAAGCACCAATACTTCAAACCATCAAAATAAATGGATTCAACAACAACAACTGTTATAATATTTCATTACATTTGTGTTTGCAATAACTGAAGCCAGCTGTCATGATTTGGGAAATTCAAGGAGAGTGTGATCTGTACTAGACATTGTATAAATATATTTCAGGTCCATTTAAACCCAACAGGAGTCCTCCAGTTTACTTCAGTGTATAGCCAACAATAACTTGGTTTTATACACTAAGCTAGGATTTGTGCACTGCTCAAAATTATGATTGTATTTACTGCTTAAGTATAAAGTCTTCTCCAGATCCTTCAAATGTAATTCTATTTCCAGTTCCACCTAAAATTCTAACATCACGTAAAGTGTCACAACAAGTTTCTGTCTCTTTGAACTGCAGCCTATGAAGACTGGTGAGCTTCATTTAGTCTGTGCCACACGGATGGTTCCACTAACTTCCAGCTGTGAAACGTTCCAAGTCAGGCACAGCCAGATCTTTGTTTAGTGAAGAGGTATTTTTCTATTAAATCCAGTTTCGTCTGCTCTGCAGCAGCAGTGTGTGCCTTTGTGGGAACAAGTTACTGCAACTAGTAACTGGGAAGAGCTGGCTACGCAGAGGATCTTGTGTGCTGGCACAGGAGGAGAGCACAGGGATGAGGCCTGTGTGATGTGTGTGGCTAATGAAGTCACCATGCATTCTGCTTATTAGTTCCAAAGACAGCTGCTGGTTCCTGGCACACTGTCCCAAAGGAGGAAGCACATGAGAAAGGGGAGCAGGGAACCAACCATTGTTAAATCAGGCATGGAAAGTTAAACCCAGGAGATGAGGGGAGGGTGGCAAGCATTTTTCCTTCAGAAGGGAAAACAAAAACAAAGATGGATTTATCTCCATAGGATTTGAGTTAAAAGACACACGCAATATTTCCTGGTACACTTGCAGAGGTGGCACCAGAGCAATAAATTCCTTTTGAGTCTAGGAATTTAGACTGGCTGTTTTAAACTCTAGTACTTCCTCCTGAAAGAAAATCTCACTGAGTGACCTGATCATCCAAGTTTCCCATGGTTACCTGCTTGGCATTTCTCCCACAGATGGGTATGATACAGTGCCCTGCCCAGGATTTCATTCAGTGATCGCTGTGCCCTGTCAGGCTAATACATATCCCATACTTGAGTTTGGCTCAAGTCGTGGTTTCTGACTTGTAAGATCTGGATTGTCTAGCCATGCTGCAAGGAAAATGGTTGTGCTCCTCTTTGCTCCTATTCCAGCTCCTATGTTAGAGCACCAAAGGCCTACCAAGGGACAGCAAGCATTGTGGCAACTGATACCATTTTCCCATTGAGCTTTTAGTTTAATCTGCTACTGTTCCCTAAGTGATATCTGCAAAACCATTGGAACAGATTCCACTCCTTCCCTTCCCTTCCCTTCACCTCCCCTCCCCTCTGTTGCCTGATGCTGCTGCGGATGCTACTAAGAAAAATGCAATGCATATTGGGGGCTAATAATGCTACAACTACCCATTTTACAGGTTGTTTGATTTTTAAAAAGAAATTCTGAAAGTGTTAAAAGAATTAAAAAGAAATTCTGAAATCCTGGAACAATGTATACAGAGCTGCTGTTCAGGGTTCCATTCAGCTGGCCATGCACTTTTCCAGGATATTTCACTCCATTTCTCTGTCCCCTGATTGCCTACGTTTCCCCAACAGATAGAGTACTACACATTTTTAGGATCTCACTGGGCTGTTTTTGAAGTTTTCTTCTTTGGTTGTCTTTCCCTATTGGCGCGTATGCACCCCCACCCATTATTATTGTTGTTTCTGCAAATATGGCCTGCTTATGATTCCCACTTGCACGTGGATAGCACAGTGTTTACAACATAAGGACTGCCACTCTGAGAATAAGTTTGCTATTAGTATCTATGATTACAGTGCTAGCATTATGCTATGATGTACAGTTTGTTTTTATACTGCATAAGCAAGAATGAACTGAGCAGAGAAAAGTTCAGATAAATAAGAAAGGTCACAGTCTGGGGCCTTAACAGCTCTGAGCTCTCCTCCATTGGCACAGGCGGAGCCAGGTGTGCAGACAGCATGGCGGGCATTTCAGGTCCCCATCCTTCCAAGAGGAAGTTGCATTGTAAAGAGAGAGGGGGCTGGATGGGAGGTGAGAAAAAAGCCCTTCACCCTATAAGAGCTGTGTGGTGCGGTGTGTGTGCTCAAGGGGGGCAGAAGGGACCTGGAGTTTATGGGAATCCGCTGTGTGAAGGCATTGTACGTACACTGGGATTGGGTCACTCCATAAATAAGCACACATTGCCCTACAGTTAATGTCTGTTTCTGTAACATGTCTTCATGCCTGTTCCAGGGATACATATGAACCACTAAAGCTGCAGTTCTACACCAATCCACTCACACCTCAATATTATTTGCTTATTCTTTCATTCTACTTTTTTGTATGGACTTTTCAGACAAAACCTCCTCAACATGGTATACAGGGTAGATTTTTTAAATACAGCATAAGATATAGTTAACTCAAATAGCAGCCTAGAACATTTCACACCTTTCCAGTAAAAAGTCACATGTACAAAATTAAAAGGGTCATGCATTTGTTTGGAACATCTGGATCTTCAAGACCCATTTAAAACAGTTTGGGTTGGACCAATCTGCAGATCAGGATGTGATAATCACAGAATAAGCTCTGTCTCTTATTCCTTCCACACTGATGAGCATTTAAGAACCAACCTTTGTGCTCAGGCAGGTCCACATATTTGCAGGAAGTCCTCCAAGATTAAGGAGTGAGTAATTTGTGATCTTCTCATGTTTTGGCTTACAAGTCCCAACAATCCAGTCCGGTGTAGATGATAGTGAGGAACAATGGACCAAAACATTGGGAGGGCCACAAGTGGCCTAACCCTGGGTTAAATCATTACTGTTAAATTTTGGTGCCAATTTATCCATATATCACTGATGGTTGGATTGCATACTAATATTTCATTTATTTTTTTGGAAGATCAGCCATAAGAAGAAAACAAACAAAAATAATATTTGTTGTTAAACAGGGAAAAGACCCTCTCCACACACAAATACACACACACAATGTAACTTCATAAAAGGCACCTCATTCAGCTGTACTTTCAATCTCCAGACAGAGAAGAGCAGGAAGATTTTGCTTAAATACTAGAAAATCAGAAGGAGCAGCGTTTGCACAATAAATGGCTCTCATACAGGGAACACAGTGTGCAGTACATGTTCAGGCATTTGAACAAAAATGCCCCAAAATAAATGTGCAGTCTCCAGCTATTCCTGTCTGATGAGAATTGCCAACAGCATAACCATAGCTTATAATAATAAAGCAGAATTGCTACTCAAGAAGGCCATCCTAGTAAATTGCCTGTGAAATTAGCATGGGTTTTGGCTAACTTAGTTTGGCCCATAAATGTAAAAAGGACAAGACAGCCTCTAGCCTAGATTCCTGTTAGATTACTTTACCATGAATAAAGTATCCAGAAATACTTTAATATCCAGAAATAGTGGATGTTAATTGCTGTCCAACAGAGGGAAGCAGCTGAGATGTGATCTCAGCATCATGGTGGGTTTTACACAGATTACTTGTGGATGGAAGGCAGCTTTTGAGAGCACAGCCTGACTAGAGAGGACATTGGCTTATGCTGACTCCAACCATCAGTCATTGAGTCCAATTGTTTACACTGACTAGGAGGGATTCTTCATCTTCTAAAGCAGGAATCTTTCCCAGGCCTACCTAGAGGTGCCAGGGACTTTTTGCATAAAAACCCACGATTTACCACTAGAGCTAGGCAGCTCTGTCCATTCCAGTTCTGCTCAGTTTTTCATTCTCCCAAACTTAAGTTTGCTTACATCCCATTCCTGTATGGTGTCTGGTTTTTTTGTCCACATGAAAATTCACACACATTTTCACTTGTATCCCTCCTAAGGTATGCACTCTTTGCTAGCTTAATAACTCTTTCCCCCAAGAGTTATTAAGTGTTGTTCTCACTAATATATACATCTCGCCCCTCAGAGCTTTCCTTTGACATGGAACATTTTGCATACATTTTTGACTGGGATATTGTGATGGCTTGTATATACCAAGTATAATTGCATTTAGATTCACATATTGGTTTGGGAAGTGTGCATCAAAATGCAGAGCATATCTATATATTTCTACGCCATCGCAATCTACCTCCAAGTCCCTTTTGTAATGTAGAGTCCTAACCACAAAACCGTATAGGAGTCAATGCAGTGTTGACAAAAACTCATGCAAAGTTCACAGCAAGGAATTCCCAATCCAAACCTATGTTCAGAATAAGCAAGTTTGTTTGAATTTATTTAACTGGATATTTATTCAAATGGCAATGCTTGGACTTCCACATCACTGATGCTTCCTCCTCCATGTATTAGAATGGCAGGAAGTACGGTAGAGAGAAGTGGCAGGGGGCAAGTCCTGGCAATCCATTCATCCATGTGGCTTCAGTTAGCACCCAGTTATCACCCAGAGCAATTCCACCCAGACAGGTTTGCCAAGACATTTCTGGAGAAGTACAGGAACTTCATTTTTGTTCACAAATCATGTGAACAAGTTTCATTTGCAACCCTGATTGTAAACAGGAGAGTTCTTTTTGGAAAAATACTGACAAATTTCCAAATTTGTGATTGCTTTAGGAAAATGCATATTTGTTTGAAAATGCACAGTAAGGAATGCACATTTTTCACAAAAACATGCATTTTCACACTTTACTCAATGCAGGAGGGCGGAATTGCACATTTCTGAAAAGTATCCACAGAAATGTGCACTTTCCGTATTTGCTATGTGCATTTTTCCTGTTCAAATGAGCTGAAAGACAGGTCAAAATGCAAATGGGGGTGAGCCGAAACAAGTTTCAGAATGAATTTTGGACAACTTTGGTGAGCTTGGAAATAGCTGATTTCCGACCCCCTCCTTCAGTGGAGGGGACAGTGACAGCATGTTTGAGAAAACCCACATGCTTGAATTCATACCCAGAAGCTTATATTTGCATTAGAGTTCTAGGCTGAAGTAGGGAACTAGAAATAGGCAGAGTGCTTAGAAGAAGGGAGATTTCCCATTTCATTTCATATTTCATTTCATTTTTAATTACAGGGTCATCCTGTACATGTCTAGTCAGAAGTTTCATTAAGTTCAATGGGGCTTCCCCCCAGGTAAGTAACGATGCAGCCTAACCAAAGCCACTTTGCTGACTGCTTAGTTCTGAGCGCTCATCTTTGGGATGGTGCCTTAAAGGGACCATGGCCTGTCCTCCACAAATCCCCCACCACGTGAGAGTCAAGCATCCTCCTTTTCTCTGCAGTCACTGCAGCAATGAAGGCTCACCTGATGCAGAGTGCATTGCGGTAGTCTAGCCTATTTGAGTTGCCCTAAACACCAGCAGCATCATTGTCAAGCCTGTTATTACTTACCATCACTGCTTCAGTTTTCTCAGAATGCAGATGTGGCTTCAGCCATTTGGAATTTTAATATGAAAGATTTTTAAGAAGGACAGTGTTCTTTTTAACCTCTCTACATTTTCCAACCAGCTCTAATAAATAAAATACAAACAGACATTTGAGTGGCCTGTCTAGACTTCAAAAAATTAGGAATGCACCTTTTAAAAAATGACTGTGAATTATTTGACTATCAGGAAGGAAACCAGAATGAAGTTTCTGTCACAGTTAACAAACAGGATGGTTACTCATAAGAGAACTTGGTTAAAATTCAGTAGTTCCAGATAAGAACCTGCTTAGAGAAAAATCTCATGCTGTATTGCAGCTGCAGCAATGTATTCATGCCTTGTTTCTTTTATGGTTTTTCACTTTGCAAATGTATAAATCAGGGCCACACTTGAGGAATAGTATACACAGTCGGAGGTGACATTTGATCCTTAGCCCACCAAACTCAATTAGAGATGCTTATTCCGCTAGGCCAGCACTTGGGTGATTTAGCTGCTCCCCATAGAGCTGTGCTGCTTGGCTTTGTTTCTGACTGAGAAGTGGCATCAGGGATGGGCAGGGCCAAAGTCAATCAGAGATAGGACCGGAGCCAAAAGTGGATGGACCCAAAGAATTTAATTTAATTCCTGTTTGTAAATCATGTGAACTTTGTACTTTGCAACCCAGGATGTGAACAGAAATGCGGTTCTCAGGAACTATACAATCTCCCAGATTTGCACTCATGTTCAGTTCAGATCCGGGAGCTCAAGAATCTAGTCTCCACTCCAGGTTCTAGTCTCCACTCAACTGTGGAGCTCATTGGGTAACTTTAGGCCAGTCACCAACTCTCAGCCTAACCTACCTCACAGGGCCATTGTTGTGAGGATAAAATTGTTACTGTGATGAGGATAAAATAAGAGGAAGAGGAGAATTATTTAAGCCACCCTGAGTTTCTTGAAAGGGAAAAAAGGAGGGATATAAAGAAATACTCATGAAAAAATGTGTATTGGTGCAAGTATGGACACACAAGTAGATATTCATGCAAGTCTGTTCCTGTGCAAATCTTGACATATACATCTCTGTGCTTTAGCCTATCAAAATGAGTGCACCTTTGGTTGGGAAAATGTGCTTCCCCCACCCCCAATTAAAAAATGCACATTTCTCCCATCACCCAAGACATTCATGTTTGGGAACACAAATGAGGTTCATGGAAGAATCTGGGGAACCTCAATGAACTTTGAACATTGTTCACCCATCTCTTGAGATCTATTTTCCTTCCTTCCTTCCTTCCTTCCTTCCTTCCTTCCTTCCTTCCTTCCTTCCTTCTCTCTCTCTCTCTCTCTCTCTCTCTCTCTCTCTCTCTCTCTTTCTTTCTCCCCCCGACCTGCTCTTCTCTCTCTTCCTGCCCCAGTCACCCCACCAGTTTAGGAGGCTGCCAGGAGAGGGACAAACATTCTTGCCCAATATAAGCTGATCACTTGCTTAGAAGTAGACATGGCTATTTGGGATGTCCACTGAATTCAATGCAACATAATCCCAGTTGTGTGTGAAGGGTTGCAGCCTAAATAATGGACAGTGTTTTTTCTTTCATGATGCCCTAAAATCTGCCACATGAGACAGGCTGCCTTATCCTGCCCTGATAATAAACAATATGACATCCTGAAAAGCTGGATCCTGAAAGATGGACAGTAGTGACCATGACAACAGTTCATGAAACGTCTTTGTTCAGTAGGAAGTTATCCAAATTTTGGATCAATTAAGGAACTTAAGCAAGTCGTTATGGAAAGTGATATAAACTTCACTTCAATTATTTCCAGCTCCCTCCACCCTTGTATAAGTCTTCCCTCTGGGTTTGGTAGGAACTTGAAATGGATGCCTCAACATAGTGGGATCTCCCATCTCTGATTCACCAGGATGTCTGGAAAGAAGAGTCATGTAAAATCTCTTTCTCATGAAAACATTCAGCCCTATTTTGATGTCCTGTGAGCTCAGCAGAGTCTAGATATGTTGCATATCCATGCCAAATTTCAGATGTGCTGGAAGTTAATACATCACTTGCAAAGATGCTTCTATTTAAAGACAGCTGTTTTACAACATTGGGAACAGGGTGGGGGGGAGGAAGAAGAGCAGTCTTTCTTACTTTTTTTTGGAACTGTCTGCGCAAAGGGGATGTTTTTCTGTTGATTTGAAAAACAGGAGCAATAAGTCCTCTTCAGCCGTTTTGGCAAGTACATATCACACTTCAGCAGTTGGGAAGGGTGAAGGGTGAGTAGAAAGAAACTGGGACAACTAAGAAATGGATGTTGTACTGGCTGTACTGGCTGCAGAATATGTAGGAGTTTTGGGGAAGGTGCTGGGAATGGATAAGTATAGTATTTATCGAGAAGACAGGCAAACAAATGACTAGCCATATCTCTGGCCTTGATTTCAATCCTATTACATGTTTTCTGGAACCATCATTTGCAATCTCATGGCAGGATAATACCTTCTTTAGAGTTACTACATTAACCTGGCCCAAAGGGAGAACTAATGTCCTAGAGTGCCACCTGGCCAGCTACCACTCCAGCAGCTCAACTGGTTAACTGGTTACTACTACAGGTTACCCAGCTACTATCCCAACCTAAGGGCAACAGAAAACAGCCCTTCAAGCACCAAGTGTACCAAGTGATGTGTCAAATAAAAGAGCCCCCAAACACACTTCCATAAGCTGCTGGCACCTTCAGGAGAAAAGAGCATGTTCCAATGTAAGAAGAGAGGTGATGGATTGGAACAAAGGTCCATTTAGCCCAGTATCCTCTTTCCAGCAGGGCCAAGTTAGAGCCCTTCAGGGAACTCACAAGCAAGACAGGAAAGCAAGTGCCTTCCCTCATTGTTTCCCCTGCAGCAATAGGAATTCAACAGGATACGGCTTCAGTCATGGAGGTTCCATTTAGCCATCACAGAGAACAGCTATGCCACTCCTTAACAGGATACTCATCTCCCAAAAAGAGGACATGCATCTCTAACAAAAGAGGATATGGATTCATATAAAATTTGCATATGCTATAGATGCACATTCTACAACTGAAATTGAAATATTATGTATTTTGGATTTGTGGGGAATGCTAGGAACAGGTGACCTGCAAGTCTGCATGGTTTGCATTCCAGGTGCTCACTGTTCATCGACAACTTCAAGATTCTTCACTGCTCTGCCTTCATACTGTTTTTTAAATGAGACAGATCAGCCAGCTCTTCAAACAGAGGCAGTCTTCAAATACAGAACTGTCCTGTGGCAGATTGAGGACTGTCAAATAGAGGACTGTAAAGGATTTTTAAATGTAAAAGACACAAACAAAATGAATGGGTAACTTTCATCTGAATTATAGTTATGAATGTTTCTTTTTTGGCCTTTGAACAAATGCAAAATCTACAAACTGTGTGGCAGCTACACATTTTAACTTCATTGAAGCTCACTTGTTTGAGCATCCTACAAGCATTCAAAATGGCCCTTGGAATCAGCCAACAGTAGAATAATCTCTCCTGCACTTCCTTAGCAGATACAGAAGACATTAGACATGAAATGCTAATTAAAATCAATAGTTTCTGCAGGGCTAAAACAATCCCAGTCTTTAGATCGTTTGCATTCTAATTCAGCCTGTGAAAGCAATTACTGCTTCTAAGCTAACATGGCTGTTGGCTGAGGTGTCCTTTAGCTTAAATATACTATGGTAAACCTCCAGGCTTTAAAATGTGTACCAGCAAATTTGGGATCCTTCTGAGTTGCAAGACAGCTGTTAGTGAAATCACTGATAAATGTGTGAGTCAGAATGAAACATGGGGCGAGAGGAGACTTCCATGAGTTGGAAACTTGGTAGATTTCTGTACAACTGTGACACTTTTTTATTTTACTTTTTTTTTTTTTTAGAATTGCATATAGTTTAGTTGTGATTTGCAGTTCTCTGATGAGTGAATGTGAAGGAAGAAATCTGCCCATAAGGAATGAGTCATCCCTCCCCCCCCCCCCCCTTCAAAGCTGTGCTGTGTATCAGATTCATTATATGATATCACTGATGTGACAAACACACAGCTAACTTGGGTATGAAGCAGGGACTTTCTCATGTGCTGCCCAGCACAGGACTGTGGCCATTTCCCACGGAGACATCTCAGACACTGAGCTCAAGTTAGGACCTCATTTACAGAATGGTGGTGAGGACATGTCCATCTTTCCCATGAGTACTGATGGTGGCTAGAAGGCTCTAGTACATGTTGCTGGGTAACTCCAGTAACTGGATAAATGTTGGGTACACTGAGGAAAGGCCCAGAACTCATCAGTAAATTGCTTTTCTGGCATGCAGGAGATCCCAGATTCAATCCCTGGTATCCCCAGTTAAAAGTATCAGGAAGCAGGGAATGGGAAGGAGCTCTGCCTTGGCTCCAAAGAGCTGCTGCTAATTGGAGTAGACCAGTCTTCTCCCATCCTGGTGTCTTCCAGATGTAACCTGGCTAATCCATGTGCCCAGGTATCCCAGCATTGCCTTCTCCAGGCTTCCTTCAGCTTTATTGGACTACAGCTCCCATCATCTACAGCCAGCAAGGCTGTAGTCTAACACATCAGGAGGACATCAGGTTATTGCTGTGAACACTGCTGATTCAATGGACATATGATGTTTTGGCCAGGTATAAGCCATTTCCTATGTTCCTAAAGTCTTCTTGTCAGAAAAAGCCAAGTAAGAACAGGCAGAAGAGGCATTCCTGATCCTCTACAAGCGCAGAAGCAAAGTGGCTGTCCTAAGGGTACAATGGCCTACCATATTCACTACAAAGTGTTGTCAAAAAGAATATCCCAAGCTTAACTTTCCCCCATCATCTTTCCTGCCATACTTAGGGTAGGATCCCATGTATGTTAAGACCAGAAAAAAGTCCTACAACTTGCAGCATTCCCATTGGGATTTGTAGGACTTTTTTGTATAAACCTTATCACCACCACCTCTATATAGCCCAATAGCCAAAATAGTTCAGGATAATAAAATTTCAATTTATAAAATCTAAAACACATGAAATGGCTAAAACCAATTTCAGTAAAATGATAGACTTGTTAAAATCAGCTAACCTAAATGCCACTTTATGTACTATTAAATGCCTGGGAATAGAGGGCAGTCTTAACCTGACCCCAAAAGGTGGTGCCAAGCCTCAGTGGAAGGATCTTTCCACAATCATGGTGCAACCACTGAGAAATCCCTCTCCCCTTTTGCCATTTTCCAAGGTTCTCTTGGAGGTGGCACTTAGAAGAAGGCCTTAGAGCTGTTAATTGTGGTGTCCAAGTGCAGGTTCAAGTACAGAGAGGCACTCTGTCAGGTATTGTGGTCCCAAGCTGTATAATGCTATCACAGTTAAAGCCAGCAACCTCAGTCAGGCATGGATACATACAAGCAGCAAATGCAAGTGGGCTAGAATTGGTTTTATATGTTAGGAGCATCTGGTCTCAGTTATTGACCCGCAAGATGCATATGACTTTGCACCCTTAACCTGTGTCATTTTAACATGACCACAGTACCCTGACAATGCACAATAATGTGATATGTGGGCAGAGAAACACACAATAGAAGACATCACTACATTCCTGAAAGTTACAGGGGAGAATTCGAGAGTAGGGTGCTGATTCTGGTGGTACAGCCATATATTGAGCAAAATGTAATTCCTCTCTAAACTCACAGTCTTTATGTAGAAACCAGGAGTAACTGATGATCACTATGTCATTCTCACCGCTTCCCTGCTGGTCTATGTATTTAGCTCTCAGCTAGAGGAGTTGCTTTGACTTTAGTGTTGCTACTGTAAAACCAGGAGATTATACTAATTAGTGACAAAACAAACCAACAAAATAGAGGTAGGTAATAGGACACAGCCAGAGGTTTAAAGCCAACCATGTCATGCTTCCTATGTTCTCCCACTTACAAGCAAAGCTAAATGCCATGCTTGTCTTTGATAATTTATTTGCTCCAGCGCACTAGGAAGACTACTGTACAGCACTCAATGGACATTCTTCCAATGATTTTAGTGCCATGTTCAAATCTATGGCATATTCTCTATTCTGTCTCCAAATTGGGAGCTCCTTCAAGTGAGAAGACTGAAAGGGGGATAGAACATGTTTACCTGGCACCTTTACAAGCAAAGGGATGTCCCTTCTACTGCCCTTTCTTCTCCTGTGCACCAGAGGGCAGGATTTAGCCATTTGTAGCCTTGGGTTCTAGTAGCTTTGCATGGTTGAGTTACCATTTTATTTATAAAAAAAGTTCCCAGTTTCTTGGTGGATGAGCTGATTGTATAGTTCACACTCACTCGCAGTATAATCCTTGCTTTCCTCAAAAGCAAGCACCACTGAGTTAATGGAACCGCAGCCTTAATAGTGTTGGGCCTGAGTGAACAATGAGTTTATCCTCCTGGCCTTACTGGGACAACAAGTAGGCTCTCTCAGAAGGATACTCGGCCTGTAATAGCCCATTAATCTTCCTTTGCATCTGTTAGGGAAATGTCTTTGCTGAAGTGCAGCTGTGCCTCTGACTCACCTTCCAAAGAGAACAAGCAGTGTCTTGGTTACTTGGTGCCGCTATTGCTCATATCTCCAGCCTGACAGTTGTGGTTCTTTTCTTTCTACATGGGTTCATGCTGTCAGACTGGCTTGTAACTTGATCACTTCTGAAAATGTAATCTTACAGGGAACCTAATGAATTTTATAACAGTCTGCCTCAGTGTGTGTAGTCTATTCTTCTTTGATGCAATCTCCTGCCAAAATAAGTAGGCAATTATTACTAAGAATAATACAGCAAATCCTTGTCTTCCTTTGTAAGTCCCACATGTTGGTCTCAGAAGAAAAAAAAATTAAGCACCCTCACTGCAGTGTATTTTCAACACTCTGCAACCCCCTCCCCATTCTTTCTGGCCAAATCTGTACAGGAAAGGTGGACTGGGCAAATCTATTTTTGGTCTATTTTATGTCACTTTATATGTTTTTACCTGTAATTTTATCTGTTCCATTAATTGCCTTTTTTAAGAAGAGAAAGCAGCCTCTCAAGATACATTATAAATTTTCGGAATACGCATTTGGAGTTCCACTGAAAACAAAAGAACTTACTTCTGAATAGATATGTGTAGGATTTAGGACTTTGTAAAACTGCCCACTTCAGATTCTTTTATTTTCCCAATCATAAGATCAGTTCATCCAGAATTTTGAGGAAAAGATCTGTGTGATAATTCATAATCTTGCTTGTGCATATTTCCCCCTAATTTACCTGTTTTTGCAAGTAATTTTCCTAATTTTAAAATGTTACTTTTAAATGTGCATTTTGACTGTACTTTTCCCCTACTATTTTATAATAAGTAATATCTATTCTAGGCATTGTTTTAACTTGAGAACTTAGTTGTAAAATAAATAGGTATTTATATTAATTTTTCTCTTAAAATTGTATTTCAATGTATGGGTTGCACTGTTTAAGCAACCAAAAACTGAGCCTTAATATTCGGAGCGATGCAAATGCTCACAGATAACCAGGTCTTATCCATGCATTGTCTGCTCATGACATTTCATCGGTGACTGCTGGGGTTCCCTTTTGGTGGTTTGAGTAGGTGTGCCACAACTGTGCAGATAACATGTAGCTCTACCTCTGTTTTCCACCTGCTAATCTCAGGGAGAACGTTAGACTCCTGAATAGGTGCTTTGAGGTGGCTTTGGGGTAGAAATAAGGGAACAAGCCGAAACTTAATTCAGAGGAGACAGAAGTACTGTGGGTGGGTAAATCTGAAGATGTGGACCACATTCAGGGTTTGGTGGCTACTTCTGGGTTCAGTGCTGTCTATGGAGGCATAGGTGAAAGCAGCCAGGAGTGCTATTTTTCAGCTGGAAGTGTTTATAAATAGTTGTTCATGCTCTACACACACTTAGACATGCATTCTGTGTGAGGCTACCTTTCAGAGTGACGTGGAAACTTCAGCTGCTCCAGACTGCTGCTGCTAAAGTTCTTGGTGCTAGGTGATTGGATCAGCTTGTTGCTGTGGTGTTTTGGGGCCCAGTAGCTTCTGTATAGCCTGAAGTGCCTGAACCTGCCTAACCTTGGAAGCTAAGCAGCATCTGGTCTTATTGAAATCTGGATGGGTGACTTAAAAGTTGTGAACCTCCCTGTGAATTTTGGCTATGGGAAGTATAGAAATGTAATAAACAACAACAACAACAAAATAAAAATTCAAAGAGTTAGTCTTGAACTTAAATGGCTCCATCTTGCATGTCTATTAAGAACATCGCTGAAGGCTTTGTACTCTGGCTGATATTCAGACTTGAAAAAATACTGGTCACTAAGGATAGGGCCTTTTCAATGTTCTGTGGAAGTCTTCCCAAAAGATATAAGGACAGTTCTATCGGTTACTGTTTAAAGGAGGGTTTAAAAATGTTTTGTTTGTCATTGGAGTATTTTTTTTTACTGTCCATGCTGCTGTTGTTACTGACTCATTCTAAATTGGATTTAAGCAGTTTGATTTTGTGAACACATTATAGTGGTATAGAATTATATGTTTTCTATTTTAGGCCATCTTAGAAAAACTGCAGTTTTGAGAGGTGGCAAAGAAATGCACAAAATAAAATGAAATAAATTTGAATTCCTCATGCATCCCCAGAAGGGCACTGGCAGTAAGCAACCTAGAGAATCAGTCAGCCCACATCAACCTGAATTACAAGCTCTCTCATTGTTCAAGAGCGATTGCATGTTTACATTGTTTTACATCTTTCCATCTGTTAAAGGTACAGATGACCCACTGTGAATCAGTACTTGAGACATACAATGTAATCCTGAATATATGCATCATATTGTTCATTCCAACGAAAGGCAATAAATTCATTGCACTACTTTGTGCAGTTTTATTGCCTGATTTTCATTGCAGAAGCACACACTTGTACCCTGAACCTTGAAACAATGAACTGTGTCCAGAAAATGTAGTGAGAACCAGATCTCATTCTGTGTGCCACTGTTCAGTTGAGCTATCATATTACAAGCCAACAAACAAATGGAACACCAGTGGTATAAGGCCAAAGGACTCACTTCACTTGGCCAATGAAAACACAATAAATAATACAGAAGAGTAATGGACTGGCTCATGGATCACAGTTAGCACATTTAACCATTCATTTGCTTACCCTGTCAAATAATGCAGATTCATAATCTAGATCCTAAAACTATGGAGAACTATGAAAATGCTCCTCATGTGTAGAAACTTGTTTAAAAAGTCTACTCTTTTTTGCAATGTTGTAGCACTGAAATATTTTAGTCAATTAAGGCATGAAAAGAGGTTATGTGTTAACTAAAATACAGAAATGCTCTATTTTATTTTTATTTTTATTTGTTATTACATTATCTCCCACCAGCCCTCCATCACCCAGCAAACTTCATGGCTGAGTGGGCAGTAAGATCCAGATCTCCCAAGTTCCAGTCAGCTCTCAGACCACATCAGCACACTGGCTGCGATATACAAGTCAGAAGCCTGATCCTGAGCAGTGATGTTTAATTCTCATCCATTGCTCCAGAATAACATTGGGAGAGCCTGTGAATGCCCTCTTGGACTCCTGACATTTTATATCTGCTGTCTGAGACAGGAATTCCCCACAGCGTAGGAAGTAGGTGCTGCTGCTTCCATGGTACCATTCCCCTGGTGTCCCAGGAATATCACTAAATTTCAGCCACTCGGTTGTGCTTGTAAATTGTGCATGTGGCACACCTTCCAAGGTAGTACACTTCCTTTTTGTGCAGTTTAAAAGATACAGCTGGGGCACTATGAGTACAGTTATAGCAAGGACAGCAGGCAGGCCAGTGTTGGTTAATGGAGAGGGTCTTGCTGGTGAAAGAAGGTGGTAAATGGTGGTGGGGGGGGGTCTATTGTCATCACTTGTAAGCTCTGTGCAGCGTGAGCACAGAGGGTTCTTACCTAAACCCATGGGTTGTCTGAAGGTCAGCCTGCAGTGTAGGCACCTCAGCACATTGGTCCTTGCCATGCTGTTGGGCTAAAGGAGAAGCCCTGGCCAAAGGGAAGGTTCACACTCTGGTTCCTGCCCATGCCAGCGTTAATTTGCATTTTGAGGGCAAGGATGATAGTGTTGACTTTTATCTTTGGAGGGCTCTTAGCTCAGTGTGACAGAGCACATGTTTCCAAGCAGAAGGTCCCAGGTCCAGAGCACTGCACCTCCAGGTAGGGCTGGAAATGCCTGCCTGAAACCTTGGACAACCACTGCCAGTCCGTGTCAATGATAATGCGCACGAGGGACTCTTGACTCTGACTCAGTGACCCAGTCTGCAGGCACTGCTGGCCACCATGCCTTTTTTAAGTCATGGAGAAGTGCAGTACTTGCTGGATGGCTTTGATTATTCAAGCAGTAGAAGTTTTGCCAGGTACTTTTTGAGTATTCAAGCTGCTGCTTGATGAGTTGTCTAAATCTGGGTGGTGGGGGCTGTGTGAGGATAAAACAACCCTCACATAACCCTAGAATAGGCCATGGATTGACTTACATTTGTAGTACCCTTGCTGCCTGGGTTCAGATGATACTACAAGCCATGGCTGTGGCTTGGATATTCAAAACAGCTGTCCACAGTAGCTTGCCATGACAGTCTGTTAGATTGTGAAAACTGCCCCAGTAAAGGGCAACTTTCTGAGCACCTCATGTACCCTGAGGCTTCCTACATTGCTCTGCCAGGCGAAGAAGGAGCTTGGCTGCTGGAATAATGAAATCCTGGACCCAGTTGGTTGAGGCATGGTGTTATTATCTTAGACAGTTGGATAAGTTGGTCCAATTAGCCTTAGATAGAAAGGTCAACTGTAGGCTTAATACAGCAGAACCTCCATATCCACTGGCTCAGTTACTACGCTTGCAGTTAACTGCGTTTGACCTCGGCCAGAAAGAGAAGCCATAAAGTGCTTCCTGCAAGTGAAAATTCTTGATTTAATAGGGAAAGAAAAAATCATATTCTGAGTTAAGAACAAACACAATCATGAAAAAAGAAATGTATATGTAGTATAATATAGTGTGTGCTATTATCTGTGGTTTCAGGCATCTGCTGTGGGGCTTGGAACCGATCTGCATGGAGACCAGGATCCTGCTGCTTCAGAGGCTGCAGAACAGCTTGCCCCAATCCAGATGTATGCATTTTTGACAAGAATAAATGGCCATTCTGGCATGGGATGATGGAAGATGTAGTCCAAGCCATCTGGAGGACACTGGGTAGGGGAAGACTGCCCTACAGAATCTAAACATTTGATGTAAGTTTGCTCTGTCATGAAGAAAGCCCTTTCCTTGGCTATCTCCCACCCTTTATGTACTTAGGCCGTTACATCTGTGATTAAGGCTGCACCCTGAGCCACTACTTTAAACATGTGCTGCTGTGCTGGATCCAATCTTGGTTCTTTGCTGCTTATGGGAAATGGCCACCTGGTTTTGTCCAGTTAAAAGCAGATTGCCACTGTGAGCATATACAGAGGGAGCAAATGAGATTGATCGATCCATTTGCCTCCTTTTCCAGCTCAACCAATGTAGTACACACTACTAACAGCATAAAAGAACCCAGCCAAAATATAAGATACTATATACAATCCCCCCCACCCCCAAATAAACAACGCCTCAAGAACCTCCTAACACCAACTATTGAGAGTCAGTCCAAAGCAAATCTTAAATTCTTCTGGAAAATTATCAAGTTTAAGCTGCAATAAGCCTCGGGGGAAAGGATTTCCAGTTGTCAAGCAGACACTCATGACTTTTTCAGATGATTTAAGCACGCACACACACACTCCATTCACACATTTTCCCTTAGTGTAGCAATCATATTAGTTCTGATCCAGCACCAGCAGTGCAGCTACGAGGGGTAAAACAGGCATGCTGATGACTCTGTTGGGTTGTATCACTGCTAAAGCTTGTAGAAAAGCAGTTTTTATCCTTGCGAAGTGTCAAATTCCATACGTAGATTATGTTTCAGAAGCCATTGTACAACTCCTTAGGCTTTGCTTGTGCTAGTCAGGCTGGCTGTTCCATTCGTGCTTGCACAACCATTAGTGGAACAATCCCAAGCATCATACTTTTTCTGCTAGTGTAGTGCTGGACACAACCCATTGTCTCTTAATATTATTGACTTACTTACGTTTCTTAATAGCAACTCATCAAAAGGATTCCAAGTCTGTGTACAAAAGTGTAAACAAAAGTATTCACGGGGATATAGAATGACAGTATATTTTCTATTTTCCTTTTTAAAGGGGAAATTAGCAACCAAGTGAGCAGAATAAAAAAGAGAATGGGGCAGAAAAGGTTTCCTTTAAATACCTGTGCATGCAGGAATGTCTTGGCCCAGGGCTGAAATGGACTCAGTAGTGCCAGAGCCACTCGCCCCACTTTGTGGAGAGCGTTCCAGGGCCAGGATGCCAGCACAGAAAAGGAGCATAGTTGAATGCAGAGGGCCACCTAATTGGATGATTGCCATTTCCCTCTTTGGCTGATGGCAGTGAAAGGACAAGCGCTTGATCAGCAGTGCGGATACAGGATAAAGGAAAATATAAGGGGAGGGCATTCCTGTTGCAGAGATCTAGAAATGCCATAGTTCAACCGGCCAGCAGTATTGCTTGCCAGCCTATACTGGCTACTTGCGACCTGGTTTGCTGCAGGAATGTATGGAGATCCTGCACACATGCAGATAACACATCTAAAAGGGGGATTAAACATAAACACTTCCTGCTCACCTTTTACTCTAACAGCACTTAGTAGAATCCAAAGGCAGCCAGGAATGGGTTGCCCTAGGAGGCAAGAATACTGGCAGTCAGTCTCCACATGGCTTGCTTATTTAGGGCCATTGGGAAGAGTGGGGCAATAGCCTTTGGGGGCAGATGCTGAGAGGAAACAGTGGCAGCTGCTCAGCCATTATTCCTGAACCACCTCGGCCGCTCCCTCTTTTGAGGCCGTGCCTGTGTGCGCTGTGCAGCCTGCCCTCCCTGCCCCAAACCGCCTGTTGTCCTTGGGCGTGATGAAGGGTGTTTGCCTGTTACCAGCACTGAGCGCTGCCTGGGCTCTGGTCTTTTGCCCCAAACAACAAAACATCTTGGGACCGCCTTGTATTCACTGGTCGTAACCAATCACATTGTAAATGCTCGAACTTCCCCTGTTCAATTTGTTTCTATATATCATTTTTTAAACATACTAATCCACTAGAAATCAAATTATTCAAACTTAAATAGTATGAACAACATGAGCTTGATGGCTCTAGACTAAGTCTCTGTTGGTGCCTACTCAATCCTAAAGAAATATAAATTATAATTTGAAAAAGTTTGTTCATCCCCATGGTAGCTGTGTTTGGGAATACTTCAGAATTTAATGATTTTCTTCCTTTGACTCTCTCTGAATAATTTAGAACCATTTCACACATGCCATTCCTTCCTCTCTGAGGTAACAGAGGAAATCTTAAAACCATGTACCCTGCTAAGAGTGTAGATCATTAGCATACCTGTTTTCTTAGAATTGTGCTCATTCAAAAGCTAAGCTGGAAGCAAATTCTCATTGTGCAAAAGTGCAGGAAAACAGACATGGACAATCTTTCCATGTGGCAAAGAAAAATGATGGAATGCTTTCCCACTGCAGTCATGCAAACGTGTGTAGAAATACTGTAATGTGTGAAGGGCAGCCTTCATACTACCTTATGTTATTTACTGTTTCTTGCTCCCATTCCTTTCAATATAGGACTGCTAACAGTTCTCTCTGCTACTCATACTTTCTGCTGTGGAAAGTATCTCTCTGTGGATAGCTTTCCTCCAAGTAAGCTTGCCGATTCGGAACTTGGGATCCAGAGTGTGATGACAGCTCTCTCTTACCACCCTCATGTGGCACATTAAATAGAAAGGCTTGCAAAAATCCTCCCCCAGGAGATGGTGTGTGTACCTTGGCACCAGCTCCACTCAGAACATTATGAAACTCTTTGGAAATCATTCAGAAACGTACGTTTATTTGTAAAAGTTTTAACGGTTTGTCTTTTAAGAGCAACAGCTTGTCTGCAGTCCTGGAAACGCCATTAGGGGTCTGTGTGACTCAATTTATGACTCAGGAAACAGCCCATTCTGTCCTTCAAAGCACAGTTTTAGTTCCACGCTTCAGCCAAGCTAAAAGCAGATCAAACCGAGCTTCACCCCTCAGAGCAACTGGATAAGGACACATCTACCAAATAGCAAATTGCTGATGCATTTCACTTCAAGGCACCATGAGATGCTTCCTTGCAATTGCAAAATCCCTCACTATGGGTCCAACTCTAACTATGGGCTATGAGGAATAAATTCCCACAATTTATCCCCCTTCCACCAGTCTCAACATCTCTTCAGTCATATTTTAGAAAAGACTAATGTAACCCAGTGGCAGTTCTTTAGCTATTTCCCTGATGGGCTGGCCATGTCTTTCGCAAAGGACAGTCCTGTATTTAAAGGGTTGCCAGAGGACTTCAGCTATCTGAAAGAGCTTCCTTGTCCATTCTGGTATAGAGATAATGACACAGAAGAACTGTTGTCCATTGACAACTACCTGCTGAATAGCAGACTGAACAGGCAAATATACAAGTAACCTGGTCATACCTTTACAGATTACATGTGGTGCATTCTATTCCTCTTTAAATTATGAAGTGGCCAAACTGTTAGACCAAGATGGCTTGGTATAATTTTTGGGAAGATTACTAATCCTATACTCAGCAACTTTGATAACAAGTACTAGCACAGTCAGCCTCTTCTCTACTACTACATATGCAGCTGGCCCTTTCTTTTTACACTATGAACCCCTCTTAGCTAAGGAGAGCATCTGGAGTACTAGCAAAGTATCTTCTGTTACTGTCACTGCTGGTGATCCTTATGGAGACCTACTTGCTGACTTTCCACATTCTCATCGTTGCTTCTAAATCTTTAGCCAACTTTTCCAGCTGCCTCACACAGATAGTGTCTGCCTGGAACTGGGATTATGGACGAAACAGAAGGAAAGAAACATTCAGCTGAATTTTAGGAACATTTGCTAACCCAGCAGTCTACTTGGGCTGCAGAACAAACTCTCAAGGGAGATGGTGGGAAGCCCCATTGCCTGAGTCATTTAAAACTAGACAGGATAATACAATTGAGAATACACAGTAGGAAAGTATCCTGCCTTGGCAGAAAAAGTTTGGATGAGTGTATGTAATTTTTGTACTGAATTTCCACAAGACTATGAAAACATGAGGAGATGAAAACATTAAACTTCTAGCTCTTTGAAAACAAAGCAGAGAAATTGCCCTTGAGAATTCTGGCAAATATCCATTCAAAGACAGCATCCAGGTCTCTTGCTCCTTCTGCTCTATCTGCAAACTGGAAAAACAGTAGGCAAATCTAGAGCTTTAGATTAAAAGTTTGTCATCTAATTAAACTAGAGTTTGTCATCAAGTTAATTGTACCAGTTTTTTCTAGATAACATTGCCCACTTTGACATTTATCTCAGTTCCTTTATGCAAGCTGTTCTTTTTTAGGCCTTTCTTTCTGATCTACGTAATGGAAATAAGCATTCTCCCTTTCTCTGTTTTGGGAGCCATCACTGAGTGCCAGTCAACCCCTCTAAGCCAGGGTATCAAATGTCAGGCCCAGGGGCCAATTCTGGCCTTCTGGAGTTCCTCAGGTGGCCATGCCTCCATCATCTGGCCCCATGCCCTGTCCCCTAGCTACCAACCCTTTGGTGGCTTCCTAGGTCTGTCCCATTTCCTCCCATTCCAAAAGGTTGAAATGCCTCTCCTAAAGTTTTGTTACTGTCAGTAATTGCTTGAAGCTAAAATACTTTGGCTGATTTGATATTTTGGGCCAAGCCCTTTTGCCTTCAGCCCCATCCACCACTGAAATGTGCCCCCGCCACCCAAGAGATTCCCCAGTGAGGAATTTGGCCCTCCAGCTGGAAAAGGTTCAGTATCCCTGTTCTTAAGCAGGAATAGCTTCAGAGCATAGTTTGTCATGATGTCTAAATTGTCATTGGGCAAACAATTAGTCCTCCATCCTGCTTGCCATGAAGCTGAACACTCAAAAGACCAAACAAACCCAGGAATGCTGTCATCACTTCTCCTTCCGCTTTCCTACGGTAAAGGTTATGGGATTACTAATAAATGAGTAAAGGGAGGCAGTTGCTGTCAACAACAACAACGAACCCTGTGCGGCATGGAGAAGGCATACTCTCCTGAGTGGCATGGAGCTGGATGCAAGTGGCATTCCTGGATGGATGGATGGATGGATGGATGGATGGAGTTTCCAGCCATCTCAGATTATAAACAAGCCTGGGAATGTTTGGAGCTACAGGCACCCACCAACTCAGGCTTATTTGCATAAGCGTTCTCTTGGGAAGTTCAGAGCTATCAGATATTTTGGGTGCTTGGAAGCTACCAAATATCCATCTGCAAATGGAGAATCAAGTCCCACTTCAAGGAGTCACAACAAGGGCTGACTGTACTGTGACCTGGACTTGCTCCCCTAATTAGATTAGGAATGATTCAACATCTTTCTCAAGCATCACTTCATAACAATAAAAAACTAAAAATGGGTAATATCTCATAATTAATGTATACTAAGTACATTTTATTATTCCATTGATAAAATGTTTTGCACTGACATACAGGGATTTTTTAGATCTCTTGTTTCAAAACTTGTAGATCTTGTTCTGACTTTTTAAACCAGTGGTTTAGTCTAGTGTGGCCAGGTAACCACTCAGTCTGGACATTGCCTCTGGAATGAGCCTAAGACTTTCAAGTTGACATCCTCACCTGCTTAAGAAGGTATCAGAATTGTCCAGGTACTTTCCCACATACTTAAACATAGGGATTTAAACTTTAATTTAGTCAAACTCAGCTCATTCAAAATCCAAGGAATGAATTTGTCCCTAAAACTTCAGAGTAGAAATCAAGCACAATAGAATGAAAAGATTTCAAAAAATTGCTTCACATATAGGCTGGGAGAAGGCTGAAGGGGGATTTGTAGGTTCAGCCACTAATTTAGGTGTGAAAACAGGACAACCCACACGTATGACAGAATGGAAAATTAATGGGGGATTGCCTCTTAGTTGTATGAGATCACCCACACACTAGATCCTAAATGTAAAATCTGCTAGCAGATAATTTAGCTAGGAAATGTGATTGTTGCACATATCTCAGAAACAGAAGATGGAACAAGAAGAGATAAAGGAGAAGATGATAAGTCAAGTACTTACTATAGAGTCAGAGACTAAGTGGGGGAAAAGGAGAGGGCAAACATCAAACAGATGCTATCACATGGCATCTTGCCTCCATTATAAAAGGAGCCAGAATGGGCCTACTTAGTAAACAAGAATTTGTTCAGGGACTTGGGTTTGAGCTTTGGACCTTATAGACTGAGATGCAGGCTTTAGGCCTCATAGTCATCTACAGGCACGGAAGAGAATGGGAGGACAGTCATCCTGTAAATGATGCACAGTTTAGAGTCCTTTTTCCTAGGTGGCCAGCTTGCTCTCTGTCAAGCTGCTGAAATTACATGCCGGCACAATCTTTCAGTCTGAATGGAAACCCCGCTCTGCCCTGATGTCTGCTTCTCCTTTTCACACCTGCAGCCAGTTTGTTCACATGCCCCTCACTCTCCCCCGGCCCAGTGGTGGGATGGAGGATGGGCAGCTGCCATTGCCTGCTTGCTCCCTGGCTCCCTGCCGGCCAAGCAAGGCAGAACGAAGGGGAAGAGCAGGGGCAGGGCAGGCAACAGTGTGAATGAGGAGGCAGGTGGGAGAGTGCATGGAAGGATAACCCTGTGCTTCCCAAGAGGCCTCTAAACCTGTAGTGAGTGGCCCCCAGACAGCGCTACTGGGATGAATTCTGGAGCAGCAGGAATTTGCCCTCTCATCTATGCCCTCCATACTGCACGCTTAGCCTACATCTTTAGTGTTGCATGCATTAAGAGGGGAAAGTAGTGTATAGTCTCGCATCCATACGTTTGCTGACAATAATAACAGCCTCGATAACTTAGAAAACACATGGCAAGCAAGTACATGCTGTTAAATCACGCTGTCCTGTGGCCTGGACTAACAGGGCTTATTTCACGATAATTGATGGCGTTCAGGAGGGGAAGCTTGGACAGTGAGATGAAATTTCACTATTAGAAGGCATCAAAAATAAGCCTGAATAAAAAGACCAGTGGTCATTGCGATTATAATTGAGAAGCAGATGCTTGGCTTTGGTAAGAAAGCAAGTCTGAGTGGGTTCTGAAGAATAGGCAATTATCAGTGGTTAATGTTTGCCCTCCAGAATTAGAGGGCATCAAATGGAAATATGTCCTGTGAAAAGGCAAACACCCTGACAACATCTCTAAAAGGATGCCAAGTTGGCTAGCATGGGACCTAATTTGTTTTCTGTAGTGAAGCTTGTTCTTTGAAAGTCAAATACATTAAAATAATAAAGCTCTGGTAGATATGAAAGTATCTGGAACAGGCACGTGGTTAACAACCAATATTTCAAGGGAGAACTGTTAGGAGTATCTAAGTCCACCAGGACAATGACAAGAAAAACAATGTGAAAAATGAATCTAACCCTCACAGCTTCTACCTTCAGTGCAAAGGAATGTTTCCAGATTCCCATTTAATATGGATTTCAAATTATTCAAAGCCTTCCCAAACTTCAGCATCAAGAAACTTTTGTAGACCTCCTGTGGTTACCGCCAGTGATGCCACAGTCAATAACAAACATTTAACGGTAAAAAAATATTTGGAGTTTTTATATCAGAGGTAGGCAACTCAGGACCCCACGGGTATTTTGGATTACAACTCCCATAGCTCCTGACAATTGGCCATGCTGAGCTGGGGCTGATGGAAGCTGTGGCCCAAAACATCTGAATGGTACCTTGTTGCCTATCTCTAAAAATGTATATAATGTGGCCCTTGCCTGAGACAGAGAACTACCCGTAGAAGCTGGAGTCCCACATCATGAGGAGCATGTTTCATAGAATAATTGAGGCTGGAGAGCAGAAGCCACACACAGCAATAATTGGCTGCTCAAGTGTCCTCTTCCTTCTCATAACAGTTCTGTGAAATGCAGTCCACACTTCCCTTTAATCACTGCTTCTGTCACATCAAAGAATGTTTAAAATTTTGTTCAGTTATGGAAGAGAATTTTGTCAAGATGGCACCCACTCCCACGGACGGCTGTGTCTTGTTGCTGAACCAAGAAAGGGAGAAGAGCAAAGCAAACAGTTATCATTATGAGCAGATATGTGCTTGTGAGTGCAAGCTGATGAAATGCCTCACATGATTTAGTTTAGACCCTCATTTATTCCCTTTACAAAGATGTAGGTGGAACCAACTTGGAGGGGTTCTTCTTAGCATGCTCACAAATTTGGCAAGTCTTTTAAAGGTGAAACTAGCTTGAAGCCAAGTCTATATAACTAGCCACAAAAGAGATCAGGGCCAATTATTTCTGAAATGGAATGGATTTTAGCTAGCAGCTGGCTTGTAATACGAGAAATGTTGTAGACTCTCTTTTGTATGTTTTCCGACAAGTTAAAGAGCAGGTTATTGGATGTCCTCTGGCAGATGCTGATGGATTAAGGTGGTTGTTGGTGAGGAACAAACTTTGAATTAGAGGTTTTTGTGTGTGTCCAGCTAATGTGAATATGATCTGTGGGCATAAGCCCCCTTCTTTAACACAAGGTTCATGGTTGCAGGTTCATTCCCATTTCTGCACATTTTGCAAATGATGCTATAATAAGTCAATGGTTTCCTGGTGATATTTCAGCTTGACACTGTATAACATAGAATAGCTTAAATCTACTTGTTCCTTGAGCTGTTAGATATATGATACCAATAAAGAAATCAAATACCGTATACTACAGCTAATACTGTAAGAACACCTTCAGGAAATTAACCCCCTAAATATATAAAAAAAATCTTTTGATTTTTATCATTCTTAAAGAACTGAAATTAAATAGAGAACTGTTCTTTGCATCTTACAGAAGGTGTTTGCTGGATGGAAACCCAGTATCAGTTCAGGAGTGTGTAGTGTTAGAAGCATTAAAGTGCAGGAAAAACAATCTTATATTGTTTGTATACAATCTCAGAAATGTTATAGAGCTCAATGAGTCTTACACCCTGGTAAAAGGGGACAATCCAAGTGCCCCAAATATCCCCCTGTCACATGCACACACAAACACACACATACACACTTAAATAGTTTGCTCCCTCAGAAATTTGGAAGTAGCGATTCTTTGGTTGTACAATTCTCAAAAACATAGCATGAGGGCAGTGTTCATCTAGACTAGCCCACTACCATAAGACAGCAGTCCTCCATTGAGAGAATGTGCAAAACACCAGGAAGATAGTAGGCTGCCTTTCACTGAGTCAGCGCTGGTCCAGCTAACCCAGTATTGCTAACACTGACTGGCGGTGACTTTGCAGGCTTCCAGGCAGGCAGGCTTCCTTCCTACCCCTACCTGGAGAAGCTGAGGACTAAGTCTGGGGCATTCAACCTGCAGAACAAGCGCTCTGTCAACAAGCAATGACCGCTCACCATTGCTGTCAGTTCTAATGCTTCAAGGAGCACTCGGGCCAGCAGGATTTATGTTGGCTTGTTTAAAACAATCTGTTACAGTTACTCACATAAAGAAGGGGTGCAACATATACTGCAGATTATGATCTTTCCCAATTTAAACCTCCTTCTTGCGGAAAGTCCCCCTTGCTTCTTCAAGAGCTTTTCACTGCATGGTGAAGTTTGCAGGGTTTCTTCATAAGATAGTGTTGCCCTGAAATTTCTTTTGTGACTGCCTGGATTGCTGGAATCTTTTTCCAATGATAATGATGCTAATTCTGCTACTATTGTTGTTGTTCTCTGCTATTGCTGATGTTGCTTCTCAGTTCTTACAGTGGTTAGCCTTCCCGAGCTTTTAGGAAAGGCAGGATATGTACTTTAAAACAAAGTTACATTATACTTCATTTGTGATGGTTCAGTGCATGAACCTGTACAAATCATGTGAGGGTTAATCATTGTAATACCAGAAGACAGGTCAAAATAGATATGATGCTGGATGTGTTTCATATTTTTCAAATGCCTAATAGCAGATACAGGATGCTTTGATTTTCACTAGGACAGCAGAATAAAAAAGGGGAGTTAACCTTTTCCTTCTCACTGTGGTCTTGACTACCTGTGCCCACCTTGGGGTTGTACAAGGTGATCTCCAAGTTCCCATCAACTCTATGGCTGCTATTCCAATGGAAGCTTTAAATCTGGAGCTGAAAGCAATGCTCACTTCCCGCTCAGCACAATCCCTATTAAATTGTCTCCCTCATAATGGCCATTAGCAATTCAGAATGAAAGATGCAACAGCAGGTGTTTGGCCCTGTTCTAAAAACCACTGATATTCTGCCCCTGGAAAGATAAAAGCTCACCTCCTGTAATGCAGTGGACTGAGGAGCTAATGACACTTTCAGTATCCAAATGGATGCCATACAGACACTGTTCATGAATGGACTTCTATATGGAGATTTGCTCTGCCTTGTTGAAGCTCATGCATTTGGACTTCTGCTGTTATAATGATATTTATTTATAGGCACATAAATATTATTTTTGTTGTTCTGATTTGGTGAAATTTATAATAAAATAAATGAAGGAAAAATATTTGGCTCTTATTCTACCCTTCTTCCAAGCCAGTGTTATTATTATGCTGTGTGTATTATTATGCTTTGATATGTACATGTCAAAATGCCTGTGGGTGCTTGCTTGGGAGTAAGAACCACTGAATGCAGCAGAGCTTACTTCTGAGAAGACACATGTGGGACTGCACTCCAAACCAGGATGTTTTTGTACCACAGCTCCCAATGCTGGTAAGCAAAGTAACACATGATCCAGCGAGGGAATTTCATTTGTGCATACAGAACAGCCAAACAAGTGCTGTTCATCATGCTGAAGGAGGACACAAGTAAGCAAAATGGGTTCTTAAATGTTTGCAAATAGTTGAGCTTGAAGTTGTATTCAATTCAATCAAACTGTTTGAAATTGTACAGTTCAAACTGATGCAGTGTCATTCATTTGTATAAGGGGGAAGTTGCATAATTTTGGAAAATCCATTTTTGTACAATCTTCCCATTCCATCTTATTTGATTTGCACAATTTTTCCATTCACGCAAATCCAACAGATTGAAAATATCCATGGTAAATTGCACAAGAAGGGCCTCAAACTTATGTCTGAAGAAACTGAGCAAGTGTGAACCTTACACATTTACACATCCCAGCTCTCTTACCCACCTGACATAAGTATATGCCACCTTTAAAAACATAAGCTTATTGCTCTTTGCAATTCACACAACTAAGCTGTGGAATGTTCAGACATTGTCAGTCTTTTCCTATAGTTCATGTTTATCACTTTTTCAGAATGTACTAAGAATAAACCTACAGAAGGCATTCCTTCCAGTTCAGTCTGCTTAAGCAGTAATTTCCCATATCAGCCATAACTACAGCTGGACTAAGCTTAGTCAGAAAATAACTTTCTGACAACTTTTCTGAGAATGTTGGAGAATCTTGGTTTCACCCATAATGGGTATTTGGCAAAATGTCATCTCCCTGCTCCAGTTTTGTCACTCACAACTGGATTATTAGACACAAGGGTAAATCCAATTAGAAGGATTTTTTTCATTGTTAAAGGAAACAATGATCCTCTGTCTGGACCTTCTATTTTTAGTCTGCTGTTTCCTCATCCACCAGCATGAACTACCAATATAATTTCATTCAGTATCAGATGAGCCATAATTTGTCCGAATTTTCTCAGAATTCTCCAAGACAGTTCACTCCTAATTTTATTTCCCCTTATCCTGCCTTTCCTAAAAGCTTTCTCCCTTGAAAAATACTAGGGGTCATTTAAGCTCAGCCCAATCTAGAAGGCCTAACTAGATGTTGTTTACCATGTGGTTTATAATACTTCTAATAGTCCTCTGAACATATTTCTCAAACTTCAGTCTGAATATTTTATTGGATTATAACTCTTATCATTCCAGAACATTGGCCCTGCTGGCTGGGGATAATTGGAATGTAGTCCAATGACATATAGAGACTAAAGCTTGGAAAATGCTACAGGACACAGTAAACTAATTGAGGAGGAGACAAAGAACACATCACTTTTCCGGACGTGCCTTTTCTAAATGGCTTCCGGCAAGCTCCTTGTAAATCATTTCCTCTGGTCATCATCTTCAAAGAAGGAGGCCAAACAATGAGATACTTACCAGTGTTAGGTACCAAGAAACCTACTTAATTTGAAAGTAACTTATGGAAACTTTGGCTAAAGAGCCTTTCTTAATAGCCGTTTTTACAGAGCTGAAAGGATGTGTAAAATTGTCAGTAATTCCATTTTTGGAGAGTCTTCTGGTATAAAGAATAAACAATTATCTGAGTCCTAAACTCTGAAAGATGATTAATGCTGCCTCAAGTTGTCATGTACTTTTCTTTGTATGAAAGAGCCTAATTTTCTGCACCTGTTTCCTCAACTAAGCAGCCAGACTCTGCCATCTTTTGTGTGCTCAAATGTAGGTTGGTGTAACCCTTAACTTACTGAAAGAAATGAGGAATGATTTTCCTTTAGGCCTTTAACAGTGTAATCCTATTCTTGTCCCATTAAATTCAATGGAACTAACTCCTAGGTAAGTGCACTAGGATTCCAGCCTAAGTTACTCTTTCCCAAAGGAACCAAATAGTTAAGAATTTTCAATATGAAAACATACAACAGCCAATCACATTTGAAGAAGTATCCAGATACATTTATATTGTCCCATTGCTCCATGTCAGTCTATCACTATAAACGAAGCATATATGATAACAGCCATTCAGAAAAGGGTGTGTCATATGGGGTTGGAAAACTCTATTAGACAGTCTCTGTTCCCAAGATGCACTTCAGTGATGTCCATCTGCCACAATGCAAAGACACTACAGAGTCTCATAATAACAAGATGATGTTGATCAAGGTTTATAGAATGAATTTATAACTCAGGGGGAAATGAATGATGGGCCATCAAAGTGCCATCCTGCTCCCAAGACTTTATTTCAGGGTATGTTTGCAAAATGCATGCCATTTCTGACTCCTTTCTTCATTTTAATAGTAGATTCCCTCCCCTTTGTTTTAATCCCACAGCTCTTTTGGTGCTCTAATGCACAAAAACATACTGGGAGACAGCCTACATTAAATCTGATATGGTTAAGGGCTGAAGTATTGTCAGGAAAACAGAAATGAGGTCAACCAGTAATAACTGTGGCCTAACACACACCACTCTGTTCATCCCCACGCCGGCCTATCAGCAGCAACGAAGGAATGATTGTGGTGGCATTGGTGGTGTACGTGGCTTTTGCCTTCCCACAAGAGAAAAACCCATTCATGTGCAGCTTCACTTTGTAAGTAACTCACTAGCACCAACGTGAGGCATTTATTTAGCTGTGCTAGACATAAAGCAAAGCTGGAAGCAGCTTCATTCAGTGAACAGACCAGAAACATCCAGTTTTTGAAAGAAAGGTTCTTCCCATACAAAGTGGATACTTCAGAAGTTAAAATAGGCTGAGTCCTATCTGAATTAGATTGTCAAAGATAAATATGTTCACTGTTTTACTCTTCCATATACCTGGAATAATCTGTGTTACAGTGTAAGCCTACCTATGCATGCTTGACCAATAAAAAAAAAAAAAATCATCTTGGCTGGGAAATGCTGGGAGTTGTATGACTTTTTGCTGTCTATTGATACATAGGATTGCACTCTTAGTCATTTGTTTGTTTCATCCAATTTTATCTTGTTCTTTAACCCAAAAGGTTTTCCAGAGCACTCTGCTTACGAAGAAAAAGATTAAAATGATAACATTACCAATATTTCAAATAAGCCTTTCCCAATGTGATGCCAGCCATATGTTTTGCACCCTGAGCATTCCTGAGCATTAACGATGCTGGCCGAGACTGATGGCAGTTGAAGTCCAAATGATTTGGAGAACATCAGGTTGTGGAATGCTGGAATGCTGGGGAGCATGAAGATGGTAGCAGATGCCATGGAGTGTGGAGCAGCAGCAACATATTGGAGGAGAGTGTCAGTGTGGTGCTATGGTTGTGTGTCGTACTGGGGCTTGGGAGATCCAGGTTCTAATCTCCACTCAGTCATGAAGCTCACTGGTCATTTTGTACCACTCACAAACTCTCAGCCTAACATACTTCCCAGAGATGATCTTGTGAGAATAAAATGGAGACGAAGAGATTCTTGTAAACTGCCCTGAGTTCTTTGCCAAAGCAAGAAAGGTGTGGTATAAATGTAGTACTAACAATAATAGTAATAATTAAGAACAGCAAAATTAAATATTAAAACTAGAGCCCAGTAAGGTTTAAGGTCATCCTTTGAAAACATCTACAGAGTTTGGACCATTAAAAAGATGCTTTCCACCTGGTGCTGCACCACGGCAACTCAGCCAGCTTCTCTAGGAAGGGCATTCCATCCACAGGGTCTTTTCAATGGAGGCACCTCATGTCAGGTCACTTGTTACTTAAAAGAACATCAGTGTAGCACATGCTACCAAGAAGAATGTCACTGTAGAAAGAAGCTTCCCCATGGTGTTTTCCCACCTTGCTGCAATGTTTGGAAGCTGGATTGACATGGGTAGGCCATCTGTGGAGGCCCTTCCTACTCTAGCATCTAGAAGAGATGGTTGGAAGATGGGTGGAACATGAGAAGAAGCCACAGGCAAAGAGCTCTCTAGTGTGCCTAAAATAGAATAGAGTTAGTGGTTAAAAGAAAAAAAGGAGGAAAGCAGGGTGAAAGTGAGAGCCTAATTTACTTTTTATCACCAAAGGCCTACAGAGCAAACAGTTTCCTTTATTGGATCATGCAAATGCACTTGATGCTTTCTTCAGTAGCTGCTCAAGGTATAGGTGAATATTCTTACAGAACCATTTTAACATGCCCCTGCCTGTCCTTTCTGCTCCTTTACTGAAAGTAAGGCCTCCAAAGAAATTGGACAAGTCATAATAATTATTACTATTCTCATAATAATAATCAGGCTGAAGCTGAAGTCCAGAAGAGGATGAAAACCTCAGGAGGCCCTATTCAATGGACTTCTTTACTTAATAGAAAAACAAGAAAATATAGTAGAGGGAGTGCTTTATTTGGCTTGGAAAGATGGCACTTCTTTTGAAAAGGTCCCTGAACAAACGGCTAGCAGAAAAGTAAAAACTGCAGGCTTCTAACATGACAGATGAGCGTGTAACTGAAAAAAAAAGTGTTGCAGAACTTTAGCAGCATGAAATAGCAGGACTAAAAAAGCATGAAACAGGAAAGAACCAGTGACACTCAAGCATATTTTCATCAGTATTTTGTAGAGACGGAACTTCTGCAAAAGCTGCTGAGGCCTGTTATCAGCTCAGCTCAGAAGGCTGTGGTTTTCTCACTCCCACAAGCCTGCCTTAACTGACAGTTGTTTTTCAGCGAACAGGATGCCTGCATGTAAGGTGTCTGCTTCCCTAAAACTTCACAGAAAGCGCTAAGCAGTGCGGCTCTGCCTCACACGCAACTATTGAGTTGCTCTTGATTGCACAAAAGCCTTTCCTTACTCAGCTGCAGATGGACCAAGCACACCATGCAAAGGCCCAGTAAACAGGTAAAACTGGAGCAGCCTTCCAGCAATGTAAACTCTTAGTTTGCAAACATGGGGATACATGAAAAGAGGCATACTATGCATCCTAGCAATGGTCCGCCTTTTAATAGCAGATCTGCAAAAAGCCTGCTGTCATAGCAGCTCAGCTTCAGGTAGAAGGTGGCCCTCTTCATGTTCTGCATGAAGACACACAGTGCCCAGCCATCCCTCCCTCCTTTTCTGGATTCAGATCCTGGCAGGGAGAGCCTGGCTTCACAGTGCTAGGGATGGGAGGCAATCCCTACCGCAACAGGACCCAGGGCTGGATCTCCCATTAAGAAGAATGATGCAGCTGCTGATGCTGCGGGGCATGGAGCAGTGGCAACATGCTGGGAGACAGCCCATTAGGCACTCTTCCAAGCTGCAATGAAACCTCAGGTGCGGTGGTGGGCCCTGTCCTGTCACCACTCTTGAAGTAACATTTAACTGCCCTCTCCGTCCGGTTCTTTACATGGAATATGGTGGAGGCACCTTGTCCTTTTGCATCAGGCACCAACATAATGTCTTGTGCCAACCCTCAAGTTCCCCCCCCCCATAAGAATGAATGGCAGCCATGTGCACCTTTGAGGTAACACATGGTCGTTAGTAAAGGTAACACCTCTGGGTTGGGGGCTAAACCTGCTACTGGTCCCTGGTGACTGAGAATCAAGTGTGCCCTTATCTCCATCTACAGAACTCCATTCTGGTGTCTGTATCTTGGTCACAATGCAGTGTGACAAGACACTGGGAAGTGACTTTCATGTGTATGGATTCCAAATAACTCCAAAGTAGCTGACCAGTTTGAAAAGGTCAGGATACTGTGTGTGCTGATTTAGCCTGAGCTGACCCATTTCTATGACAACCACCTACCAGAGTTTTCAAGCAGCTGCGAGTGAATGTCAAAAGCTGATCCAGGCTCAACTGGGTACAAAGAAGGCTCCGTTGGTTGGTGCTCATCTGACTGTAGCCATGTAGGGTTGCCAATCACCAAATACTTCATTGATCTAATAAAATGGTCAGCCTGGGCCATTACTCTTAAATCAAAAATTACTAGCACAAGTAGGGGTCAGGAAATGCATCTTAACATCTGAAGCTGCTACTGCCTATAATAGTCTAATCATAGACTAGACTTGATCTGCACTCTGCCCCATGCTTATAAATTTACATAATGCATAAAAGAAGCCTCTTCGGCCTCTGATGCCATCAGGAGGGGGCAACCTGTGGCCCTCCAGACCTTTTGACTTGCAGTTCATCAGAACACCAGAGATTATGGGAGTCATCCTAGATTGACATACTGTGTCAATACTGTGATACTTGTAAGATAAGAAAGAAAGAGTCAATCAGATAAAAGTAGCGGTAAGCACAAGGCACTGCCAGCAAACCAAAGAGTTTCAGCCAATTGTATCCAATAGCCAAGAATCTCAGACATTGCAAAGCACCCTTATTCATTATTGTCTGATTTTAATAGTTAAAAATTGCTGTAATCTCATTTTATGATGCCAAGAGCTTTAAATCATATATCCTGAAAATACTATGGATGTATATTGTGGGGGATTCATACCCAGGTTTCCAAATCCTCCACTGAACCAACCACAGAGGGACCATAGAAGGAACAAGAGAGTACCTATCAAATATGTGGTCCCAAATTCCATCTATTCTGCAGAGTCCAAGTATTCAAATAGTACAGTATAAGTCGGGGCAAATGGGGCAGTAGATGACATGTCCACACCTAGCCATCTTGCCACGGTTCACTTCCAGCAAAGCTACATCAGTGGGCTGCGCACGTCATGAGAAGCATCAAAAAGAGAGCAGGCAGCAGATGAGATTAACACTTCTTTGCATGAGATAAGGAGGAAACCCCCAGTTACTGATTCTTCTCTGGTGCCTAAAATCACATACTGTGTGACTTGCGTGATGCCCATTAATCCTGCCTGGCACAAAAAGGGTCTTCATACCTGACCTGCAGCAACAGTTTGCAGTGTGGGGCTGTTGTGTTTTCTAATTCCGTTGCTGAGCAAGAGGAAACCCTCTGCAAGGAAACACAAGAACACCCTTCCAACTGCTTCTGTTTAACTAACACTTTTGATTTCAGAGTGGTGCAGTTTTGTCTCCAGCACAAGAACACACAAAAGCCTTGTGAATATGAGTTTGGAAGCAGCTTTGTGCAGGGTGAGAGGACATAGAAAAAGAAAGGAGCTGTTGTTGAAAGCTGGGAACAGAGGGAAGCAGTGAGTAAAAGGAAGGAGGGGAGGGAAGTAGAATAAGGGTGCTAAATGGGTTTCCAGGCAGCCGGCAGAATGAAATGTGATCACTCATTTATACGAGGGAATTTTGATTTAACAGGTCTTGCAAATGGGGGTGGGGGGCAGATCTGAGGCAACTCAGAGAAGAAGGGGACCACTTTTACAACAAATACAGTAAACTCACATAGAACTTTTTATTTTCCTTCTTCTTCACACAGGTATGCTAAGTAAAACTCCCAGAAAACAATTTCCCTTTTAAGGGAACAATCCTATGCACGTTTGGACAGAAAACAACTGCCACACACGCAAGCCAGTTATGTTGGACCATGCTGGGAATTGTAGGCCCCCTTTTTGCCTAAACTTGCATAGGATTAAGGCTGTCAACACTTAAGTCATAACTGCATCGAGACCAGTGCAATCCATGGACCTGTCCACCCAGTGCTCAGTATTGTATCCTCACTCAGGGGGCCATTTAGATACCACAAATTACTGGTACAGTGTTATTAACATCTCTCTGAAAATAAGCAAACTTTGTTACGGAACAGAAATACACTGTCATCTGAGATAATTACAGCTTAACACTGCAAGGTATCTCCAGAACAAAATTGTTGCCACCTCAAATTGATGTTTTCAAAGTATTGTGAATCAAGAAGACTCAGGGGAATGTTAAAGCCTACAGAGCAGGAAGGGTGAATATTTCAGGATTTGTGGAGATTTTCATTGGAAATGATTTTTACATTGGCTTCAGGCTGCAGATATGACAGGCCATGACAGGCTGCAGATATGACAGGGAAGCTGCCTTACATCAAGTCAGACCAGCTAAGTACTGGGCTGCTCTGAGTGACAGTGACCCTCCTGGTTCTCAGGTGGCATCTTCCCCATCCTGTCATAATTTTAAACTGGAGATTCCCCAGGATTGAAGCTGGAGCCCTTTGCATGCCAGGCATGGGGTCCATCACCAGCCTATGGCATTTGCAGTGAAGGGAAAGGCCACAGGAATGACCTACCCCATCAATAGTCCTCTTGGTTGCTGTGTCTTGGAGCTAAACTACATCTACTGACCAGAGGACCAGGCTCAGTGGGGCTTCATCCCCTTCCTCCCAGGAAGAACATCTTGGCAGCTGGGAGACTCTTGTGAGCCCATACATCAGCCAGAGAAGGAGAAGCTGCAGGAATCTCTTGCCAGAAAGAACACATATACGATCTGTGAACCTAGTTCCTGTGGTTTGCTTTTTGTCTTCTTTCCTCCCAAACTCTTTCCCTTTATGTCATGGCAATGAGATTGTAAGCCTGGGAGCAAGATCTTTCTGATTATGAATCTTAGTACAAGGAGCAATCTTAAATTAAAGAAGCATGTTAAAATACTGTAAGTGAGCACATCATTTGCTAACTAAATAGTATGTGCAACTTACTTTCTCTTTGTTTTTTACTCACAAGCAAGCACCCAGACTTGCGTGTCCCTTGCTCCCCACACCCTCACACCCACTTACGTAAAAGTCAAATAGAAAGAACATTTAATGTATTTAATGTCTCATGCAGTCTAGCTCTTGGTTTGCAAGCCACTGAGCTGTGTACCAGGTTTGCTATCCCCAGGGTTCACTCAAGCAGAAGGTATGACCTCTCACCCGGGTTCATTTTCAGCTCATCCCTTCTCCTGCCCCTGCTGCAGCCGTCCTCCAACATTTCTGCCATCTCCCTGCTTCCTAGTTAGTTACCCCCTGCTTTTGGCCCAAATGTTCCATTTTTCATCTGTGATTCCATAGCCACATTAAAAGCCTTCTAGCTTCCAATATGACTGGTGCTGTAAGCAATGAATTAAAAGAGCAGAAGAAGCAGCCACAAAGGGGGAAGGTATGCTGCAATGGAACTTGTGTAGTGGAGTATCACTGAGTAGAACAGGGTGGGTCTCCCACTTTTTTATCTAGCAGAGGTTTGTTTTAACACCCGCATGGCAGGCAGAAATCCACAGAGGCAGCTTTCTCCAGTGTGAGGAAAAGGATTCGACAAAGGTGACAATCCACATGTATGTATGAGCACAGCAGGTGTGTTCTTTAAGTTAGACATGAGGGAATGCAAAAGATCTTGGCATTCCCTAAGAGTGTTTTAAATGTAAATGCACACCGCTTATGGATTACCTTTTCTGGGTTCAAGGAAGACTGGGCTGTATCTATTGGTAGCCTTGTCTTAGCAGAAAGTGCTTCTGTTCACCCATGTTGGCATCCCTATACACACACCTAAGATCCCTGTGCAAAGCTGTGTCTGAGTGCTGTTGGACCCCCTGGGACCGAATGAAACAAGGCACAAAAGACTGAGGTCCATAGGAGTTACCAGGAACACCAGTGAAAGTGACCAGAAGTGCTCTTCAGGCAAAGGCACCATTGGGTACAACTCATTGTCTTTAGTAATCCTTATAATAGCCCTCTAAGAAAAGCCATTATTATTAACTGAAGCTAAGAACAATGACTTGTCAAAGGCCACCGGGTCAGTTTATGCTTGAACTGAGATTTCTTTCAGGGATTTCCCAGCCAAAGTTCATGACCTTACAAAGAGTCCTGTGTTAGCTGCTACATTTTAATGGTAGAAAGGGAAGAAGAAAGCTACATATATCAATACATTGCAACCTGCACAGTAAAACCAAGCTTGGCAAGAACATAGGAATAAGCTTTCTACAAATGAGGCATGCAACAAAATGTAGATTATAGCTACATACTAACAAGAGTTCTCCTATTCTGGCTTCCAAATCACAAGTCAATCAGTCTCCTTCTGGAGTACTGTAAGAAGCAAGGAGTTAAAGCAGGCCATTTTACTCTCCACCCACTCTTCCGTTTTTATTTTCCAACTAATATTCAACATGGTAGCGCTACTGAGCAATCTTCACTGGCTCATTTACCCCCATATCCTTAGGGAGTTCTTAATATTTCTTTTTCTATTTTTGTAAGTTTCAGAGTGATATACTGTTATTTCCTTTTTGTATCTCAGGGCTGCAATCCTTCTGGCATTTACTGGTGGATTTCTGTATTGGAGGGAGTGATGTAGTGACACAAATGAGCCTGAAATACCAGTCACTGTGTGCTTTGTCTTTGTGCTGTTATAATTGCTCTAGAACAAGCCTTCAGCTTCAGTGCTAATGGTGTATTTATTAGTGAAAATCCTCTTCCACGCAGCTTTTACTGGTTAAGCCTGTGGAAGGTTAAGCTACCCACTTATGAAGACAGGGCTAGAATATCTGACCAGGGCATGTGCTGTTTGTGATGCATGCCACAGATGTGAGCCATAATATTGATCTACAATGTGATGGAGAAAGATGGGTGGGTGATCATGTTTTAGAATGTCATACATTTTTCATTGGAATAACGGTTGCATCTGTCACACCCTGTGGCACTGTACTTGCGGTTCTCTAAAACTGCTGGAGCAGGTGGCCACTTCTCGCCTTTACAGACCGTAAGGAGACAAATTAAGAGGTCAAGTGGTGACATGTTTTTATATTCTGGCAACATCAAAGGACTGCAAGGGCAGAGTGCTCGTGCTTTACGAACGTACATGGAGGGTCAACAGGAATGATGAAACTGCTTGCTATGGCCATGTAGCTGTGTCATATCCGAACCTGAGCCTTTGATGCCTCCCATGCATTTCCATGGAAATCAGGAGAATGTTACAGCTTGAGAGGAAAAATCAGTCAAAACGACTTGCAATCTAGGGCAATGGCATTTCAGTCTCAACGTGCTTTAAGGGAGTAGATGGATTCAAATCTCTCTCTATCAAAATCCCCAAACAAGGATATCACAGAACTCAGTGAAAGAAAACTGCCGAGTTTCATATAGCTTCACTTTCATGCTAATGTGGTAACCACTGTCAAAGTAACAAAGGACAACTTGTAAGCCTTTCACAACATGTTCATCAGCTGCAGGTGTTTTAGCAGACATGCCATCTAATATGCACATATATTATTTTTAGCTCTAATGTCTACATGAAATATACACCACTGTTTTGCCGTAATAATGATCTAGCTGGTTATACTAGAATTCACACAGCAATAAAGCAATTTAATTAAAAACATTTATATTGGCACATCCGATTATAAGTTTTTCTTCAGTTCCCACTATAAATCCAGTAATGCATGTGGGGAGAGGAAAGCTGGTAACTGAGCTCTTGGAGGAAATGCACAGTGAGGAAAGATGGAGTTTTCCATTAGGTGGCTATCCAATTTTAACACAGGCACACTATTTAGAGAGAGGTGCAGGGCCCAGCAGTAAGTAAGATGTGTGGCTGGAGTACACAGGGTCAGAACTGAGATATAAACTGGCCTAATTCAAGTCAATGTAGTTCTTCTGGTAGTTCTTACCAGAATCAAGCTGTATTTCTTGTTTTACTGTAGATATCATTTTCTTCCTATTATTGTATTAACAGACTTTGTAACACATTGCAAATCCAAAGCTAACAGTGTGCATGCTGCTCTCCCCTGCTGAATGCCTCTGCTATTTGCACTGTAATGAACTCTATGAATCCTGTCATGATTATATAGAGAGACAGTGTGGTATAGTGATTAAAAGTGCAGGACTGTGACTCAGGAGAGCTGGGTTCTAGTCCCTGCTTAGCCATGGAGCTCACTGAGTAACTTTGGGCCAGTGACAGATGCTCAGGACTGTTGTGCAGATAAGAACAAGAGAAGGAGAACTCTGTAAGCCACCCTGAGTTCATTGGAAGTAAAAAAGGTGGGTTATAAATATAAAAAATGAATAAATAGCACACACCCTCACTTTAGAAATAAATTTCTGGGTCTACAGACAGTGTCCATGGAAAATGACCCCCTGATTTGCAAATAGTTATGCGTGACCTCTTTACATGATAGCAAAAGGACAACATATATTTCTCTGCTGAAAAGCAATGTGGGGTGGAATTACAAGCTCCCTCCATGAATGTAAGGCAGGCCCATGGCATGCCGGTGCCCAAGACAGAGAAGCAAGTGGTGTACCCATCCTGCAAGTTAAAGTTCATAGTACCCAATTGTGTTAGTTCAAGTCCTGAGGGCAGGGAAGGCTGTAATTGCCTCATTCTCCTCCTGGCAATACTAATACCATGTATAAAATATTATTAATAATACATATAATAGCACATTCCACAACACACCAAATCAACTGCCTCACTCTGCTCACAGTACCCTGAGCCCAGACCAATTTTGTTTGAGATAAGGCAACTGCAGGAGAAGCAGCCTGAGGACAGGCAGAGCTAATGCTGCCTCTGTCCATTCCCTCTCATCTGATGCTCTCTTCAGAGCTCTTCACCACCAAAAGTGCAGTGTACCATGAAAAGAGACCTACACAAAGTACCCAGGACTACCACCAATGACTTTCATAATGAAAGGCTCACACTGGAAAGTGGAAGGATAGTGCCTCAAGGGCTGATTGACACAAGCGCTTCCTAGTATGGCTTGCCCCATACAACCATCACTGTTTCCTTTATTCAGCCAGAATTACTTCTGGTCTTGCAGCCCAGCTGGTAAAAAAAAAGCCCTGTGGGGAACATCCAAGGGACAGCTGGTTGGCATGGGATGAATTAAGCAACCCACCAGCCAGCCAATTCTTCCCTGCAAGTATCCCCTGCCTCCATGCTTCCTTGCACTTGCTTTGTAATATGTTGTTCCACTGTGGATCAGGAGCTTTTGTGCCCATCACAGGGAGTAAGAAGAGGAATCACTGCAGACCATTATCTACCCTAACAGAAAGCAGTCCTCCAGCCTCACTGCTGTGTGCTCCTTGAACCAGAAACCAGGGCTTGAGAAGAAGGGCATACAAAATGTGTATTATATCACAATGCTCTAGTCCTTTCACTTTCAGCATGCTCTAAGACCCAAAGACACTGAGCTTCTTTAATTGAGGCTTTTATTGTGCACTTGTAATTCTTCATTCCTAATATGTTTTGGGTACTTTACACAATGTTGTCATCCTGCTTGCCTTTTCTGTGCTTTTTAAGCATTTTCATGCCTTTTTTTAAAAGAACCATTTTTGTAGTGCTATTTAGAGATGGTGGAATGAACCTGAATGAGAAGCTCAAGTATTTTTCTCTGTCCCAATGTATCACAGCACTGCCTTGTGGTTATGTAATGGAACATGCTGAAAGGCAGAAACAGAATGTCCCCTACTACCCAAAATAAACAACACATGTAAAATAGACAATTTTAATCCTCCAAAAAGCAGGCACCTCTGTAAAGAGGCCAGTTTGCGTTTTCTTCCACTAATGTGTTTTCTTCCACTTTGAGTGACTGAGCAAAGAATTATGATTTAGCAATTCGTGCCAAATGGCCAAAGAAAATGCATCACCATTTCAATGCTCAATACTGGATCTAGTTTTCAGGCCTTGTCTGAAATTCTTGTGTGGCTTTTCCAAAGTTAGCACATTGTTTTCTTCCTGAAATTGCATCCCCTTATTTCCAGTAATTCATGTGACTGGTCTTTCAGAGATACCCAGGCTTCTGTAACTAAAATGAGAGCATCTCAAACAGAGAGCTGGCTGTGTAAATTAGACATTGTATAATTGCTCTCTTTCCCTTCCAAGTATGCCAAGCCATTTAGGAGTTTATCTAGCTCAAATTCTGTTCCAAAAGATGTAGTTAGTGTTTTTCTGAGCAGCCCTTTGTTAAGCTTCAGCTATTTAGCATCATGTTTAGGGATACCCATGGCCTGTTGGAAAGTTGTATGTGTGTGTGTGTGTGATATTTGCACTAGCCTTGAATCTCAGTGTAAAAAATATAGGACAAATATGTTTGGTTCAAAAGTTGTCTGAAAGCTAATTGCTCTATTACAAATTTCCTGTATGATCCTGGATGAGCCACTAAGTTTCTATGATTCATTACAATATTTCAAAAACAAGAATGATTTTTTCTACACATCATGTAGAGTTTGACATACTAAGGCATTTTAGAAGTTCAGATACCGCAATAGAGATATGAAATAAGATTAGGGAGACAGATGAAAATTAGATTACAGTTATCCTATTAAAAAAGTTAAAGAAGTTCAAAACAAAAGCAGTAAATATGTATTTATTCATTGATTAAATGTGTAAGCCACCTTTTTACCAAAAGTGGAATTTTAAAAAGACAGAAGTGGTGGTGAAAAAATAAAGGAGGGTTAAAAATGGAAGACACATCATCTGGGTCCTATTGTAGCATTTGATGAATAAGCCAGGGCAACTGCATGATAAAAACTCATCCTGAAGCACCCTCAGTCAGGATTCAGCAGTTGGCAATGGTGCTCCGTAACTAGATCGACACAGTGCTGAGAATGGGCAAATTTATACAATGCTAGGAGTTGTACAGAAGCTTGTACGGTGCAGCTTTCGCAGGTCTGGATGTATTGTTCTAATGGGGTTGGAGAACAGGAGTTTCCTCTTTTTCCAACATAGTACATAATTGCATTATGTACTTTCTTACTTTAATGTATTTTTCTCTTTTTCCTTCCCCTTCTTTTTCTGTATGCCATGTCTTAGTTTTTAAACCTACAGACAAGCACTGCTTTGTTTTACTGATTTTTTGTAAGCCACTGACCATGTTTGCACATCATGTTAAACTACCCTTAGAAAAAGTCATGGTGGATTGTTTGTGATACAACCATGGTGTGCTTAGGAGATAATTGGGCTCACTGTGGCTTCTCCTCCTACTCTTTCCCCACTGATTCTCCCGCTGGCATCCAAGTCTCCGTTGCAGCAGAATCCATCCTGTTTCCCTTCCCCACTCTGATCACTGTCCTTATTTTTAGCTGCTATTAAGGAAAGCAGACTCTCAAAAAAGTGCACTTGGGGGTGTATTTTCCTCTGAGAATTGTACAACTGCATTCATATTTTAAAACCGTTGTTGTTGTTGTCAGTCTTTTGCAAGTATTCAGGAACACACTTGTGAATGTCTGACATGTATAGTTTTGCCTGGTCAATTTCTTTGTGTGCTTCAGCTGTCAGACAGACTAAGGAACTGATTTATAGGCTAATTTGTGCATAAGTTACCAGGGACCAATCACCAAACTGTCAATTGAAAAGCAGGAAGTCACAAAAGAAAGTGAACACAGAGAGAGAGAGAGAGAGAGAGAGAGAGAGAGAGAGAGAGAGAGAGAGAGTAGGGGCAGCACCAGCCCCTTAGCAATATAATTCTCTTGACTGTAAGTGCTGAACTGACACCTCTCAGTGCTGTTTTTGACACTTCCCCACATCCCCAGGTTTTCCAGAAAGGGGAGACATTTATTCCCCCACTTTTAAGCTCCTTTTCAGAGCGGTCACTGCTGTGAGTACTGCATTTCTCTGGCTGTCACTTCAACACCTAATAGTCAGGGGACTGCCAGAGTTTTTCAGAATGGTTTGTTGCAAGTCTGAATATGCCAACACAACCATCCACTCTCACTGCCTACCTGTGATGAGTTATGCTGTGTGAACCAGACTGTGGTGGGAGGTTACTTGGTTGAGGAATGGGATAAAAAATATTTTAAATGAAACTTTAATAAAGGTTTTAATTTACATCCTTCTCTTCTACTAAAGTTAGTGTTCAGGGAAATGCTACAAGTGTATTTTATTTTTCTGCCATAGCTGAATATTAAGTCACTTTCTAACTGTAGCAGGAGCAGAAGAGTAGTGTATGAACAGCTGTAAATTTGAAAAGAAAAACTAAACAGAGGTCTCTCAGCATTGCTTTTGCTATCTTCCTCAAGAAAAAGATAGTACCATTTCTCCAGGCTTGTATTTCTAGAATTCCAAGCCTGTGTCTCAACAAGTTTAGATTAAAATGTTTAGGAGTTATTCACTATGATAGTAGCAATAACAATAACAATGCAGTTTTACCAGCAATCAGCTACAGAGATATTTGGAAGGCCTTTCAGTAAACATGCCCACAGGGATATTGAAGGACATGTAACCCTGTTGCTGACTAAACATTCTGGAGACAAATGTTCTTGTGAGTGTGACGGACTTTACATACTCAGAGAAGTTTATTGAGGGACTCACATTTGTAGGAATGAATTAGATGTGCATACCATGAAAATGTCTCATATTTCACACTTTAACATATAGAGTTTCTCTTTTCTTGTTACAGTGTCATATACTTTCCGTTTGCCATGAAAACATGGCATATCATGATTATTTCCTCAAGGAGACCGCTTTAAAACCTTCTCCCTTTAAGGATCCATCAGGTTCCAGGTTTAAAGAATCATAAGGGATGCATCTACCTCTGAACCTTCATTTCTCTTCCTTTGCCAAGAAGAGAAGGCCAGAAGTTTGTTTGCAATGTAGCAGCTGCATATTGAACTCAGTGCACTGTTGCTACTATCTGGTTTCTCTTCCCACTCCACTCCTCACAGAAAGGATAAGAGGAGATATGAAGTGAGTTGAGGATGAAGTGTAGGTGGAGTTGATGTTGGGAAGAAGAAAGGAAGCTGACAAAGAGGCTGGGAACCAGAAGGGAGGGAAGAAAGAGGGAAGAAAGGAAGAGAGAAAGGTTGAAGGGGGCAGGGAGGAAGGGTGGGCACAGGAAAGTTTGAGAAGATGGTGGGATGAAGGTGATGGGAGGGATGAGTGCAATGATGCAAAGACTCTGAGGATTGATGAGATGGAAGAAAGTAAATGGAGTACTTTAAGATAAGGAATAGAGGATAATCAGGATTGTAAGGAGCAGGGGGCAAGAAGGAGAGAAGATTGGCATGACTTTCCCCCATCCAATTGTATTCCATGTGTGTATGTGAAACATTTCTTGGCCACCTTTTAGGGCAAAAGCCTTCCCAAGGTGCCTTACAAGGCATTAAAACATTAAGACAGAAAAGCAACAAAAAATCAACAGCATTAGTAAAGCAACAGCAACCATATCAGAAGGCCAAGTAAAATAAGGTCCACAAGGACTTCTTAAAACCCTGCAATGACTGAGCATGTTCTACAGTGATGTTCTACAGAATCCATCCCTCTTCAGTATACAGACTTCCTCTTAAGCTCGGCCATGACTTAAAAAGCAAGCCAAGCTGAGAGGAAGTCCATGAGCATTTGCAGAACCCTGGTTGCACAACTGGCAACCTTCTTCCCAGTCACATGCAGCACAAACTAAGGCTGTAAATCACATGTATGAAAAGGGACACCATTTGCACAGCAGTCATATAGGGCTCAGTTCCTGGTGAGCACTACATGAATGCTTGGCATGCTCACCAGGAAGTCAGATTCACAACATCAAGAAAACAGCTGGAATCCAGGGAGCTGCATCAATGCATTCCAGCCTCCTCACACTTTCCTAATAATGGCCCCAAGTGACTTTTTTTTCTTGCAAGTCTATACCTGAAGTCCTTCAGTTCAAATTCAAGAAGTGCTTTAGATGGAGTAAGGATGTCCAAGGAATCTGTCTGGTGAGGATAATATGCCAGGTTCCCTGGTTTCAGCTTCCTGGACTCTAGACTCTACTTTACAGTGGTCCAGAGCCCAAGTTCCTTGTGAGCATGTCCAGGATCTATTGAGCACTCATCAGGAATTGAGCTCCATTCACTGCACAAGCAGTACCACTCTTCCGCACCTGTCTCTGCCACCAGCAGCAGAGAGCAGAAGAAGTTTAGCCCCCAGGAATGCAGCTGGGGAAGGTTGCCACTTCCACAACTGCACACTTTCTCTTGGCTTGGCTCACTTGGCAGGACTGGTCTGAGCACGAGAGGAAGTCTGAGGATTCTGGAGGGATGGATTCTGAAAAGGTTCGTCCCAACCCTAACATATTTTTCTGATTGGTTGTTTGTTTTGGTAGGTGCTACATTTCAGAAAAGGTTGCTACATTTGAACTTTGCATTGTCAAATTTCAGGGACCTTCTAAAACAAAAAGTTTGATGCAATATCACTGGTGGAAAAATATCTTCATTAGGATTAGTATCATGATCAATAAATAACTTCAACTGGCATTCATCAGCTCTTGTAGGTAACAGCTAGAATCCTACTGACACTGAAGAAAACTGTCATATTTTGGATATTGTAATGGCCACTCAGAGAGCACAATGCAAATAGGTGGCTTCCAAACAAATCTATAATAAATAAATAAACCCAATGAGATTTACTAACTGGTGTACTGGTGCTGGTGGCCAGTATGTCTAATAGCACAATTCTATTAATGCAGTCTCCATGCTTTGGATGACAGATATTATATGGGAGTTAGAGTCCAACACATATGGAAATGTTTACTTGGAAACAAGTCCTACAATTTTCAGTGCAACTTATTCCCAAGTGAGTATCTATAAGGCTGTGTCCTAAAGGTAAAATCATATGCAAGTTTGGTCAGAAAAAGTTGGCTGGGAAATGCAGCAAGTTATAGGGCTTTTTCTGTCTAAACATGCATAGGATTGTGCCCAAAGACAAAACACTTGATCAAGGAAGTAAAAAAGATTAAATCACAGGCATAAACTTAGTAGCTGTAATTCTTCTGGGTTGTTCTTCATTCCCCTGAAATCTTTCATTTCTTTTTTACTTTTAGTTTCAGTTCACCATTTTTTCTGGAGTACAACACACAGTCTTTGGTTTGTAGTAGCTGTGAGCAAAGTGTGGTTTATACATAGAACAGCCCTTATGTTTTTAAAGAGGCTATGGAGTAAACTGCAAAGAAGGCATATTAAGTAATTTACTTTTTGCTGGTGATCTGCATCTTTAAAGGAAATTGCAACAGTACACTTCCTGTTCCTGCTGGTTCTCTCTGCTTTTCCACTCAGACATAGTCTTATTAGATAGATAGCCCTGTTATCTATAATCAAATCCAGTTGTCTTCTTAAAGCCCTGGAGTGCTTCCCTGATTTTGGAACCTTTCTTGGAAGCAGATTACAGTAGGAAAGAACAAATCTGTCAAGTTCAATACTTATCTCCTTCTCATTTTTCCAACATTTATGTTTGCTCCCTTCCATTCTGCATCAATATATGTATTTTTGGAAAACTAGCATGAAAATTGGTATTTTCTTTTCATACGCATTGCTAAAAACATATGCTCCTGGCTCAATGACTTGGATCTCTCAAAGACTTTCAGTCCTATTGGCCATAGTTTCCTTCTAGAGTAACCAACTGAGCTAGGAGTTGAGACCCTATGACATTGCAGTGGTTCTGCTCCCATTTGGATGGCCAGCCCCAGAAGGTGGTGAATGGGGAAAATTGCTCAGCCCTGTGGATTCTGCAGCATTGGGTTCCTCAGGGTCTTGTTCCCCAACATCTACATGAAACCTACTTCCCCACACTTCTACTTTGCCTTTTCATTCCCATCAGGTGAAGCTTTGGATGTCCTACACAGGTGCTTGGTTGTGGCAATGGATTGAATGTATATTAACAAACTGAAGGTTGGTCCAAAAAAGTTTGAGATGCTGTTAGTGTGCAATTAGTGGAGGGTGTTCAGTCTTTCTCAATGAGGTTGCAGTCCCCTTGAAAGAGCAGACTTGTAGCTTGGGGATCCTCTTTGACTCTCAGGTGGCACCCATTGCCTTCTACTAGCCTTGACTAGTGGCCCGGCTCTGCTCCTATCTGGAAAGAATAGCCTTGCTTCAGTAATCTACAACCTGTTCATCTCTAAATTTGATTACTTCAATGCACTCTACATTGGGTTGCTCTTGAAGAATGTTCAGAAGCTGCAGCTTGTGCAAAATATGGCAGCTGGACTACTAGGCTGGACTTATTTTATATTTTATATTGTTATTTCTTGTATTTTAATTTTATGTTGTGAGCCGCCCCAAAGCTTCAGCGAATGGGGCGGCATAGAAATGTTTTAATAAATAATAAATAGAAGTTCTAAACACATACCACTAGTGCTTGCCTGCTTGGTTTGGCTGCCTATACGTTTCTGAGTCCAATTCAAGGTTTTAACTTATAAAACCTAATGATAACTGATACGTGATTCATCCTAACAGTTCCTAAGCGGCCATTCCTCTTTTATCACATACCTGTGAGCTATACCCTGACCTAACCGCAGGCAGAATCACTTCTTTGGTTGTCCTTCTGACCATAGATCATGTGGCACAAACTGACTAATCTCAATGAGGAAGAATTATGCTATGGGATTTTAAAGTGCTTAATGCCTGACCCTAATTGTTCAAAATAGAAACAATGTAATAGTGTAATTCTATGCATGTTCAACAGGACTCATGCTAGATACATGTACATAGGATTCTATATTAAGACTACAGGTTGATATTTATATCTGGAGGAAAGCCCCATTGAATTTGGTGGCATATGCTTCTGAATAGGCATGGATAGGATTGCTGTGTTAGTTATGTCCAAGGATTCTGGAAAGTTGTAGCTGTGCTATAAGCTTCTATCTTGCACAGGATATCTGGGTGTTTCCCTTAGATTATTGAGGCTCGTTTCCAAATGTTTCCATTACAGTGCACTTATTAATGAAAAGCTGATAGAAAATAGAAGACTTTCATAACTTTTTGGTACGCAAATGGATTTGTAATATTCAGGGTACTTTAGGACTCCCAGACAGATCCACTAGATTCTTTGTTTCTTTACCTAGCAGCAGAAGGGAGGACCTGGTGTGGTGTGATAGAAAAAGGGTCATATCCTTTGTGGTGCACCACATTCATTTAATATGACAAGCTTTGTGATCCTGTCAGTTTTCACTGAGGGAGGGACCAGTGTTTGCTTCCCCACTCCCCGTTTTTTTCCTCTCCAAATTTTCAGAGTATCACACTGAAAAAGAATTATGGATTTCCGTCTGAGAGAACTGCATGGACTGATAAAGTGAAATCTATGGCAGAAAACAACTTGTTTTTTCCACCCTTTGGGCCATAATTTCAGTTAAGAAAGAAAGTGTAATAAATTTTGGCGGGAAAAATAACTGAACCATTTTGGACATTTCTAATGACTGCCCTGTATAAACACTACTGAGAAATGGGGGGTGAGAACAATTTGACTACAGCAATGATTATTTTTCTTGCACCAAAGCCTAGGTGTTTGTCAAGTTAAGTTTTAAAATTGTCTGAAGCTCAGCAAAAGGAGGAAGCAGACACGTACGAAAAGAAACTTTGGGATAAGTCTTCAAATTTCATATGTAAACCTTCCATTAATCAGTGAAAAGGTGATTACTAACCATTCACTATCCAATGAGACTATCCAAACAAGCAAACTTTCTTCATAAACAGTTCCAGATGAACATTGCTCAAAATAGGCCCTGTTGTAGAACAAAGATCTGGGCTACTGGCACATGAACGCAGTAGGACAGGCTCTGCCACTTTAGAGTTCCAGTTCTGAACGCTCTCCCACTTAAATCCAGCCCATCTCCACCCTACAAACCTTCCTGAAAGCAAAAACCAAACAAAAAATGAGCACATCATGGAGAAAAGTTCTAGCCATGGTCAATCCTCAATCAATCCTCAGTCAATTTTCTATTTGTTCAGGGATAGGGAGATTTGGAACTGTGGTCCCTTATCAGAAGTCTCTCCTACCACCTATAAACTTAGCTGCCTCCTCTTTTCTACCTCATCTGCTACAGGTGTAAATCTGGTCTAAAACTTTCTTTACAGTTTTACAATTAAAACATATGCTTATTACAATTGCTTCTATCCCTGTTTTTTCCCCAGAAGTAACAAATATTTGGGAGTCCGACATTCTCTCCAAGAGAGGAATTCCTGCACTGGCTTGGGTATGAAAGCTGCCACTGAGAAGAGGCAAGGTGAATAAGCTATGGCATAGGAACTCATGGCTTTTCATTTTTGGATAAACATCCCTGCATGTCCCCTTGGAATCCATGGAACTACATTGGGAGGTGAACTTCAGCATTGACTTTATGCCTTCAGCAGCTGGCATAACCTCTTCTCATATCTATTTGTATGGTTAGAAGTCCCCAGTTCTAACTGACAAGTGGTTTCTGTGCATTCTATGATGCTAATTCATTTACCAACCAACTTGGCTACCATTCAGTCTGAAGTTTTTACATCTGCTGGGACCTAAGATTAATTCTGCAGCTGTCAGGGAATCACTTATGCTAACATTCAGATGGGAAAGTACCAACAGCAAGCATTCAGGAAATTTATTAGGCAGCATACATGCCCAGTACAACAAGCACTTATCAGACAGAGCCATGAAGAAATGAGAAGCTCACAAGACGTGCAAGTGGAAGAAAATGAATGCAAACAGAATAGAATGATTTTTGTGCACAGTCTACAAGCACAATCCAGTAGTGCTAAGATAAACTGAATGAAATGTAAGTTGTGTGTTTGTGTGTGGGAGACGCCATTGGAGCACCCCAATATCAACGTGTTCCCCATCCTTTTAATGGCTCTTTCACAGGAAGTTTCCAATTCCTTGTGTCCTTGCATTTTATTGGCTCTTATTTGATGGAATATGGGTTTGGTTTGGTTTCTTACAGCAAAAAATGCAGAGAACAAATTATCCATGTTAAAAAAACCACACAAGCAAAATTTTACAGAGAAAGTCATACTGTTTTGAGGTGTATTTAAGCATCTCTTTTCATTAGTGGCCCTCTTCCTGTCTGAGTTCAGGAAGAAGCAGACTGTCCACTATCAAGTCAAGTAGAACATGACAGGGTTCACCCTTTATTACATTCCAAATGAATAAAATTTCCTCAATAAAGCCTTCCTGTCCTGTAGATAAAAGAGCAAATAAACATTTGGATGGGCAAAAGAAAAGTAAGGCCAACTACATTCAGGAAGGATCTTGTTATTCTACTAATATTGCTTCCTTTGCTTGTTAGCAACCCAAAGGAAATGAGTCGGGAAGGGTTAGCAGCTCTTCTTACTCCATGCCAAGTCTTGTTACCAAAAGAGGTTCCAAAAAAGGTGTGTGACTCAGACAATTTCTGGTGATTAAATACAGCTAAACTATCTTCTGATGCCAGTAAATGTTGTTATAAACCTTTATAGCAGCAGCATTTATAGTATTCTTCTCCCATACCTCCCCCTCTCATTTCCAGTCCATGGGGGAGAAGATAGTGTGACATGTGACAAAGGGCATGCAACCCTTCTGCATTCCTCAGAAGGCTAATTAATACAAATAACCGGTGACTCATTTAGACACTTGTGAAGCAGCAGTCTTGGAGAGTTTGGAAAGATTTTTCCCGCCCAGCCCCTCATGCCTTGCATGGCTGTTGGTACAAAACTGATAATGTCACATTTATTATAAGACAAAACGACATGGCGCTCTACCTGTGCTTTGGGTGCTTCTCCGGGAGAAAGAACAAATTCTTATCATACAATTCTGAGGAAGGAGCAGCCTTCCTCAGTCAGGTACATTTCTCAAAGAAGACAATTTGCTTACTAATAAAGATTTAGAATGAAATCCAGAATGAAATGTTAGACAGGAACTGTGTAAGACAAGATCCTGCAGTTGGTTTTATTAACCCTCTCTCTGGACAGCTTCATTATTCTGACGGCGCCTACGGCAACAATACAACTTCAGCGCAGAAATAAGAAATGGCTCCAAGTACGCTTCATTCTCCCATCATGTGGTTTACAAGTCTCACAGAAGTTCCTCATTTTAAAGAATGCCCCAATAAATGAGTCTCCCAACCTGATATTATGCATGCTCATTAAAAAATTAGTCCCACTTAGTCCAGCTTGATTTATGCCCAGAGACATGCGAACATAGTTGCAGCCCTAAGCTCCTTCCATAATCTGGAATGATAGATACATGGAGCAACAGCAAACTCCACTGGCTTGAAACGTCTGTTTGTTCTTCCCTTCTTCGCATATTGGGTTACTGTGATGCATGTAGCGTACTCTTGGCTATTTAAGTGGCTGCAGTCCCAGAGCTCCTGACTCTGCCTGCTCAGCAAAAGACGTCTTTGGTGGCTTATGCCTCCGCTGTTGCATGCAATTTATATGATCTTGAACAGTCAGCAACAGAACCCTGAGGATTATGTGCTGGTGACTTGAGCAAGTGAAAGAAATACCCAGCACAGTTGCTGAAGAGAGACAAGCTGGTAACTCATTCACATTTCAGATTCAGCTAGAGTCCAAGAAAATAATCATGGAAAAACATGTGCTGCTAAGAGCTTCTTGAAAAGTGCAAGCATGCATTTTCCTAAACATGGATGAGTCAAAAAGTATATTTAAACATTTGAGTGGCACTTACCTCGCACGAAGCACTGCTGGTAAGAAGGAAATGACTCAAATATGCTGTTTGAAGCCATGGTTTCCTCTTTTAAAACTTATTCTGTCTTGTAAAAGGGGGTGCTATGTGATTTCTTTCACCTTGGGAAGTGAAAAAAAGAGAATGGTCATTGTAAGAAACCTCCTGTCTGCAATTGGACTTCGCATGTTTGTATCTGCAAAGCAAAATCAATTCAGCAATAAGGTTCTTTTTCTCTCACACAAACACTGAAACTATTTTGTAAAAAAAAAAATGAGAAAGAGAGAGAGAGAGAGAGAAATAGCGGATCACTTGTGGTTTCATGATGCTTACCACTCTACGAAACTCTTGTGGTTTGCAGTCAAAATGATTCGCCCTGCCTGCTGACCAATATCCCGGACCTGCTCTTGTGTGACTGCCTCTGTACCCAACTTGTGGTTCTGTGGTTGTTTATGAGGCCCAAAGAAGTGTTTCACACAACCAATATTACAAATGTAACTGTTCCCCTTTCTGTAGCCTCTTTCATTGGTTCTTGGCAATCACATGACTTTGGTGATGTCAACTTAAGAAAAACACACACACACCAACACACACACACTCCATTCTGAGCAATGCACTTCCCTCACCACCTGCCTTCCCTTAGATTCAACAAAGAAATAGTATGCAGAGAGAGAGAGAGAGCGAACGCCTGACTCACAGCCCTTCTCCTACAAATGGTCTTTGCTGATTAAGGACAACTCTGCCTTGGTGTTGCTTGTGGTTTCTGGAACTACTGATTATTTTCATAGATATTTCACTACTGCTTATTCAATAGTAATTCAAACCCTGGCATTAGTCAATTGCTGAAAGAGGATGTATGTGGCATCATCTAACCTAGGAATCACTTTTCAAAAAGTTCAGCAGGTGGGGAATGGCAATTTGAGTTTTAGAGAGCAGGACAAAATCAAAAGATAAAATGGATTAGCTCAACAGCATTCTTTTAAGACAATCGGAAAACATGCAACTTAACAAATCAACCAAAAACTGGCATAAACTTTATATGGCTATCGTAAGTAGTGCTGTGCAAATCCATGTGGAGTTCTTAGAATGCTCCAACGCTACATGAATGTTTGTTTACACTCAACAGTATGTTGTGATTGTTACTGCAACAGAAAGCTTTTTGGTATGGATATCCTTCAAACTCTGGCTTACCTTTCTTATTTTGAAGTTGTCAGACTCAATGCACTACTTGAAGGATGTATATTATTAAAAAGTTATTCTCTCTTGTGGGGATAATAAGGGGTAGTAATTGAATGCCAATTATAAACTTGGAAGACCTCAATTAAGAACAAAGAAGTAATTGTTATGCCTGCTTTCCAGTCCCTTAGTCAATGATCCATATACTGAGTAGCTCCCCTTTACTAATTTGATGCCAAATCTAGAGGATTCTCCTCACACCTGTAGCATGGTATGTAGAATCTGGCACAAAGGAATCTGTTAAACCATTAATCCTAAGTACCCTTGCTTGCAATAGAATCAATGTATGTGGTCAAATCCGGCAGGGTACATAGTGCCTTTTTGTCTTATGCTAGATTCTATCTTATGTTGGATTCATCCTTCAGGCAAGTGATTGTCAAATGGAGGATGCAGAAGAATGCACATGGTAAGTCATATAAGGAAAATATGAAGGAACTATGTTAAAATTGTCACAGAAATCAAGGTTCAAGAGGGGTCATAGCAAAAACATTCCAACACTTCAAGGGATGTGGGAAAGAACAGGGAAAATTTCTGACTTATCCCCAAAGAACAGGACATGATGCAACCTAGAACAACAACGTAGTAGGTTAAGATGAAACATTTAATGAACCCTCTTAACTTTAAGTGTACTGCTATGGGATAAGCTACATAGAGTAAGGGTCCCCAACTCTTCTGGCCTTGTGGGCACATTTGGGAATTTGAGAAATTCCTTGGACATTACCACAAAATGGCTAATCACTGGATCACTGCTTTGACATCTACTTGCCATGTCTACTGAACACAGGCTACATCTTGTTCAGGAACAATGTTTGTTTTGTGTCTATTGATTATTACGATGTCTATTTAATAAGCCAATTCAACTATTTGCTGATTGTGCAATACAGCTTTTTTAAGTATACATTTCGGCAATGTCCACTAGTTGCTTCTTTTTTGGAGCAGGTTATTACATGGATAAAGTTTGTACTCTGAACAATTTTTAAATATTAACTGATGCACTTTTGCATTATTTACCTGTTTCAGATCAATTCAGATAAATTAATGTGGAAATGGGAATGGATTCTCTGAGTCCTAATGATAGCTAAAAGAAGGCTATTACAAATTTGGAAGGAAAAACAGAATTGTCAGAAGACATTTTGATATATGAACAAGTAGCATATTGACACCAACTTCAAATAGCCACTTGTTTGGATATTTGGTCTGCTTTTGTTGAAGCTGTCCAAAATATTGGGGGAAAGGGAGAGATCAGCAAAACCTCTTTTTAGGATGCCTCAGCACACCAGATTGGGAGCCTCTCTGTGAGTGCCCTCAGAGATGCCCATTGGCACCATGGTGGTTCCAAGTGCTACACTGGGGTCCCCTGGCATAGATGGCTGAGCAGCTCTCTCCAAATGGTTACCCTCCAGGTGTTTGGCCATTAATTTTACCATCTTAGGCCCTTAAACCAGAAATGGCCAGATTTCAAACTTGTGTGATATATTTTGTTTTCTGTTTGGATGCTGACGTCTATTAACTGAAAGCAGGCACAACAGTGGTGGCACAGCAGTGACATCAATTATCTGCTATGTGTTATCAAATATACAATGTGGGCAGAGTGAAACTGATGTGCAGGTGACCAGAGAGCAGGGATTCTAACGCAAGAAACTGACCAGAAGCAGTTAATACAGACCTGTTCAAAAACACCCAGTTAATACTATTTGTAGAAGATAGACATTGAGGCTGTGAGATAAGCAATTAGCACAAGGCTGACCAGGACTGAAATATTTGTTCTTGCTATATTAGCTACTTAAGTAATAATAGCAGGAATCAGAAACTCTGAGTGATCTATTTGAATCATCCAGATATATTCCAGCGGATCCCAGTCTACCATCTGCCCTCCTCTGCCTTAACTTCAGAAGTAATTTGGTTTCATGACCATGCAAGGACATGACCAGTGTGGGCACCACACCCTATGGAGCACAACAGGTAGCATTTGTATTCTATCCCTCAGCCCAAAATCTTCAACAACAGCTTACAAAGATTTTTTTTAACCAAACCCAAAGCGGTAACCCTTCAAGTTCCACATGCATGATCTAAGGTTTCCATTGGCTCAGGATGGATTTTTGAAAGCTTTATCATCACTTTGATGATGCTCAATTGATCTTGACAAGAAAAAAACCTTTCAGCTATTATGAATATTATGAGTGAGGCAAGGTACCTAAATAGCCAAGGGATCCAAGGCACTAGAGGGACAACACTTTCATCCTGGGACCATAGTGCCTGGGCACCGGATTCCACTGGCCATGATATTATCTCACAACATTATCTAGGTGCCCTGGTGGAACAAAATGCATGCAACTTAGGAAAGCTTTTCATTTATGAACAAGATTAGTGTTGACCAGCCAACTTTGCTATCTTTTTTCTAACCAGTGCTACTTCCACATGAATTTCAGAGTCAAAGTATATGTTATAAGAAAAGGCATATAACAAAGTTCAGGAGGTTCTCTTTTAGAAAAAGATTACATCCAGAGAGAGTGATTTGCAACAGAGAAGTGGCAGAGGGGTATGGAAAGGACACCTAGCTCTTCCTTCATAGCGATTGCTCTTTCTAAAATAGTTTTTCAGATGAAGAAAAGGTGGACCACAGTTTACATCTTTGAGTCTCAATTTTTTTAAATGCACCTAAAATCTGACTTTATTCCCACTCTGCCCTGCTGGTTTAGGCAAGCTGCTGAGGGCTTTATTATCTTCAAGCATCCTTGTCTTCTTCATATTCCTGCCAGGTAAAATCAGTATTTTCCTTTTTCCCATTTACTTATGAAGGCTTTTTAAAATGTTTGTTTGTTTGTTTGTAGCTGATTTTTTATACGATTAGCTAAAAAGCTCCCAGAACAACGTACACTAAAAGTATATCATGGGCCATCTCATCTGACATTTAGATTTTAATGCTTGAATGTCACAACCTTTTCTTGCTGTTCCTTGGTTTCTTTGCTTGTTTCTGGGGTTCTTCTGTGTGGTTTCGATGCCATTTTGAGTCTGCTTTCAAAGGTAGTTCTACTGGTATTTTATAAACTGTAGTGAATTTTCCATCTCTTTGAGAACCTTTCTTTAGACAAAGAAACAGCCCCCAAACTTTATAAATAAATAAACACAATCAGTAGAAGAGCAAGAAAGGACAATTAAGGACAAACTTAAATGAGAAGATACGTGGCACCACCCAGCTATCCTTGGGCACAGCATAGCAGATAACGGAATATATGCTGAATGTGACACATTTTAATGTTTTTCCTCTTAGTCATCAGCCAACGAACAGCTATGTTATGTGTCAACCAACGGTTGGATTTGATTTTGTCATCTCTCTGTACTCCTGGGGATGATGCAAGCCTCATTCTTAATTCTTTTAGCATGCCTCCTGCAGCTTCTTCCATGAACTGCTGCAGTTCTGCTTGGTACTGTACACACATAAAGTACAAGAAGGTTTCTTAGCAAAGAATGAGACAATGCTTTAAAGCAAAACCACAAACAATCTTTGCTTCACGAGGATTATCATCTGGTACTTATAATCTGAAATCTATTTATGTCACAATAAATCTCATTAATTTCTGAGCTTGGTAGATCATAGTCTAAATATTTGACTGCATATTCCATGTATTTATGATCTTTTTTTAGAATCATAAGAACATTTGCCAGTGCAGTATAGCATGAATAAACACATCCTCTTGCAAAAGATTGTCCTTAATAAATACAGTTTTACAGAAAAGATGAGCAACAGTCCCAGCCTATGCATGCATATTCCACTGATTTTAGTGAGATGTACTCCCAAGGGCATGTGATTGGACTTGCAGCCTGATGCAAATTTCACTCATATACACTGACGGTATTGCACCTCATTTTAAAAATCCATAGCACCACATTAATTGCCTGATGTATTTAGTCAAAGTCCACTGATGCTGAAGAACCATTTTCCCACTGTTATTCTAGAAACTATGACCCTATTATCTGAGGCCATTAGCAGTAGAATCTGAATGGAAGTAATTAGATCTTGACAACACAAGCATATGACCATCCAATCTGATTTCAGGTAAAGATGAAGTGATCCACTTCCATCCTTTAACAATACAACTATTCACATACCTACTCAGAAGTAAGTCTTACTAAGCTCAATGAGTTTATTGTATGATACGAAAAATTGGGATTGCAGCCTAAGACTTCACTTCTAAGAACATTTGCTAGAGAAAAAGGGTCAACCCAAACATTTCCTAACATGCACGAAGTGGAGCTATGTGCAATGGCTTTCCCTACTTTCCTAACGATGCATGCAGCCTTGATTCGGATTGGGCCCTTAATACTCCACCCATGTTTTCATGAAATTCAATATCCTGCCCCCAGAGGAGGGGATGCTAAGAAAAAAGTCTCAGTGTAGACTTCTTTCTCTCTGTGTGTGCTCATGTGTGTACAATTAAAAGATTTCAATTTCCCACCTCCTGAAGAGCCATGATCCCAATCCAAAAGGAGCCACATGAACTTACACAACAGTAGGAATGTCTAACATGCAGAGCTTTATTTGGGCCAAAGTTTCAAAGAATAAGTGGAGCTTACTTTTGAGCAAACACGCTTCAGGTCATGCTGCGTAGCTGCAGCCCTTCCTATGCACACTGGGACTGAACACCACTGCAAGACTCACTTGTAACTCAAAGTGCTTAGGATTTGCTAGTAAATTATGTTATCAATCAAAGGGGTAGTAAATAAGACATTTATTTTAGGAGTAAATGAGGGTTGAAAGTCTGCATTAAACTGGTTATGTTAATATGAAAATAGTCCTAGATAAGGGGTGCATTTGAGGTGCAGAGCCCAAGCCTATACAGCTCAATGCTATGGTTGTGTAAATTCTTGTAGAGGGATGGATACATAAGCAAGATCGTTTCCTAATTTTTCCAATTTTAATTTCAGCTTCTTCTGTTTTTGCATAACTCTGTATTTTTTTTTAAAGACTCTTCATGAAAATATAAACTTGTTGATAGATATATGTATTATATATTTATCGAAGAACTGTACCACAAAGTAAGCACAAGTATTGATGGATAAGTCTACTTTAATTCCAAGGGTGAATTAGGTAAAGTTGCATTAAATAGGGAAGCAAGCACATTGCCCCATCTTTACTATGCATAAGGTTAAAAACAACAGCACAAGAAGGCATGTCTTCTTGGACACATGTCACCTTCTGGTGGCAACCCTTGGCCTACAACTGCCTTTGATGCTGGAGTGCCTGCTTCCTTTTCTCCCTTCCCACAAATATATATTATCCATGTCCATTCTCATTTGCCTCATCAGCTCTACTCTGATAAACGATGCTTCTGAACACCATAGGTTTAGAGCCAGAGTTCGTGCTATTTAGGATAGACCCATTGAAATCAAAGGGATTTAAGTTACTCATGACCAACTTGAGCCTTCTTTATTTCAATGAATCTATGTATGACTAATCTGGATTCAACTCATAATTCTCAGAATGTCACAACCTGTTGTTATGCCTCTGCAGATTAAACTGCTCTCAATCTGTAAATTCAAATTATTTGCTTTTGTTAAAAACCACAGTGTGGTCCTATTACACCAAAACAGCTCAACCACACGCACACACCCAATCAAAACAGCATGTCATCTACAAAAACAGAACACCCACAATCTGCAGAAATCCCCCAAGGCATAAGGTGTGAGGATACCAGTCCTATGTGCCAGCTCAGGGAAAGGATTATACTTTGAGGTTTGAGGCATAATGCACTAAGGCTCAGATTAGCTCCATCTGCCCCACAAGTGACCACTTGCGAATACATGGAGGGTTTCATTTCCTCATTGATACCAGGGGTCTCAGTTTCTGCCAAGTGTAATCCTTTCAGATCTGCCAGAGACACAGTACAATCTTGCTAAGGATCATTGATTATGGTCCTTTGCAACAGCAGTGGGATGGATGCATAATATTAAGTCAAGTGAGGAAAAGCTTTAAGGAACACACGACAGCAATGGGACAGTGTATTTCTTAGAGCAGGACTCCACACGATTATATTTAAAAATATAAGCAGATCCTGCCTTTAGATATCTCCTCTATTTACAATTTTATTACACCTCATTGTGGCTAATTATCCTAAAGGTTTGTAATCCCATACATACTTGCTGGACTTTCCAATTTGCCTTGGTTTTTATTATACTTTCATTCCAGATTGGGAGGCAGCTGGGTACAAAAAACAGAGACTTCTCAGTCTAGAATACCTTCTAAGAAGGCTCCTAAGCTACTCTTTTGTAGACAGAAATGTAAAACTGTGCATTTTTTTAAATAATGCAAGATTTTATTTCAACTGTATGCTTTTGAGTGACTATTTTAAAATAATTCTTATGGACAATTATGTGCAACTGTAAACTAGAATAATATAATCTAATATAGTAGTCAATCAGAATTACTTCAAAAACAGTCACATAACAGCATATCAAACAGTAGTTAAAATAAAATATACATCATGAATAACAACATCCCTCCCTCTCTACATAGACATATACATACTGTATATAGTATTTTTCTTGATGCAGGCTATTGTGAGTATTGAGTATTGAATGGACAGAAATGTAAATATCATGCAATAATAAACTTTGCCTCTTAACTATACACTGTCTGAATTCTTAAGACTAACATTTCTTACTATGTGCTTCAAATGGACTTTTTATCTGATAGGCAGGGCTTTGACATTATACCCAGTCCCCAGTTATGAATGTCCAAGTTAAAAACAACTCCCACTTACGAATGAGCAAAGCTGGAAGTCCCCCTTTGTCCTTGAGTGGCAAGTGGGCATCTGCAGCTGCTGGACATGAGGAGAGAAAGGGAGGAGGAAGAAATGGAAGAACAGGAAGGGAGGAAGAGAAGGAAGGGAAAGGGAAAGAAGAGGGGACTACTGGCAAATGGTGAAGTTGAAACTAGTTCTGTGGAGGGAGTAGAGCTACAGCAGTTTTTCATGCTCCTAAAAAACTAGCGTATCCAAGCCACTGTGCTTTGGAGTTAGTGTTGCCTTTTGTAACTTTGTAATGTATTTGCTTGTAACCATGTCTCCAAAGCGTAAATCCAATTCAAGTGCTGATGATGCACTGAAGAAAGGAAATACTATCACAATCGGAACCAAAGTGGAAATAATAAAGCAGTCAGAGAAAGGTGAGATGCCATTGGTCACTGGGAAAGCATTAGGCTTTAGTCAGTACCTGTAGCTAATTTATTATTACTTTATTATTATCACTATTAAAATGCTACATTATGTTTAAGATTTTAGGTGTATAGTGTCCACAGAAATGTTTCTTAAGTGTTTTATATGCTTTGTATATATATATGATATGATTTACATACAAATTCAACTTAAAGACAATCCCAGGAATGGAACTTGTTCTTAACATGAGTACCCGGTGTATTGCCAACAGATGAGGCAGGAAATTTCCCCAGCACGTTCAGGATTTGTCAAGTGCCTTGGATGGGCATTTTTTAACTACTTCCCCCCCCCCCACCAACACACACACCAATACCTGCAGAGTAGCCAGTGTAAAATTAACCAGAAAGAGATCTGACCATGACAATGGGGCCACAAGCTTCTCCACCTTTGGAACACCGACTCCACCAGACCAGAATATCAAGCCAAGAAAGATCTTGGCTGTAGGTGTGGGACCAGATACTAAGACAGATCCATGGTTGTCACAACAAACTGGAAATCATGAGCTACTCCCAAATGAATAACTTCAACAGGAAGCCAAAGGTGATCCAACACATTACCTGAATAGCCACTTGGCATGGGAACTCATCTCAGAGAAAGCTTCATTTAACTAGGTCAGTATTCTTTAAAGCTTTGGATAAAAAAATGTTATTCAGGGTTAAGACCTGAATAGCCAGACCTGAAAAACAAAGGACATTAATTTTGCTACTATGTGTATATTTGACTCTGATGCAAATAGCAGATCTCTGAATGAATGAGAGTATAAAATCTATGATTTCCCTATCAGCATTTCCATGCCGCTTTCTGTTTCCCTGCTCTCCATCTTTCCTTTGACCAACAAAAGGTTGGTATACACCCTTTGAGACCAGTGGTTTTAAAAGTTATGCTTTTAATATTATAGCCCCAACAATGAGTTTGCATGTTTAGATGGCAACCATCATACAATAGAAAGGCTGTTTCAGACTTTCATTCTACATTGGCTTTCCCTGAAAGAGCCTTTTCAACAGTACATATAATCAGCATATGCAGTCTCCAACACAATAAACATCTTGTATTGGACCTTGTATAAACTCATAATGGGAATCTTCCTCAAAGTGAAATTCAGTGGAATGGAAACTGAAACAACAGGTAGGTGCACTTATAAAAGGATGGATGAGAAATTTGTTTTAGTTGATTTTTTACCAGAATCAATCCAATTCACACTTCCATGAACTAAATGCAGACTAGAATGCAATCCGTAATCTGAAGCCTATACTTTTTGAAGCTTGCAATACAGCTTGCACAAGAAAGTGCTTAAGTATGAAAAGTGTGCATGGAAAATGAATAAATTTGAAAAAATGTACACAACTGAAGTATATATTTTCACAATAAATCTGTTCTTAATAAGTCTTCACAGGCTTATTTAATCCAAAACAGCAAGATAATTTAAAACAAAACTTGAAGCTTTGGGAATTATGCGTGGCAATAAGTGCTGCACTGGGGTCACTGTGGGAGGGTCCATAGAACAGGGCATTGCAGAGCCCTGTTCTATGGGAATGCATCCAAAAGGCTACTGGGTAGAAACTGGAGAATTCAGAATAAGGCTGTGTTTTGCTGATTTGCACATCCCTACATAGGACAGATTCATTATCCTTTCTTTTCCAGGGTATTTTCATACTTTGTCCATGCACCTTGAGACTATGGCTGTATTCAGCCATAATTATCTTGATCTGATCAACCACGGCTTATGGGACCAGGAACTAGTGCTGCGTTCATGCATTCCCTCTTGCCCTTGCCTCTTCTCCTCATTCTTCCACCTTAACATACTGCCTCTGGGGTTTGTTCAACCACAGTTTGATCTCATTTGATCTGACTGTAATTAGAGCTCAAGCTACAGTTTCCCAGTTTGGACAAAATGAGAAACTGTGGTTTAACATTCATCAGGAAGAAAATGGGGGCAGGGGGCGTATTGACATAAAGCGTGGACTTGGGCCTACTAAGTCTCAACAGGGCCAGTGAGAGTTGAACAAAGCATTTTATATGACAGCAATAAAAATTAGTAAGGACTGGATGATTGGAGGGAGATAAAAGAAAAGGTGTAGTATAATTTTAGAATCTCTGTCTGTGTGTCTGTCTCTCTCATGAGCAATTTAAACTTTGTAGTTGGTAGAACTGCACACCCTTTGCAAACAAGTGACTTCCTCTTCTATTAATTATTCCCGGTCTGCATCATGGCTTCTTTTCATTGAGGATGAAGCTTAGTTTAACTTTGTAAATAATTTGATTTTGGCCTAGAAGCTCTGTGATATCTTGTGTGTGACTTTGTTTGGGCTAAACAAGAGGTCAATCACAATGAAATTTTGCCCATAAAAAGGTCATGCTTTTATGTCTTGCCCTGGCATTCAGAAACAGCATGTCTGAACACAGACAACATCATTTAAATTGAAGATTTGTTAAGAATGTTTATACATCAACATTTCCAGTATAAACAATAACTGATTGGCATAAAGCAGCAGAAGGAATTTTGAATAGGAGGGGACTTAAGCTTCTATGAGGGGAAAAACATATAATTTGTTTTTGTTTAAAGATGGATTTGCACATCCTAGGTACTTAAGCTTTAAAACCTGAGGTTGTGGCACTGGTTTTTTCTTCATAAATTAATTTTATTTTTTTCTTCAACAGGAACCGAAGTTGAAATGTGCGTAAAATATGCATTCTCAGACTTCAAACAGTCCTTATTTGACTGTTCTTTCAATCAACAGGTCAGCCTTCCTGAACCCCTTTCAGATGCTTTTGAACACAACTTTCCAATGGTCATACTGGCTGGGAATGATGGGAAGTCCAAACATCCAGCGGGCAGCAGGTCAGAAAAGACAGCAGTAGGGTGAGGGTGGCATTTTCCTGTTCAACTTTTTTCCCCGATACAGAGTTTTCCAAGTTCAAATGTCATTTTTCATCAATCATATTTTTCTGGATGTGTTTTACCAACATGTTCCTCCTCACCTCTCCATCCTATTGTAGCAACAAAGAGTTGTGTGTGAAATTTACACTTAAAAAAATGCTGGGCAGACCTACAGCCCTTTTTCCATGTCATACTTAAAATAGTCATGGCTTTGTTAGCAATGGAAGGTTTTCAAAAATTGCAATTTTTATTTTTTTCCCCAGTTACAGATGAAATGAATCACATGTTGCACCATGCCAAACTTCCAGTGGTCAGACCACCTTAGTCAAAGAACATTATAATCATCAGAATAGATGATATTGTTACATGGACATTTTGGTCCATTACAGCAGCTCAGCCAGGCAGGGTTTTTTTTTTTTTTTGCCCCAGATGTGACAGTGATCCAGTTTAGAAAGGTTCTTTATTTGTGCTTCTTCTGAAACATAAACTAGGCCTCTTTTCCTGAAACTCCACCCATACACACAGCAGCCTTCTTACTTCCAGAACACTCTCTAACCCTCCAGGCCTGGCTCTCTACAAAATCTCTCCCACTAGTGACCACTCTTGAAAATACATGAAGCATCAACTGAGGCATTGTTACACTATGAAATTACAGAAACGGTTTAGAACAGGATTGGAGAACTTGGCAAATGTTGTTGGACTGCAGCTCTCAGCAGCTCTCACCCTTAGCTATACTATCGGTGGCTGATGGGAGTAGTTGTCTACCAACTGGAAGGCCACGTTTCCCACCCCTGCTTTAGATCTGGAAACAAACACTCTTTAATCACCTGAAAAGTGCTCAAGGGTGTGTGTGTGGGATTTGTGTACTTGCATGCCTTCTCAAACTTGGTCTTTTTTCTTTTAGCAAATGCAATATTATCTATAAAAGCAAAAGAAAATACTTTTTGCGTGTGTGTAACCATGCTATTTTGCTGTAGCACAGTGCCACCTAGAGATTATGCAGCAGAAAAACAAGAAAGGAAATGCTCTTTACGCAGTGCTGAGATCTCAGCGCTGCGATAAAACTAAAAATAGATACAGTGAATTAAAGGCCTCATGTAGTAAGCAAGCCCCCAGTGTTCAGCAACCCTCTCCATGCATCACCCCCTTCTCCACCTCTCCCTCTCTGCTTTCCTTTCTTTGCACTGAGAAATGGGCAACCCCTTTCTCATACGCAAAGATGGAGAAAGTGTTCTTACGTTGGTGGAGGAGAAACAGCCTCTTCCTGCCTCACCAAATCCTGCTGGAAAAGAAGCATGGCTAAGAGGGGGCCTGGTCTGGCAAGGGAACGAGTGGGGTTTGTGGAGAGGCCTTACAAGCCATATCTGGTCTGTGTGGCTAGAAGTTCCCAGCTGCTGCCATCCAGCATTCAAATCCACTCAGTCATTCTTTCAAGAATAATCCATACCCATGTGCTTATTCTGCAGCAGGCTGCCCTCTAAGCCGTGCAAACCACACAAAGCCTCAGGGAACACACAAAGATCTTAAGAAAGCTACTTCTTAAAACTGTTTACACTTCCCCTTCTGTGTCCTCCTCTCTTGCACATAGAAACGTCTCCCTGATGATACCCTATTCCTCATCGTATCTCTTTCAAAGCAATTCTATAACTCTATGAAGTATTTCATATGGCTAAAAGTGTATAGCAGGTAGGAGGACAGGTGCATGGTCTTGTAGTCATCTTAGAAAGCTTATTATAGTTGGATGCAATCCCTTGTGATTCTCCTGGAAATGCATGAGATTTATTTTCCTCTGAGGATGTTGTTACTGCTCGTGGGGTTCCCAGGGCAGCTGCATAGGTACTGTGTGAACAGAATGCCGGACTAGATGTACTATTGATTCTTATGCTTATTTTCGGGAGCAGATCAGCTCATGCACTGCATTTGATACTCCTGCATGCAAAATATCAGGCCACTACCCAGTAGGAAGAGAAGTTACCCAAGGATAATAAAAGTATCTTCACTTTTCTTTTGCGCAAAAATATACTTTTGCTTGAAAGCAGTAGCAGGGATCCTGGAAAAAAATCGTTGTCATAGGATGAAAATTGGTCCTTTCCATTTCTATAGTTGATAGCCTTCTGCTAAAATTCTTCTTTCAAAATGAAGTTTTAAGAGTAGGCATGTGCATATAAACTTCACAGAACCAGGCATGCCATTATATAGATATAAACATATATATGGAGATGCAGGTGGCGCAGTGGTTTAAACTGCTGTGCTGCTGGGCTGGTTGATCGAAAGGTCACCAGTTCAAATCTGCATAATGGGGTGAGTTCATGTTGCTCCGTCCCAGCTCCTGCCAACCTTGCAGTTCGAAAGCATGCAAATGCAAGTAGATAAAAAGGAACCACTTCGGTGGGCAGGTAACAGCGTGCCGTGCACTTTGGTGTTCAGTCATGCCGGCCACATGACCACGGAGACTGTCTGTGGACAAATGCTGGCTGCCTTGGCTAGGAAATGGAGATGAGCACTGCCCTCTAGAGTCAGACATAACTGGACTTAGCATCAAAGGGAAACCTTTACCTTACACACACACACACACACACACACACACACACACAAAGCCTTGGCATTCCAGATGTTCTTTGCTTTGTCTCACATCTTTTCTGACACTTTAGATTTTTGAGAAGAAGCAAGAGAGAGAACTGTTGAGCTTTCTTTTTTACACACTTCAGCATTTTGCTGAAGTACAAGGTGTGTATCTGCCATGGAACAATGCACTTTCCCCCATGATATGGGAAAAGAATGTGTATTTCCCTCTTTCATCTGAGGCCTAGAAGTGCAGAGAGAGAGAAAACACAAACCACTCATAGTTCATGTCTTGCAAATTTCAACTTCCTAGAATGTCCTTGGTCTGCTATACATAAATGCTATTATCGTATAGTCAGTGGGATTGACATGTGTTGAACTGGCTGCATCGCTCACTCAGTTATTTGAGAAGAGGTTCCTGCTATCTGTGTAAGCTGCAGCTAGATTGGAGGGGATGCAGCTTTAGTTCATTTGACATCAAGAATTCAGGATGAAATTTCACTCCGGATCCTGAAAAGCCTTGTTCAGTAGGTCTACTTAGGCACTTAATGTCATCTGAACACAGGAGTCAGTGATTTAATTTCCTTACTGTGACAGTTTGAAAGAAAATGAAATGCTGTTAGCGCTACTGCATCTGCAGACATATCACTATGTAATATTTCCACCAAATTCCCTCAACACAGTTATAATATTATTTGCTTGAGATCAAAGGTCAAGGTCATTGTAAAGTTTCTTATTCAAGAAGTTGTCTTATGAGTATATTCATATGAAAAATTCAATGTGAGGGTGATTATCCATCTAATCCAACAGAATCAAGACAGTCATTGTCATTGTCATTTTCCATCTGAATGATCCTGAAATAATCAAAATGTTGGCAGAAACCTGTTTCTCCATTCTCTCTGGAATACCAGCATTCCATCTAAGCATTTATAAGACAATAGTATCAACAGAAATTTGATGATTTTCTTAATATGATGTAATTCTAACTGTGGCAAGGCTGATGGTTCTAGTTATAACTGCTGGATATCACATTGTAAGCTCAATAATAGCAAAAGTGAAATCTTATACACAAGGAGAGAAATATTGTTTATGTAGGAAACATGGTTCTGTTTTTAAAAGATTGTAAAATATATATGTGGTTTTGAAGTTATCCACAAGTCTAAATTTAATGGTGAAAAAAATAATGGAATATTGGATCAATCTTAAACTGGGATGGCTAGGTCAAATTGTTGTCATAAAAATGACAATCTTGCCAAAGTTAGTGTTTTGTGATGTTTCTATTTTATGCTTGTATTTTAAAATATTGGTTTAATTTGTTCATAGTTAATTATTTGATTAATCTACTGCTTTTATGCTTTCCACCTTGAGAAGACTGTGGTAGAAAGGTGGCCAAGCTATGGATTCAATAAGCAAGCAAACAAATAAATAGAATAGCCTACAGAGTAAGATAAAATATTAACATGATTCATATGGAGTAAGACACCTAACCAAACAAAGTGAGAAAAATGGAGCTCACAGTTCCTCTTGCATTATATGATTATGCTACTCAATTTTTGTCTAATCTTTATACAAACTTTGTCCCTTCTCAAATAATATATACTGACTGAACGTTTGAAAGTATGATTCCACTGTAACATCTCCCTTGGTCTCATAGGGAACAGATACCAGGGAACACACCAACTTACCCTGACAAAACCCCACATATGACTGGGTTTGCCAAGGTTGTTCCCACCCTCCTTCCCTCTCCTTTCCCCTTGGACATCCCAAAGGTATGGGCCTCCTGAAGGTATCCCAAGTGAAACTGTAGCAGGACTGAGCCATCTATGCCATTTTCAGCTTACTGTGGCTTTTTTGCAGTTTCAAAAAGGACTTGGTAGCACTTTTTGAGTCTTTAGATGCTGGGGAATGTCAAACAGTGCCTCCCCGTTTTTTGTTTCTTGGGAAAGAGACTTTGAACATGTAGCTGGGATCTTTAAAAAGTGGATTTTGATAAGGGGATGGGCAGTTTTTGACAGGGACAAATATCTGTGAGAGATTACAAGAACGTTAAGACCTGACATCTTTGCACTTGTGTTATTTGTTTGTTGGGAAAACTATTTAATGGCAGGGTCATCAGGAGCATAGTAGAAACGGAAGTCATCATCAGATTTTGAATTTGTTAATCATGCGTGTGGGGTGGGTGTGTACAGTGGTTGTCCCAAATGTTTATGCCCTTATAGGTAAGTCAGAAACTGGCAAGCTACATTTAATGCACACCAGTCTGAGAGCTTAAGTAATGCTGCTTGGAATTCCAAAGGCCTTTTATTGAAGTTGCATGAAATACTTTTGGATATAACCAAGCATATTTCTAAAAGACAAAATGGAAGGAGGATGTAAGAGCTCTTGACAAATGGAAATAAAGCTTTACATGGATAGCATCCAAAACTCTGCAAACCAAAACCTCTTTGTGTAATGGTGCTACCCTGTAAACATGCATGTGCTCCTAGAAAAGATAGTCCTGAAGGTCAGGGAACTTTTCGGAGCAGCGTGGAACATGGCACAAAAGTCTGCAGCAGCAGGGGAGAGTAAGTGGCAATTGGGGGGTATATCTTGTACATGCGGAAGAGTTTTTGATTAATTAATTTTTAAAAATTGATTAATTAATTTTTGATTAACACCAGAGCACTCTTTGATCCAAGCTAAAGTCCTGACAGCATTCCCTTGTGTGAATTTCATGAAAAGCCAATATGAGATATGATATCAATTTTATTTCCTAATTAACAAAAGTGTTCAAGTTGTTTGTATTGTTAATAATATTGCTATGGTAGTAAGAATATTTTTTCCTAAATCCCATTGTGATTCTCCATAAATACATCAATGTTCATATTAACTTATCTTGCTATTAACTTTTCTTTACTGTATTTCTTTATTTCTGTATTATTCTTTATATTATATTTACTGTAAAGAAAACATTTCTTTACTATATTTCTTTATTATATTTATATCCTGTGGGCAGCTGTTTGGCACTATTTCCTGCAATGAACCGAAAGCAGCTTACATAAGCTCCTTCTTCTTCTCCATTCTATGTTCATAGCAACCCCGTAAGGTAGGTTTAGAGTCAGGGATTGGCCTAAAGTCACCCAGCTTGGTGACTTGTTAGCTCCATGACCAAGTGAGGACTAGAACTTGGATCTTTTGGATCTGACATGCTAACTACTATGATACACTGGCTCTACTTCCCTAAGTGACTTACAAAAATAATAAAACAAATACTTTTAACCACAAACAAGTTGCTTGCATACAAGTGGAGATTCATCCATTAAATATTGCTCAATAAACTGAAAAGTATAGCACATTTAGTCTAATTAGGTCAGCATCGTTGTACTAGATAAAATCTATTGTAGAAGGATGGAGTCTCTGAAATGTGAGGTCCTGTTTGTTAGTTTGTGTGCATTTTAGTTAATGCAGTTTTGTTTTGGATTGCATGAAAAATTCAAAATGGGGGGCTTCCGATACAGTTCATATTTTTGTCATCTGTAGTGGCAGTGCCAGAAAAACACAGAGACCCTCCTCCTCTTCCTGTTCCTCATTATCAGCATCACTGCAACCATTGTCAATGGTGAACCCTACCAAACGCAACTCGTTCGACAAAGGCACGGAACGGAGGAGGATCACTGGTACAAAACAGCCTTGGTTGTTGTATATGATGGCCTATGCCAGGAGAGAGACAGTGCAACCCTGTTGATGCTCCTCAGCCTCTTGACAGCTATTGATACCATCAGCCATGGTATCCCTCTGGGGTGACTGGATAAGTTGGGAGTGGGGGCACTGCATTCCAGTGGTTCTCCTCCTACTTGAATGACCATCTCCAGAAGCTGGTGCTTGGAGAATAATGTTCAGCCCCAGGGATTCTCCAGCATGGACTTCCTGAAAGTTGTGTTTTGTCCCCCAGGTTATTCAACATCTACATGCAACCACTGAGTGGGGTCATCTGGAGTTTTAGAGCCAGATGTCTTTACTCTGCTGATGACATGCAGCTCTATTATTCCTTTTCATTGTCAGCATTTGAGGCTGTGGATATGTAAACCAGTGTCCGGCTATGCAATGGACTGGATAAGAGATAACAAAATAAAATTCAGTCTAGACAAGACTGAGATGCTATTCGTGGGTGGCTCCTTTGACTGCATGGGGTATTCAACTTGTTCTAGATGGGGTCATACTCCCCCCTGAAGGAGCAGATTCATAGCTTTGGTGTACTCCTTCATCCATCTTTGTCACATGAGGTGCAAGTGGCATCAGTAGCTTGGAGTGCCTTCTACCAGCTTTGGCTGGTGGCCTAGCTATGCCTCTGTGTGGACAAGGATAACCTGGCTTCAGTAGTCTATGTTCTGGTAATCCCCCAATTAGATTACTGCAAGGCACTCTATGTGGGGTCACCTCTGAAGATAGTTCAGAAGCTGCAGCTGGTATACAATGCAGCAGCCAGATTAATAACCAAGACCCATAGGTCCAAATATACAAGACCAGTTCATGCCCACTTGCTTCCAGTCTAATTCAAGGTGTTAGTTTTAACATATAAAGACCTACATGGCTTAGGGCCACAGTACCTGTTGGAGCACATCTCCTAATCATGATTTGCTCAGACACTATGCTCAAAGTCTGGGACCTTCCTCTGAGTGCCAACTCTGAAGGAAGTGTGGAAGGTGGCAACCAGCGGGAGGACTTTCTCAGTGGTTCACTTGGTGCATAAACTCCCCACTGTGGTCCAGCTGGCACCAAATCTGTTATCTTTTTGGTGATAAGTTAAGTGGGCCATCTTTTCTGTGGCTTTTAAGGACTTTCCTGACCACACAACAGCTTGAGGAGTCTCATCAGGTGATTGCAGAGCCACTCTGCCTGTCATTCTTTGTATTGCCTATTTTATCATCTGTTTTAGCTATTTAAAACGTTTCCATTTTTTTCTGATGTTTTTGATATTTTATTGTATTTTTATAATTATTTTTTATGGATTGTGTAAACCTCCCAGGGAGCTTGGCTGTGGAGTGATATAGAAAAGAAGGAACAAAGGAAGGGAGGAAGGGGGAAATAAGCAAGCCCCACAGATTTCCATGATTCTACTAATATCTAAGTCTGAATTCAGTCAAACCCGTTTACAAAGTATTTATGTTTTGTATCTATTGTTAGGCAACTTGAGAGTCCTCATTGGAAAAACAATGTGCACCACTGCATTAAAAAAATCATTGTTCACCCCTGCTTTCCTTGTAAATTCTACCAAGTGCCAAATCAAGGAGAATGAAGGAAGGATAACAGAAAGGCAGAATGCAAGCTGTTGCAGTCTTTGGAATCTGCTCTAGGTTTCAGATTCCAATAATGCAATGATAGTTAAAGCTAGATCAGGACTGCTGGGACATTTTTAGATTTTTTTTTTTTTTTTTTTTTTTTTGGTGCTATCCTCCTCAGTTACATGACTGAATCTTCTTAATGAACTCCCTCATTAAACCAAAGGATAATACACTGTAGTGTGAGACTAGCTGCCAAAGAATTTTAAGTTGTCAGGACAAATGAAGTGGTTAGACACAGCATGTTATTAATGTGTAAAACATATGTATCTTTTTCTTGTAGACCAGTATATTCAACCTTTCTTAAAATGCTAATTTACTCTATGGAATATCCCTTAGGCAGAAGTGTATTTCTTATCAGATATGAGATACATTTTTCACTTCATTAAAATCTCTTCATGGAGTACTTCTCTCTTTCCTTCTCCCTCTCCATCCCATATTGAAACCACTTGTTTTCTGAGTTATAAATTGACCCCTAAATCTTGGAGGTTTCAGCCAAAAGCACACTGTAGAAGAACAATTAAATAATGTGGATGCACAAACTTATAACTCCTTTCTTCCTGTTTTTAGAGGAAAATGTTACTCTAAAAAACTCCTAGTATTCCCAATCAGCATGATTAGCTGGGGAATGCTGGACATTGTAGGGTCTTTTTTGTTGAAACATTCATTGAATTGCACCCTTAGTCACACCTAGAGTAGGAACATTGAAATCTACATACCCTATTAGTTTCAGTGGGTCAAAATATGACTAATTAGATGTCTAATAAAAATTCTGAAGTCATCCTACTGTGTTGGATGTTTAGTATGTCTCTAAATGCCAAAGTGAGGTTAAAAGCTCTTTAAAGTATGCTGATTACATTCAGCTCTACATCTTGTTTTCATCTAACCCAGGTGAGGTTGTCTCTGCCCTGAATCACCCCCTGAGCAACTGTGCTGCTCAGTCTTTCTGTTTTCCTCCTTTGGGCAGACTAGTATATTAAGATGAATCAGCATAGATTAAAGACACTACAGTGGTGTTGCCATAGAAATTGATTAAAATCTGTTGATCTAATAGTGCTTTTGACCAAAATATGGCAAAATAAAGGCCTAAGTGGGGCATTTTATTTCAGGGAAAACCCTCTGGCTGAAAAATTCAAGGGGGTGGGCAGCTGGAGGTGAAACACGTATGGGCAGCAACCCAGCTTATCCAGAGTGATCAAGTGCAACAGTCATCAGGACCTGTGCCTGTATTTCAACAAGCACCTGTGGACAACAGACTGGCAGGGCAGGTTTGATGGCAGAGATCTGCAGTTCCAAATGAAAGATTTGCAACTCCAGCCCTTGTGGGCCACCTGGCAACGCCAATTCTGAATGGGGCTCAGCCATCTCTCAACCTTCACCTCTGACTAGTATCACAAAGCCTCACCGACTGTGGGTGGGGAAGGGCATGCACAACCTGCAGCCCCAAAATTGTATGCAAGAGCTGTAGGAGCCCTCCCTCCCATTTGTTACATCTGCAGATGGATCTCCGCAGCATGGCAAGTCCTTGTGGAATGTTATTGCTTAATCGGGATGGTGGGGAGGGAATCCCAGGCCAGTGGACCAAATTGGGCATGCCTATGGCACCAGTCTTGAATGCACAGCTTAATGTGGTGATAGAGGTTGAAAGTGTCAGAGAAGACAAGACCAATGTGCCCAGGAGGCCAGACTCACTAGCCTGGTCTCCTAAGCAGAGTCACCCAAGGGAGAATGGTCAAGCTGAGACACAGACTAAGATGGAGCTACCCTCTTCGGGAGTGGCAGTCACATCAGCAAAAAGAGAATGGATTTCTCTCATGATGATGGGGTGGAGAAACTCCTGAAGGTCAGCTACTGGGAAGCAGCAATAGTTGAAGGTGATATTGGTGGATGATATTTCACAGGCAAAGGTAAGCTAACTCTGATTAGTACTGCACAGAAGAAGGCAATGGTAAATCACTTCTAAATATTACCTTGAATGCCCCTTGATGAAAAAATCCAAACAGAAACAAGATGAGACTTCTGTGATTGAAGGCACTTGACCAGCTACTGGGAAATAGCATAGAACAAGTACAAATAGTTGCTAGTGATGCAGCTTGATCAAAGACAAAAGGAAGTCTAAAGTCTAGTCTCTGACTTGCACAGAAGTGAAAGGAAAGTCCAGTGCTGCAGAACACATACCATTCGAAACTGGAATGCAAGAGGTATGAAACAAGACAAACTTGAAACTGTAGGGCAAGTAAAGGAATAGTTAGATATTGTAGAAGGTAGTATGAGTAAATTAAAATGGTTGGAAGGGGACTTTTGCAGTCAAGCACAAAGTGTTTTACTCTGGAAATGACTAATGGAGAACAAATGGAGTAGCCCTAAGACTGAAGCAAGATGTAGCACAAGCAGCAAAGGGCTATCATGAATGTGTGAGGAATCCATTTGAGATGGGGAATCCGTTGGATTGCCTGGTTTTGGCTGACCTGACTCCAGTCTGCAAGGTGGCAGCCCTGAGTCCAAGTACCTGCACATGGGCACCAAGCAAGAATGTACTGAGAGAACTGCTGTGGGGGCAAAAAGGGATTGCGTGCACGTGCATCTGGCCATGCTTGCACCTGTGCATGTCGTGTAGATTGCACCCAATCATTTCAGGGCAAAGAGGAGTTTCAGCAGCAACTGTGAACACTCATGGACTTCCTCTGGACTCAGCTCACTTCCTCAGTGAGGGATGAGCACTAGAAGAAGTTCAATGGACAAACAAGGACTGCAGTCCAAGGAGACTTGGCCCACTCCTAAATCCAACCAAATAATATAAGTCAGAATGATTGGAAAACCTACCAATGTAACCATCATTCAAGTTTAGATTTCAACAGGCACTGAAGAATACAAAAATTGAAAACCTTTATGCATACAAGATGGAACTGAGATACTGCACCAGAGCAAAGCATGCTGGTCATCATAGGTCACTGGAACGTAAAAGTGGGGCAGGGGGACCAAAAACAGAATAGAAATGACTCCTGATGAAACTGATGGAAGAAAGTGCAAAAGCAGGACTGAAGCGGACATTAAAAAAACAAAAACCATGAGTACAGAAGAATTACACAACTTTAATGTTAACAATGAAGACACAGAAATTGTGAAAGGTACTGCCTCAGCCATCAATTGAAAGGGAGAGTGCAGCCAAGAAATTCAAAGAAGACTGAGATTGGGAAGAGCAGCAATCAAGGAACTACAAAAGATAATCAAGCGTAAGAAGTTTTCACCTGTATTCCCAATCACTAGGTATGAAACCTGGACAGTGAAGAAAGCTGACAGGAAGAACATTGATGGACTCAAAGCATAGTGCTGGAGGAGAACTTTGTGAAGAAGCGGGTCCTAGATCAAATCAAGGCAGAACTTTCTTTAGGAAGCCCCTGAATGAGAAGGCAACAATGCTAGGGAGAGCCAAAGGCAGAAGTAGTGATGTGGCACATAACGATGACAAGGGTAAGTGAGCAAGGGAACAAGCAAGACAGGAAAAAAATAATTAGTGCCATGTCTGCAGTTTTCACATGGCGCTTGGCCTATTACCTCTATTAACCTTTTTATATAAGCAGAGATTTCACATCACACATGTACACACACACACCAGATTTACCCTCAGCATAGCCACCACTTCTTATGGAACTTCCACCATTTCCCCTATACATGCTGTCAGAAAGTGGTAGCAGCATAACATTTTCTTGTCTGATTTTTAAAATGCACCTTTTCTACCATGTCTATTAAGAACACTATAATTGTTTCCTTGCCCTTGTCATCTTGCATTTCTTCTTCTGTAAGTGTGTCTGAGACTTCTTTGTTTGGGCTGATAGTTAATTAGTGAGTCAGTAGCCCACAAGCATGCTGACTGGAGCCAGACATGATCCGCAAGCTTCACTGACCACCTGTTCCAAAATGATTCCAGTGGGGGCATTCAGATCAGAAGTTGCATTATGGCAAGTTCTGGCTTAATTTAGCACACATTCTACAAGATCTCAGGCCTGCTGTATTTTATTCAACTTGGTTTACAGCAGATCTGGTTCTCAGGGAGAAGACAGCCCAGGTAGCATCTGCAGAGTTGCCTTTGGCGTGGGCAAAGGAACAGTGATATGTTTGTAGCCTTGCATGTGCACAGAGGTGTAGTGGAGCCAGGGCTCATGAGGGTGCAGTGCTGGAACATTTTTTATTAGCGGGGCATTGGCTTCTTAGGCCACCCTGCTCAGACTTCCCTGCTCCCTCTGATCCTAGCTGCTTTCCTCAAAGTTGCTGCGGAGAATAATTTTTCTCAGCAACAGTATATTATTCCCTGTTGTAATGCAAAATATTTTGGTGCGACTTGCTCCGGAATGGGGCAGTAAGACTATCTGCTTAACAACACACCCTCTCCAAGGGGAGAGGAAAACAGCTAAGACTGGTTTGTTGAGATGGATCAGCACAACCACTTACATATTTGGACTTTCTTCAGGGCTGTAGCTGTGTGGACTATCATGATGAATGTCAACACTTCAACATTTTCTGCCACATTGCTGTTGCCATGTCATTCCAAGAGAAGTTCAAAGGGAGATTTTCTCAATATAGTCAGTAAGCTGCATGTGTCGTGGAACCAATTCAGCACAAGTAGAATGAACCAGATGAGAACAACAACCCAGAGTCTATCACTTCAGGGAACTGGGATTGGGAATTGGCTCTGCAAGAACTTGCTATGATATGCTAGTCATGAAGTCGTGTCTGACCCATTGTGACCCCATGGACAACATTCCTCCAGGCTCTCCTATCCTCCACCATCCCCCAGAGTCCACCTAAGCTCACACCAACTGCTTCAGTGACTCCATCTAGCCACCTCATCCTCTGCTGCCCCCTTCTTCTTTTCCCGTCAATTGTTCCCAGCATTAGGCTCTTCTCCAGGGAGTCCTTCCTTCTCATTTGGTGGCCAAAGTAGTTGAGTTTCATCTTTAGTATCTGGCCTTCTGAAGAGTAGTCAGGGTTGATCTCCTCTGACTGGTCTGATTTCCTTGCAGTCCAAGGGTCTCACAGGAGTCTCCTCCAGCACCACAATTCAAAGGCCTCAATTAAAGGCTCAGCCTTCCTTATGGTCCAGCTTTCACATCCATACATTCAGGATTGCTTAAAGGTTGCCTGCAAGATTGGACAAGCCACGGGTCAGAACTGACATAAGTCTCATTGATTTCAGTGGGCCTGATCTAAGGATGACTAAGTGTAAATCCAACCTATTTGACTCTTGGATTTTTCATGTTCAGCTTCTCAACTGTTCTTTATAAACTTGAAATAGCAAAGAAAGGTAAAACACTGAAACAGAACCATCCAGCAGTGAGGATTTACATTGTTATGCCTAACAATTTCTTGGTTAATAGACCATAATGCTAGCTGATGCTTCCCTGATAAAAGTATACAATAATTTTGTTTATTCTTATACTGCCCAATAGTCAAGGCTATCTGGGCAGTTAACAAAAGTTAAAAATAAAATAAATGTTAGATTATTATCTGGAGATCTCCCCTGAGTTTTGGCCATCTAGAGTTAGGAAGTGAGCTCTTTCTGCTAAGGAGAGGGGCTGATGTAAGATATGCTGGCAGCAGTTTGGCAATTTTTGGAACAGATTTTTGAAACAAGAGAGGTGTGTGTGTGTGTGTGTGTGTGTGTGTCAGCACCTGGTCCTCCAGCATTTAGCATGGATATCTGAAATGAGCAGCCCAAAAAGGTAAGAGGAACCCTTGCTGAACTAGACCAAGGGGATATGTAGTCCAGCTTTTCATTCATACCATGGCCAACCTATGCTCAAGCACTTCCTCATGGAACCCTCTGTGACTAGGAATCCCAATCATATGGAGCACCTATCTGTGAACAGCTACTTCTGCATATGCCACTTTTTTCAAATGTCCATAATCAACGGGTGAACACAGAACAGTGTGGCCAGTGGTAGATCCCTGCTCACTCTTATTCATGCCATTTGCACTGTTAACAGAGCATGAAACTAACAGGTAACTTTTAAACAAATCAAACAAACACAGTAGGTATCCAAAATGGGCTCACTCTGAACTGTTAGGTTGGGCATAGCCCTAGTGAATCAGAATGCTCATTAAGACCACTGAACCACATCAGCTGGAAAATCCCATGGAGACATCAGGAAGCGATCTTGATACAAAAGCCCCCTGGTGGTGGGCCATCTTCTGTGTAAATGTCATCACTATCTTAAGTCTAATCAGTGCCAAACTACACGGGACTTCAACATGTGTGTTGAACTGGGCACTCTTAACTTGGAGGAAAAGCAACTCCATGGTCTTGATCTAGGGAATGCTGCTGTGCTGGATGAGACTCTAAGCCAGATTTCTTTTAAGAATGGCTGCCTTCTGTTTTTTCACCCTCAAAATGAAACAGTAAATTTGAAGGCAAATAGTCAAGAACAGAAAACCAAACTGAGTGTATGATCTGTCCAATGTAGGTGTTCATCTTGAAAGGAACCCAGTTCCTGTGAGAACCTTTTTTCACAGAGCCTGAATGACTAGAACAAATTAAGGATGACTAAGTATAGTCAGTAGTCTGGTTTTTGCTTTAACATGACCTAATCTGCAAAGAGAGAGAGAAACCCCCAATCCCCAGAAATAATAATTCATCCAAAAAGAACTATTCTCCATTGGTGAGTCATAATGGAATTCAGTGCTGTGATGTTTCAATTATAAAATCTGATGAGGGAGATATTTGTCAGTCTGAGAAAACATATGGTAAAACTGAGGCTGGACATCAATTCCTTTTTATTTTCCCAGGCAGAAAGTTTAGAAAATACCTCATAAAGGATTTTCCCAAATTGTCCAGCCTATGATTCAGTGAAGATTCTCAGCCTGGTGCTCAGAACCCTCAGTGAGAGCCTGTGTCATCTTAGTTCTGCACAAAACACAAAAAAGAAAAAAGAGCCATCGTCCCACTACAGCCAGCAAGGTCTGCTGAGATGGGCAACGTGGAAGTGGCAGAAGAAGGAGGGGTTTCCCTGTGATTCTCCTTTTAGGACAGAGAATGTGGCTCAATGGCAGAACTCCTGCTTTGCATGTAGAAGGTCCCAGTTTCACTCCCTCGCTCCTTAGGAAGGACTAGAAATATTCCTGACTGAAACCTGAAAGAGCTACTCCTAGTCACGTTCTGGCCTAGTATAAGGCATCTTCTAAGTGTCTGTGTTCCCTCATGTGATCCTCATTGTGGATGTGAACATCTGAATAGGGATTAATTCTGCTGAATCAAATAACTCTGGCCAGGGCAACGCATGATACAGTCGCCATGAGAATGTCACAAAAATTATCTGTGTATGGCATGTAACTCCTGCCCTGGCCAAAAATGCTTTTAATTGCAAGTATTTGCTTTCCTCCTCACCCCTTCAAATGTCTGCCAGTAAACTCCTGCTGCTTCTTCCTTCTCCCTGGCTCTCGATTAAGTCTCCAACATGACACCTCATTGGATTTAGGTGATTAGCTTTACCTAGAAGCCATTGGTTTAGAAATTCTCAGAAGGCTAAGTGGCAAGATTCCCCATCTCCCCACAACACAGACACACCAAATACAAATCAATAATATCAGTAAAACAGTGAGTAAAAATGTGGATGTCTTCAAGAGAAATCATACGTTCCATCTGTACAACTGTCTAACTTGGATAAATTGGATTTGGGATTAATCATTGTTCACTTATCCCAGTTCTATGCAAAAGCATTTCCATTAGTCCCATTGGGATTACAGCAGTGTAAGAAGTCAATTGGCAGTATGTATCATTTGTACATTTGTATTAGACCTATTCTACCATGACTAACTGGATAGCTTCATATTAAAGAGATGAAAACTTAGTCAGTGAGGAATTCAGCATAGCAGGCCTTTGGGAAATTACAGTATTGCACTTCGGGGGCTGAAGCAATTTTGAAACTTGAGTTGGTCAGACTTGGGGCAGGGAAAAGCCTTCTGGGCTTCTTATCTGTTAGCATTAATGAACTGTCAAGCACTTAGAAAGAAAACCAGGCATGCTGCCCTATGTATATATTCACATCTGCTTTACTGGGAAAATGAGCAACAAAACCTTACCAAGGGTTGAAGGAATGGGCAAAACGATTCAGTGTAGTTCTCAGGAAAAATGAAATTAAGTCACAGAAATGTTGTCATGAAAAAATGCAACATATCTGGGTCATTTTTGGTTTAGAAAAACAAGACATTTTTGCCAATCACTTACTGTTGCTCAGAAAGTATCCTTATGGCACTAAAATATTCCTATTCTTTCTTATAAGAAAATATTAGTGAATATTAGAAAATACCCTGTTCATGAACCCCCTCAACTTTAACAACTTTAGACAAGTCTCAAGCATACTATTTCTTGGTGTTGAGAAGGTGGTGCTTCTCCAGCCCCAGACAGGTCTGAGTGACACTGATTTTCTGGATGCATTTTGAACTGGCTTCACAATGGGGTACCTAGTCAAGACTACTTTGGTCACTCTGGTGGATGACTTATAACTCAGGATTGACAGGTGGAGTGTGTTCCTGTTGGTTCCTTCAGTAACCTTCAGTACTATCCATCATAGCATCCTTCTGGATCATCTAAGAAACCTGGGGATTGGGAACACTGCTTTGCAGTGGTTCTGTTCTTCTCAGGATTGTGATGCTTGAAAACAGTCATTCCTCTAAGAAGAAAAATGGGCAGCAGGTAACAATCTGAAATAAATAAGAACTGCACCATGTAGTTCTTATGCAAGCATCTTTAACTGCAAGTTAACATCTTTCTATAGTGTGGAGAAAGGAAAGAGGCTCAAATTTGATCAGTCTGCTTCAGCTACACTGACCAATTAGGGCTACTAGTTCCTATAAATAAGTACTTTATCAGCACCATTTGACAAGCATGAATTTACTCAAGATAATTAACAGCTGGGAACTGCTGCATTCTCTGCATTAGGTAAAATGCCTCCTTAGTTAAAACCTATCTATCCCATGAAGGGTTTGGTACAGACTTCTATTTTACTGGCCCTTCAACAACTAATCCCAAGTTATATAGGTACTGAGCCACAACACATGTAGGCCTAAAGTGAGGATTGGCCATGTGTGATGCCCCACCCTGAAGGATTTTTTGCCCCCTGGTATTTCAAAAACCATTTAGCACATTAAACAGGAAGAACTGTGAAGGGACTTGTAAGCATGCTCAGCTGAATATACTTACACAGCTTCAATGTTTGGAGTTTTTGATTGTGGAGTGGAACATGCTCATGGGTACCTATAGAGATGTTTGTGTTCAGTGTTGAGTATCTTATCACCAAGGTTAAAGTTTTGGGTCTTTATGATAGGCTGAAGTATTTAAACTAGCCAGGGACAATGTGCCCCCACCCCAGATGCTTTGGTTTGTAATTCCCCTCAGTCCTAGTTTACATACCCAATGGTGAGAGCTAATTTTTAAGTATTTTTTTCTTTGTATACAAACTATAATAGAAACCCCAGAAAAACAGTACCTTTTGGTCTGAGCCAAGGTATACTGTGAAATGACAGAGGTAGGAATGGGAAATGAAATTACTGGCATGGTTGTTCATTAAGTGTTATGGTTATGAAGAGAAATTGGTAGTTGGAAGGGAAACTATCTTAAAAGACATTCTAGATCCATCTTTAACCACTTTGCACTGGTCTTAAATGCAAATAGGCCAACAATGAATTGATAGATGGTTCAATTTTTCTCTTTTTTTCTCTACAAAGCTAAATAAGCTAGGAAGATACAAGATGTACTTGCTTTTTGTTAAGGACAACTGGAAATTTAAAAAGGAATGGTCAGCTTTGTGGGCAAAAATCTTAGGACAAAAATACACATTATGCTATCTTTCTTTGATTAGGACTCTTAATCTAATTCTCTCTTTCTCTCTGAGCTTTGGAAGACCATTTTGACTGGGGCCATGGCAAAGAGGGAGTAGAATGCTGCTCTCAATCTAAATTATTCACAGTTGATATGAGTTGTGGAGGGAAATGTATTGTTCTGTGCTGTCAAGTCATCTCTGACTTATGGAGAACCTATGAATGAAAGCCCTCCAAAATGTCCTATCCATGACAGCCCTGCTCCACTTTTCTAAATTAAAGGCTGTGACTTCCTTTATGGAGTCAGTCCATCTCATATTTTGTCTTCCTTTTCTTCTTTTGCCTTTAATGTTCCCTAGCATGCTTGTCTTCTTCAGGAAGTTTTGCCTTCTTGTGATGTGGCCAAGGTATGACAGTCTATTTTGTCATTTTTGCTTCTGGGTAAATCTCTGGCTTGATTTGATCTAGGACCGATTTGTCTGTCTGTCTGTCCAGGCATTTTGCAAATCCCTACTCCAGCACCATTGTTCAAACATATCAATTTTCCTCCTATGAACTTTCTTCACTGTCCAGCTTTCACACTGATATATAGTGATTGGGTACAATATTGTGGATGATCATGGCCTTGTTTTCCAGTGAAACATCCTATGATTGTGACCTTTTCTATTTCTTGAAAGTATATGGTCACAAGAACTGTCACTTTGGGGGTTAATTTAAAGGCAGAAACTTTAGGCATTGAACATTAAATGAGGAAACATTAATACACATCCCATGTTGCAGTCCTGATCCAAATGGACTTCCCTGCAGTTGTCTTTCAAAAAACACATTTATGGTAAAAACTACAATGTAACGTGTTGTTTGCCCTTTGAGAAATTGCACTTAAGATAATAAACTTCCAAATTAATGATGAACAAACTCATATGCATTGAATTCAATATTTTCTTGGATAATAACAAACTCACCCATCTAAACAAGGATGACGGAGACCTCTTAAAACAAACACTCCTTTCTTATGAATGAGTTTTTGTGCATGTACAACTTGGGAGCTGTAATTTGGAAATGCACAGAGCATCCAGATATCCTGTGTCATCATATGTTGACAGATTGTTTTTGTGAGGCCTCTCATAGAAACACTTTCCCACCAGCTGCGGTAAACAGAGCACGAAATAAAAGAAAACCTTCTACAAATAATGATGACCCAAATCTGACCCAATAAGAGTTAGAGAGTCCTTCTCCTTCTGTGTTTGTGTGTGCTGAGTACCTGTATGACTACCTGAAAAGGGAACTGACTATGTGTGGAATTGAAATGGAGAAAAGGGATATGTATTCATCTACCTGGTTGTTTCTTCAAACATGACGGGTCAGGAATTAAGTGACATCATCACTGCTTACTGGGAGAAAAGCAAGCTTTTCAGCACATGCAAAAAAATTTGTGTTGTGTAGAGCATGTGCATGTTCAGAAGCTCACAATCAATGTTGAACTTAGCAGTGCATTTGCAAAATGCCAGTCCAGGCTGATAAAAAGTGAATATTACAATGAAGTTCAACCAATGCACCAGCTGATCCTAAGGGCTGAATTTTATACAGTTCCTCCTAAAAGCCCAGGAAGACAGGCATAACTGAACTTTTTCTGGCAGGCAATTCCATATTCTTGGGGCCCAGTGCTAGATATTTTGCTACCTGAAGCAGAACCAAATGGCCATCCCCACACCTGGCCACAGCCACATATGGCCAGTGCTTTAAAAAGGTTCGGCTACACCATTCAAATGCCAATTTCTGCCTATCTTTCATGAAGAAATGGGAACTATTACAAAGACCCTGATTCTCCTCATGTATGAGTGTTCACAATTAGGTCTATTTGATTCCATTTTCATACAGATTTTAAAGAAAAAATCCTCACTGTTCAGTTGAAATGGCAATTGAATTAAAAAACAGAAAAAAGATAACAACAAAACAATTACAAGGTAGCTTCAGGGTTTCCCTTTCTTTTTTCTTTCTTCCATCAAGCTGCTTCAACTAGCTAGAAAGTGAAACGTGGGCATTTCCCAAGAATTTTTTACCTGTCCAACAGGTGCCACATTTTCTAGTTGCTGCTGGAGCTTGAACCTGTAAAAATTAAAGGCTCCCCTCCCATGAAAGGCAGCTCTCAGACCATCCATAAACTAAGTGGCTAGTCCATGTTGTTCATAAACTATAGCCTAATTTTCAGAGCTAAGGTCTGAGTTGAACTCTGAAAGGCTAAATTGGCTATGCTTGCTCCATTTGCGGCAGAACAAAGTTCTCCCCAAACTTTACCGTCTGTTTGAGAAGTCTCAGCGGGCATTGACAATGGCAATGAGTGGATTTTACTTTCAAAGGAATGTTTTTAGGGTGAAGGTGACATATATTTACTTCCACCTATGTAAGTAACCATGCAAGTAACCTGTACAAGCAACAGCTCTTCTTTCGATTGGCTTTCATACCTCAGCTGTTTATATAAAACAGAAACCAAAGGAAAATGAAACGGATTCTGTGAGTACCACCCTCCGGCAAAGGCACTGTAAGAAGATATATTTAGCACATAAAAAGCTTTGAAGCCCAAATATTTGTCAAGGGGGAAGGTTGTCTTCCATGAATGAAATGGATGGCTCGTTCAACATAGCACACGTTCTGTCTTCTTTCGAGTTTAGACATGACATTGCCTGAGGTCTTCTTAAGTAATAATTGGACCACACAGTCTCCTGTCAGCCCAGTATTTGCTGTCAATACAATGCAGAGGAGGGCAAAACTTTGCTGGTGTTTTTGTTTTATTCTATTTAAATTGGCAGTCATATGAATTTGGCCACTGTGCCAGAACACCCAAGAACATTATCTTTTTCTTTGGCATGACCTCCTACACACAAAACACAGGCACATTCTTTGTCTCTCCCTCCCTTCCTATGCACTAACCTGGGATAAAATCTATCCCCACCTAAAGAGAACAATTCCAAGCAGAACCCTCTGTGGCAAATCTAACCCACCTGCATCTCCCAGATTGCCACACCCCTTCCCATGACCCTACTACTTTCTCCCAACCACTGATCCTGTCATGTTTTCCCAAGTGCTGAGCTGATTCCCCCCTTCCCATTCTAAAAAACTGAGATGCCTCTCCTAATCCTTAGTTACTGCCAGGAAGAGCTTCATAATGCTGGTATTTTTATAGTGTTGCCTTTGCCCCTGCCCCATTTCCCATGGCCCTGTTCACCACTCAGGTTGGCCTCTGAGAGCTTCCTTGAAGTAGAAATTGGTGCTCAGTGCAAAGGGGGTTTAACACTCCTATTCCATGGAGATGACATAGGACAAAACCCCAAATTGCCATGTCTAAACCCTACACTTCACTGGCATTGCCAAGAAATATGCATCTAAGAACTGTTTAGAAATGGCATTGGGTTCATAATCCCTCATCCTAACACACTCACTTATGCAACAGGTGTAGTATCCTTCCTATTGGCCATGCCGTCTGCATGCTGATGCCAGAGCTTGCCAGGCTGTCTGCCAGCTTGCACACTCAGCATCAATGTGAAAAAGCTGTGCATGTTCAGAAGAGATTCCTGCTCCAGTACAGATGCTTGGCCCAATAAATCTGGCCCCTTCACACCAATGCCAAATGCTTGTTACTAATGGACATGTTTCCACATTGGAGTTGGCTAGTTGGCAATAATGCATTTGTGATGTGTGTGGAGGCTTCTAAGAATGCCACCTCCTCCCCGCCCCCCCCCCAAAAAAAATATGGAGAGATTTCAGAATGGGACAGGAACTGATTTAGCTGTCCAACCTTATGTAATGGAATACTTTGGTCTTTGTATATTTTGGTCTTTGGTTTTTAAAAAATCCTATGGATCTATGGCAACTATCTGTGTCCTCTAGGCATGGTGCAACCAACGTTAAGCAACTTTTGACCTTCATGGATTTCAGTGGCAGAGATTTAAGGAAAACTTTAGTGGGACATTATTTTTACAGAACTTACAGAAAGTATCCTCATCCTTGAATGAACACCGTAACATGAAGAAGGGGCTTGAGAGCATCAAAGAAGCCAAAAGCAAAGGAGGCCAGACTCTCTCCCTAGGCTGGTCTCCTTGCAGGATCACCCAGTGTGGAATGGTCAAACTGTTTAGAGATTGCATAGGATTCAGAATAACAGACCAGGGCACATTCACCCTCTTTAGAAGTAATGGTCACATCAGTAGAAAGAGAATGGATATCTCTAATGGCAGTGGGGATGGAGAAATTCCTGAAGGGCAGCTACTGAGCAGCAGGGGTAGTTGAAGGCAACACTAGTGGAGGATCCTTCACAGACAACAACATGGAGAAGACGCTCAGAAAGGACAGAATATGGAAAAACAGAATGGATTCCTACAGGCAAAGACATCAGACAAGGGGTATTTTATCTCCCTATCCGTTCAATCTGTACACAGAATATATCGTAAGGAAACCTGGATTAGGATCAGAAGGAGTGAAAACTGCTGAAAATTGTTGGTAGAGAGATCAGTAATCTAAGGTATGCAGATGATACCATATTAATGGCATAAAGTACCAATGAACTGAAATGACTCCTGATGAAACTGAAGAAAGAAAGAAAGAAAAAAAAAAGAAAAGCAGGTCTACAGCTAACGTTAAGAAAACAAAAATCATGACTACAGAAGAATCATCCAACTTTAATGTCAACACTGAAGAAATTGAAATTGTGAAAGATTTTGCATGCTTTGGCTCAATCATCATCTCAACATAGAGTACAGCCAAGAAATTCAAAGACAACTAAGACTTGGAAAATGAATGAACTAAAAAAGATCATCAAGTGTAAGGATGCTTCACTGGAAACTAAAGCCAAGAACATTCACATTATCGTATTCCTTATTATTACGTAAAGTTGGATTCTAGAACAAATCAAGTCAGAACTTGCCCTGGAAACAAAAATGACAAAACTGAAGCTGTCCTACATTATGAGAAGGTAAAATTCACTGCAGAATACACTCATGCTAAGGCAAGTTGAAGGAAGAGGAAGAAGAAGAAGATCAATATGAGATGGCTTGATTGTGCAAAGGAATTTACAGCTTTGAGTTTATAAAAGCTGGAGGACATTGATAGGAACAGTATAAGTTGGTGGTACCTTGACAATACATAACAACTAATTGAAAGTACTGAAGCCCTTCATCATCTCACTGGCATCCTACCCAGGTAGGGAAGAAATTTATTGACAAGTGCATTTAACTGAAGTTCACATTTAACACAATAGGAATACAATTCTTTGGAGGAAGTTTTTTCCTGTGAAAACCAAACTTAGGGTCCAAACTTAGACTGATGGCAGCAAAGACTATGACCTTCTGAGTAGTGGCACTCCTGTTATAATACTCACTCCCCAGTGAATGTGTAGGCATGCTTTGGCCATTTTTAGAAAAAGTTAAGGGCATTTCTGTTTCAACATGCTCATGGAGAATTGTGTAAAAGTTCTACTTCACCATTGTATGAAATGGTTAGTTGTTTTATGCTGTTGTGTTCTTTTAAAACAGTGTTTTCTTTTGAGGATAACAAATTATAACCTGTTGAGTTAATTGTTTTATTATGCTGGGAGTAGCCCTGAAACAACCTTGGAGGCATGTGACATGGCCAAATTCCTAAAGTAAACATAGAAATGAATGAGTGAATAAATGCATATTCATTTAAAATGTTTGGGATCTTTGTAAATGCATATTCATTTACAATGTTTGGGATCTTTGTATATGAAGTTCTGAAAGGGCTTTCAGTCTTCTCCCCATCCCTGCTTTTTTCCCACATCGTGAACATCAATAGGGGATCATTCAGAATAGGTTTTTTCTTCTGAACAGTCTTATTATGAATGAGCCCCCTGGGCTTATGCCTGCAGCACACTTTTAGTTTAACACTGCCACTAACAAGTGAATACTAATATTGCTGCCAGGGGGCACTGGCAGCAGTTTGTCAGCATCTGGAATAGAACTAACTGGCCCACTCCTGTTTCCCCTTTATATGCACAACGAACAGGGGTGGGTTGCAGCAGGAGTTCTGAATAGGCTCAATGTCTGTCACGCATCATGCTGGAAGAAGCAGGGGCAAATCGGAAAATATATACATACAAAGGAAGGATACTGGCTGAAACGTAAGGTGACACATTTGTGTCTCCAAGGGCAATATCCAATGGACGTTGCACAAGCAGTGTCATTCCACTGCAGACCCACCGTTAGTACAATGGACATTTAACAATTCCTGTAAGAAATGTCACAAAGAAGCAGAAATAGTTATTTCTAGGTCTGATGGGGCAATGGGGCTCTTTTAAGTAAGCTCCGCTGACTGGCTTGTTCCAGAAATTAACATTTTCCCCTTATTTCTTGTTGCTCCAGGAAGTATTAAATCTCCTTTTCAAAAGCGTTGTCTCATTTAATATTGCCCAAATGCAATCATTTTTTAATGGCAGGAGGAAAACACCAACATTTCATTAATTTATCTATTGCTCAGGGATCATTTTAAAAAATGTGGGATCAGTTCTTGCTACACATTTCCAGTCAACAAAAAGATATTCTTCATACTTGGTAAATGGAGTTCCTACTTGCTGTAGTTCCCTCCTGAAATGGCTTTCTGGGTGCCTCCAACCCATGTCTGTACATGCCAGGCATGCCCTCTATTGCATTGCATGACCAGAGAAGCCACATTGCGAAGCTTTCCAAAAGTATGACGTACTTTATTGACTGACCCTAATTTGCTCCCTTGCAATGTGTTGTGGCAGTAAATTATTCCGTTGTTCTTATGTCGAAAGGATTACATAACAATGAGTTGAGCTCTAGTGCATCAATTACATTATTCTAAATTAATATCTATGGTTACAAGCCACAGCCCACTCAATGCAGAACATCAGACGATCTTTTCCTATGACATCCCTGGCATAAGTATGCTGTGGTTCCCAGCCAAACGTGTACCTTTACACTAGTCTCAAACTGACTGAGACAGAAGCCGCTTTCAGCCTTGGGCATGTGAAAATGCCCTAAGGATGTAAGCTGGAACTAGGCAAAGAAATCCCCACTTCAAATCTCATTTCTGGCATGAAATCACAAGGAGACCAATGGCAAACACCCATCCTCTCAGTCTCATCCTCCCATCTCTAACCTGGGAGTGAAAAATAATGCTAGCCTTCCTCACAGACTGTTTTTGTGCTTACCCAGATAATTGATGCGGTAGAACTGGAACACTTGAGTATGTTATATAGTCATGCCACCATTCTGTTCCCAGAATTATCTGCTTCTTGTTCTGCCCCAGGCAGCAGATAATTGTGTGTGGGGTGGAGGAGGAGGGGAAGCTGCCCCAGCCAGTCTTCCAGACTCCCACATTTCATTCATTCATTCATTCATTCATTCATTCATTCACATTTTTATACACTTTTATACACACATGAACCACATGGCTCTCTGCATTGGATCAGGCTGTATCAGGAGTAAGCAATTTGGCACCTGTGGGCAACAAGGTACATCTCAGACATTTTTGCCAAGGTGCCATGCCTCTTCCATTTTTTAAATTTATGCATTTTCTTACAGGCAGCTAAGATAGTTAAGACATGGGTTTTTGACTGTGTTGGGGCTCAGGCCCCACCTCTATCTTTTGGGCAGATTATTTGTCCTTTGCCAAGGCAGCCATGTTCATGTGGTGCCCATAAAATGATGCCCAGGATATTTTCTCAGACTGGCAATTATGCCATGGCCTAAACAGTTAATTATCCCTGGACCTACATATATACTTCTTTATGAGTACATGCAATGAAAACAATGGGGTACAATGAAGAATAAGAAGATGCATGAGCTCATAGATATTCTATACCATATGACAAGTATTTACCTCTTGACCTACTGCTGTTCTTTTACTATTTGAGGTCCATATCTTTGCTGTGGCTGGTATAGTAGTGTGAATAATGTTTTCTCAGCCTACTAGTCTAATATAAAACATTCCTTTAAAGTCTCTTCAGGGGTGTTATGCAGTTTGACATGAAGGCAGGAGACCGTCTAATGCTGTGCCCCAGGTAATGTAATATTTCAGGCTGGTCCTGTCCCTCCATTAGAAGAAGCTCCTTCCATTCGTGATCCAGGCCATTGGCTGCAGACTGGTTGTTAGTACAGAACTATATTAAAGAGTGCACCAAATTCCATACAGCCAGTGCTTGCCACATCTCATTCACAGTTGTTCCAAAGTACTGTGAATGATGTAGAATTTTAAATGCAGTTTTAGCTTTTGCAAATTCTTTAGATCAAGATGCATTTCCATTTGATGAAGTATACTGAATATCGACATTAAGAATTTAGTAAAGTGTGCTGAATTGTATGATTAATTCTCATTACAATTGCACCAGCAATAAATGCTAGTTTGCGTCAAGAATAGCATGCATATATGCTTTACTTACACTGTATGTGAAAGCTACATTGATAACCTTTACTACACAAATATCTAAGCAATGTTAGCACATCACTAACTTACTTTATTACACATGAGATTACTTTAAAAGCCCTTTAACTTATCCTATAACACTGATTTCTAAATAGCCAGATCATTTAATAGCATCAATATGACAGCAGCCTTGCACTGGGTCTATATCCAATAGCTAAGTCTTTGTGATGCTGGAATTGATTAGTTTATAATGGAAAACAATAAACAATACAAATTAAGGAGATAAACTTAGATCTGGAAGTGGTATCCTTTCATTGCTGAGATATGATTCCCACGGCACTTTGCAACCTTAGGAAGAAGACAGGCCTCTGCTACAAAGAGTTTACAGTCTTCTGTGTGTGTGTGCGTGTGTGTGTAAGAGAGAGAGAGAGAGAGAGAGAGAGAGAGAGAGAGAGAGAGAGAGAGAGAGAGAGAGAGAGAGAGAGAGAGATGGTAGAACAAGCAGACATAGCAAGGGATTAATTTTTCATTTCTTGCCTGCCAGTTTCACTGCTGCTGTTTCTCCTGTTATTTTTATTGTTGTTATTACAGCTATAGCCCACTTTTTTTGGGAAAGGAATCCAAAGTGGCTTACGAGATCCTCCGCCTCCTGTCCATTTTATCATCACAACAGCCCTGTGAGGTAGGTCAGGTTGAACATCAGTGACTGGCTCAAAGCCACTTGATGAATCTTCTGGCTTGAAGGAAGAGATAAAACCTGGCTCTCTTGAGTCCTAGTCCACCACTAACCATTATGCCACCTTGTTACTGTCATGAGAGGAGTCTTTTTGGGGTGGGGAGAGGAAGCAACCAATGTGCCTTTTGATTGATCCTGTTTTAGTCTGAACTGCAAGCAGCCTTGATGGTAGAAAGGTAGGTATTGCCTGTAGTGTCAGAAACTGCATGCCTCTGAACACGAGGGAGGGAGGGCCATGGCACACACGCCCTGCTTGTGGCTTCTCACAGGCATCTGGTTGGTTATTCTAGGAAAGGGATGCGTGACTTGATCCAGCTGGGTTTTTCTTATGTTCTTAACCACTGCAAATTACTTACATGGAAAAACTAGGCTGCCTATGAAAAATAAATTTACAATAGCAGTGGCACCACACAAGTAGGGTGGCCAAAACCATCAACTCCACCCCAAATGAGAGAGAACAAAAAACTTTGCACATTTAGAAATAATTGTTATGATTTAAATGGAAATTCAGTGCATCTTACTATTCGGAGGAAGACAATGACCAGGTGATATATGCATCTGCCTCTTCTGTCTGCTATGTGGGTGCTACCTGTCAATAGACAACTGTTCCATTTTTTTTTAATCTTTAAACCAGAATTGGAGGAAACAGCTCTTCAGACAGATGACACATGGGCTCCCTTATGCATAGACAGAAAGGGAAGGGGAAATCAGTGTATAAAGAGACAACAAAGAAGAGCTATTTAAGGGGAAGTTATATACTCCTTATGTAATATTTACAGATTTACTCAATACCTTCACTTAATCAAAACAAAACAATGTAGCTGGTTTGATCCTTCCAGATCATGAGCAACCCCAAACTATGAACAAAGCAATATCAAGTTGACTAACAAAGATGGTGGTAGATGCTTCCTCGGAGATTCATGCATTTGTGATTTTGAATGAAAGGACTTGGGGGAGAATCAGGTTTGGGAAGCAGATATGATGATGTCACAGGTGCTAGCATTGTGATTGCCAAGGATCAGAATGGCTTGCACCAGCCTCGGTGTCTCCTTTAAACCAGCAGTGCCACAAAAAATGTAGGAAACTTTGGTGCATCATGTAGTGATTGGAGTGGGTGCAAATCTTTCATTGGATCCTAGAAAACCTTTACTTTTTTATTAGAAGAGTCTTGGAGCCTAACCGTATTTAGAAGCATGAGTGAAATCATAACAGCAAAGTACAGGAAAAATGCATGAAGGAAAAATAACTGCTTACAAGGAGAAAGAACAGGTTTGATAAATTACACGGAAACAGTAAATTAGGCAAAATTCCATTGGACGGCCTACAAAGCTTTTTTTTCTGAATAGTCCCGTCTGCAGTTGCTGACTCTGAACAAGTGGTTGCCAATAAATCCAAACTCTGCAGGATAACCACTTGGGGCCAATTTTTCAGTATTTTTTCCACTGCAGTTTACATAATTTTACTGTTGTCATCTATCAACATCTCTCACAGGGTAAATGTTGTAATTTTTCTGTTGTGTAGTTCCTTCTACAGGTTTCAGCAACAGAAACGTCATGCAAGATCAGACCACAGAGCCATCTAATCCAACAGCCATCTAGTTCCCAGAGTAGCTCATGGGAAGCCCTCAAAAGCACGGTTCCAGTCATGTTCCCAGCAACTGGTGGTCACAGGCATATTGCCTCTGATACTGGAGGTGGCATATAGTTACTACAAAAAGTAGCTACCGGTAGCCTTCTCTTGCAGGAATCTATGCAAACCCTTTTTAAAGCCTCTCAATTTGGTGGCTAGTACTACCTCTTTTGAAAGTGTATTCCATAGTCTACTGTATGCTGGGTAAAGAACTACTTCTTTTTATCTGTCCTTGAATGTTTCACCATTGAATGGCCCATTCTATTTCACAGGGTTCTGTTATAATGAGTGAGGGAAAAAAACTTCTCTCTATTCCCTTTCTCCATGCCATACTTAATTTTATAATCTTCTAACATGCACCCCTTTCTTGCTTTCTTTTGCTAAGCTTAAAAAGACCCAACATCTTTCAGGTGGTCTCTTGGCTACCACATGATATAGGTGATGATAAACTTTGGGGTGTGCAGGGAATGAACATAATTAGAAGATGAGACATAGCAAGCTGATGGAGGTGTGTGTTGGGCTGAAGTGACTTTGCCACTTGCTTGGCTTTGCCTTCTCCCATTTGCTTCTTGCTCACTCCTTCTGAATAAACGCACTTCCAAGGCAGACTACATACCTTTCTGTATATACAGTATTACTTGTGTAGAGTGATTGTGTGTCCTCCTGTACAAAGGGCTGTCCTCTTTAAGGAATCCTCAGTTTGAAAAGCTGCCTAGTCTGAGTCTGGTTGCAAGATAAAGAACATTCAGGAGGGAAAGCTTTGAGGTTGCCCATGAACAACACCTGGACCGCCAACTGAGCAGGCAGATACACTGGTCACCTGATTGCTCTGACAGTGGTGTATTTTTATTTAAATCCTAATGGACATAAATGCTATTTGGACATATATTCATATGTACAGACTATATGCAAGTTTGTGCCTTCTTTCTGTGTGCATGAAAGTGCTTTGGGAAGTTGAAGACAGATCAGGAAGCAGGGATTCAATCTGTGCTCCCCTTGAAGATACCGACTCACCGTAGGGGTGGACTCCTGGACTGGACCCTGGATCTGGAAACCCAGGTGCTGGCAATATTCAGGCGCGCCTTTGCACAACCAAGGCTGGTGTGCCAACTGCGCCCATTTCTAGAGATGTCTGATCTTGCTACAGTCATGCATCCTGCTTGGGGCTGTCTTTGAAAACTGCAGAAACTTCAATATTTTCAGTGGCCACATTTCTGTGGCCAAACAGCTTGCTATTTGGAGCACATGACTCCCCTTCTTTCCTCTGTTACAGCACTTTCCCTGGTTACTAGTCTGTTTCCAGACAGATTCAGACCTAAAAAGCCCCATATGCCTTGGGAGCAGGCTGCCTGAGAGACTGCTTTCCTCCACATAGGTCTGCCCATTTCTTAGGATGAGGCAGAGAGGCCTGCCCACAGTTATTGGCCTGTAAGTGAACCTATTAGGTTGGGAACTGATTTTATTTATTTCTTATTTTGTAATTGCTATTTTAGATTCTATTTTAATGCATTTTATGACTTGAGCCAATTTTAATTATGTCTGTAAACTATCTTGAGTGTTGTTTTCAAGCAAAAGATGGTGTAGCAAACAAATAAGTTATTTAATTGTAGAATACTGTCATTCTTCTCCTTTCTCCATCACACAGCAATCCCAATGCATTGAACCTGGCTTTCATTAAGCTGGAGTTCCCCATGGCATCTAAACAAGAAAACTCTGACTTGATGCTGTTTAATAAGGAGGGATAATAAGCCAGAATCTCATAATCCTCCACAGCCTCAAAGTTCAAGATGAATTGGCCTTAATATTGAAAAAGCTGAGAAACTGGGAAAAACTGAAATGCAGAACTTTATCCATCTCTGGTTCTAAGTATGCTATCAACTTCATGCATGAAACCTTATATCAACACATTCTTCAAATGCACAATAATCACTTTAAGGCATGGAGAACTGAAGAGGCCACCAATTTCAAAATCCAGTATCACCACCATACACACACAATATGTTTCCTGGAATGTGTGACAATGCATTATTCATCACATAGATATTGTGATTGTATCATATCTGTCTCCCTGCAGTATTATATTGCTTAATTGTTCTCAGCTTGGAAGGTGCTTTAAAATGTGGGGAAGATTTTACTGGACTCACAGGTCTTGTAAAAATAATTGGTCCTTTTCAAGCCTTGCTTCTGATCCAGCTGGAGGACTTGTTCCATTAGATCTGGGTTTACCTATATGGCTTGGATTAGCCAGACTGCTATAGGTATTTCCAAAAGAGTAGGAGAGAATTTCTAAGCATGGATATTTAATGTAAAATAGGATAATGTTCAAAATTGTTGGGCCAGACAGTGACATCCTATAATTTAAAAGTACATTTTATTTAAGCCTTCATCAGAATATCAAATACATGTATTTTGTTGCATGAAAGACACACATCAGGAAGTGTGAAGCAAATACAAAACACATTTCAAGTAAAATGAGAAGCTATAAAGATCTCCATATGTCCCCTTAATTAGTCTCATGCTTCCATAGTCCTTTGAATTAGTATTATTATTTGTCTCAGACCTGACTGAACGCTACTTTGCATGTACACTGAGATGAGGGCTGTGCCATGTTTCAATTGATTCCTGGTGCTTCTCCCTTTTATGTTTTACCTTCCAGAAAGAAACACAAATAATCTATTGCTAGAAAACACACTCCACTCAGTGCACGAGGATAAGGAGCAGGCGAATGCAGGGAAGGCTGAGCTACGGCCCTTACTGTCTGCAGTGACTCCTGCAGAAAGAGAGGGCTGCAGGAAAGCATGCTGCCCTCACCCTCTGCAGCTCACTCACTAAACCACCCAGCACAACCTGAATCAGGTTGCTAGGAATGTGGTAAAAACCATGGCCAAGCAAGGCGAGTACAGGCTTGCTTGACTTAATGTTAGGGAGGCCACCTCGGAAATTCCAAAGCAGAGGAAATGCATTACTAAAACAGGAGGCAAAAAAGGACCGTGATTCACATAAAGTGTGCATGTGCTAATACATATGGTTAGAGGTGTCTTTAGGAATATTAATATAGCTTAAATGTGGAAAAGGTACAGTGCACCCTAAAGTGGAGGTCTGTGGCCAGGTGGCTCATGCACTTGCCTGCTCAGCCTGCTGTTTATGCTCTGAGTGTCAATGGCAAACAATCCTCAGGTTCTCTATGTTTAAATTGCACAAAGAGCTGGCATTTTCATTGTACTTTTATTATTTGTTTTTATGGATTGTGCAAGCTGACCAGAGAGCTTTGGCTGTGGGGTGGTATAGAAAGAACATCATCACCACTATCGTCCTCATGACTTGGACAGAGAATGCCTTCCAATAGAGGACACCTGAACATCAGAGCATGGGAGGGAAGGAATGGGTGGCTGGATCAGACCACAGTTTTACAGCAAACTCTTCAGAGGCCACTTTAACTACGATCATGAAAGAGAAGCTTCAACTAGTCTGATGACGAAGCTGAACTTGTGGCAGCATAATATTTGCAAGAGAGTGTGAGAGAAAATGGAAACCAAACTAAGTGTAACCTTGAATGCTTTTTTTCCATTGAACATGAAAGGTTTTGTTTTAATGCCAATGGCTGCTGTGGGTGGAAGAGGTACCAAGATGGCAAGGGAGCCTGTGGTGTAGCAGTCAAGAGTGCAGGAGTGGGACTCAGCCAATCTGGGTTTTAGTCCCTGCACAGCCATGGAGCCAACTGGGTGATTTGGGGCCAGGCACAGACTCTCAGCCCAACCAACCTCACAAGGATGTCATTGTGGGAGTAAGACTGAGAAGAGGAAGAGAATGCTGTAAACCACTCTGAGTTCAATAATAAAAAAGTGGGGGTAGGATATAAATCTATTAAGTAAATAAGGGAGGTGGGTTTTTAAAATTCAATTAAAAAAGACATGTCGCTTCTGTTTGTATTGGGAGTAAAGTTTGGTAGGCATCAGAGGGTACCTTCATTCCAATGAAAGTGACAGCACCTGGTGGTGAAGGGGAGATTGAATCCTGAGAGCTGAGAAAGAATTAAGCTTCCCTGCCTTGTTTGCTGTCGTCATGATCCTGTTCAGGACCTTGTATATTATCTATTTCCATTTTTAAGTGTATGTTAAACAGAAGAATGCATTTAAGCTCACATTCAGTTTGATGGGGTGGAAGAGGAGGATGAGAACAGATGTGCACAAGAGCACCTGATGCAATGCATTTATTTATGCTCTCATTGTGCCAATATAAGAATTCTCTGTTCAATTGCCCTTGCCTATATGGCCTTGTTGCTAATTTTTATCGGCCATTAACAAGCCCCCAAGATGAGTTCTTGACATGCTTCTATCCGAAAACAAGCTGAAAAATGCAGAATTCTGGTCCATGGTGGACACGAAAGGATGATTGTAATTAAAACTTAATAACATTTATACACGCACACAATCCCTTCTTCATATGAGATGTAAATGATGCCTTATTTAGTAAAGCTTGGCACATAATTAGTGGATTTACCAGGAAAGGTACCAGATTCATACCTGGCTTGGAAACTATGGGCCACCTTAATTAACAGTTAGTGCCTCAATCCAGCTGATGTGAAAGGAACAGAATTTAAAAGGCAGGCAGCCTAATCCAGTGCATGTTTCCTTGGAAGTAAGTCCCCTTGAGTTTGATACAACTTATTTCCAAGTTAAGTGTACATAGGACTGTGTCTTCAGTCATGGTTAACATTAACTGAATTGTATAGAAAAAAAGAAGCAGCAAGTATTTAGCCCCTCTCTCTCTCTCTCTCTCTCTCTCTCTCTCTCTCTCTCTCTCTCTCTGCAACAACAGTGAGCGTCTTTTTGTAATACAGCCATGTGGCCATTTCGAATCGGTTTTTTGAGTCCAAGAAATTCTCAGAAGGAAGAAGAAAGAAAACTAGAGGTAGTGAGAAGGTGCAACAAGATACTGGCTTCCTAACTGGCAGCTCATGCTATTGGCCCACACAACATTCCCTTCTATTGTTTGATGTGCTTCTACATCAAGTGTGCACCGGATTCACTTGAACTAGCAAATCACATTTTGCAGCCTGCACTCGGTTATGCTAATCAAATCCAGCCCACTTTTAGTTGTCTCCTTTTCAGATCTCACTTTCAGATATATGTCTGAAAAAGAACTCTTGCTCACAGAAAATGCTTCAAGTTAAGGATCAGTGCCCTGTCTTTGCTCCAGCTGTCCTGTTAAATTTCCCTTCAGAGATCCATTTCTCGTAGATGCCATCAGAAGTGAAAACTGGGCACTGTGAGCTTCAGGAAGCAAAGGAAGCGTGTGCATTTGCTAGACTGCAGTCCACCAACCACTTGCTGCACTGTGGAAGCCCTCTCAGGGTGCTGAAGGGTTTTCTTGTGTTTGCCTGTTTCTGATACAAGTGCTAAAGTAGCTTTCGCTTCATCTGCACCAGCAGTAGCACAAGCAGGTGTGGGTATGATGCCTGCTAGCATAGCCACATATTGCATGGCTTTATTAATTTTCCTGCAAGCTACTCAATGTTTAAATGTATAGAGATGTTTCTAGTGTTACATATTGCATAATCTTGTCCCTTGTATTGTTCCATTTTTGTTTATTTCTTGGGTTTTGGCTATTGTGTGGTTTATGATGGAATGTTTCCCTGATGGCAAGTTCCAGTCAGGTGATGCACCATCAGTCAGTTTTATTATTTGCTTACCAGGGCTAAGAATGCCACTTTGGCCTTTTAAGGAAAGGCAAGAGATAATTGTTTTAAATTAAATACTAAAGGAAAATGTAGTAACTAGAAAAGGTTACATTCAGTCCCTCCTAGTATCAACTATCACTTCAATAACTGAAAGAGATCACTTCTCAGTCTGCAGTTAGAAATGAGCCAGAGAATGCTACCATGACAGCTATGATTTCTACAGGAATTAATGGGGAGGGAGTAGAATCACATGGCCACTATTCATTCATGTAGCAGTCGGTTGCCCAGAGGTTCCCACCTCCTTGCAACCTCTGCCCAGAGATTCCCTGGTCCCATTTCCAGTCCGGACACTGGATTCGGCATATAACAACCCAAGCGTCGGGGGGGAAAGGATTTTATTTGAAAGGCTAACAAAATAGGGGTGGAGGGTCTGAAACCACTGAGACACATAAGGCACAATTACACACAATGGAGGAGTGGGACAGTGGAATTGGAGAGTAGCATAGGCACAGTTAGAAATATAGAAACAGAATGAGTCAGAAAGGGCCTCCAGGCCATCTAGTCTGACCCCCAGCTCCAGCAATCAAAGCCCCCCGAGACCCCAGGCCCTGTTGGCCTCCTCGGGCAAAAACAGCAAAGCTTTCCCAGCATAGCCCTAAACATAGAATGCAATACCAGATGTAGTCTTCCAATATACAAAGTGTTCTTTGGCGGAGCCTCTAGCGGCAAAAGAGAACCCCTCCTTGGAGAGGAATCCCAAGCCTTCTCTGCTCCCTTCTTTTATCCCTCCTCTGGTCATCAGATGACTCCTGGGGTGACATCCCATGACGGTATTCTAGGTGAGGAGCATTTGCCCTTTTTGCCCCCATACTCCTGCTTTCTTGGAGAATGCAAATTCCCTTGTCCTTGGCTATAATTTACAGTATCTCTCTTTTTGCATTCCCAAGCCCTATCACCCCCCTGCCCCACAGCCTTGGTTGTGCTTCCTTGAATCAACACCTGGCAATTGTGGCCATTTCCTCGAAATGTTAGTTAACCTGTCCCCTGCAGGTTGAGTCTTTGGCCAGTTTACATTACAATTCATGCATTCAATTAACAGATTTATGGAACACTCACCCAATTTGAAAATATCTCTAAGTACTTTCCAGGAAAATATTCCAACTGTTCGTTGGTCTCTTTCTTTCTCCACATAAATGTCTGAGTTCTTCACAGTCATTGGAAGTCACCATCTCTAATTCTAATAAACAACAATTTATTAGAATTTTTGTTTTTTCCTATTTAAAAGATTTAAAATTAATTCTTGTATTTAAATTTTGCTATGTAAAAAAATATGAGTGAACCAGTCTTGCTTTAGGCTCTGCAGCAAGTTGCACTGCAAACAATTGCTACAGGAAAGTCAAATCTTTTTAGCATCTTTTAAAGCAAGCTTTTAAAGATACATATTAGAAGCAGATTAGAGATTTGAAATTGAACTACTGGGAAATGGTTGAAGCCCTCCTGTTCAGGCCAGGTATGCTAACAAAGCCCTGCTGGATTCTTTCTTCGAGGTGTATCTTTGGTAGCTAATTGCTTGGAATGTTTTGTTGCACTATGCTGCTCTTCGTTTGATGGCAGCCCCGGAATCTCTAATGCCTACTCCTTCCTCCTCACCTTCATTCTGGCTCAGTGTTCCCACAGTTTCAGAAGGACCTGTTGGGCTAGCAGTACTGCTCTCACCTATTTCCAACTGCTGTGGCCTTGAGGTCCCAACCACCACTCCCCCCTTCTGGGCTGAGTCAGAATCAAATCTTATGCCTTGAGATGCTCTGCAGAGCTACTGGGCTTCTCCATTACCATATATCTCATTCCATATATCACATCACATGATAAATGTGATGGCACTGGGAGGTGGAAACACCACTATGACACCAGGACAAGGTACTTGTTTATTCTCCATGACTGCCTAAAGGCTGATCGGATTTATGCATAGCACTGATGAAGCTAATGGAAGTCTTCACATTTCAGAAGGCCCGTGACCTCCTGGAAGATCTTGGGCTATGCTTCCGATACCTCTGAACTTCCACTCTTAGTAACTTGTGCCCTCCAAATATGTTGAACTAAAACTCCCATCATTCCTATTCAAAAGCCATGCTGGCTAGAGCTGATAGGACCTGTATTCTAAAACATCTGGGTGGGGGAAGTTTTTTCTAGGATGACACTATGAAAGTATTGGGCAAGAGCATAAGCTTCTCCTCTCTATCATCCTGGTAGTACACAAGCTCCTGGATTTCCCAGTTTGCCTAATCTATCCCTACATGTGGGTTTTCATGGAATTATTTGAAGAAATATCATCCAAGCACAACCAGATGGTCATAAAGAAGGCTGGTTCATATGAAGGGCTACTCTGATGGTCAAATATGGAGCTTTTCTTGCTTCTTCAGCATGTTAACTGTTGTTGGGGGAAGATTTCTTTTTCTTACCTAATTCTGAACATCCGAACAATATGTAAACCAACATGCAGTTAATCATCTAAATTTGCACTTCTCCAAATTTTGCAACAAAGTTCTTCATTCAAAATATCCATACAAAAATGTATATAGTGGGGGAAAATACATACCAATACATTATATACATTGAATTATATTAGCAAAATTGCTTGCCAAGTGTGTATATTAGGCAAAAAAATGTGTACAAAAATGCATGTATTAGGTAAAATGCCCACATCAATGGATGTGGATACCAGCTTCATTCCTACTCGGACAGACAAAGCCTTGAAAACAGTCCAGCACAGATTACTACAGTGCACTCTATGTGGGGCTGCCCTTGAAGATGGTCCAGCAATTACAATTGGTACAGAACAGGGCTGCTTGGTTAGTGATGGAAGCTCCTAGAGTGGCCCACATAACACCTATATTGAAAGAACTGCATTGGTTACCAATTGTGACCCTGGCCCAATTAAAGGTGCTTGTGTTCACATATAAAGCCCTGAATGGCTTAGGCGCCAGTTACCTACAGGAGCGCCTACACCCATATATGTTTACCCAGCCTTTCGGATCTATGCAAGGGGCCCTCCTGTGTGAGCCATCCCCTAGGGAAGTGAGAGGGATGGCTGCTAGGAAAAGGACCTTTTCTGGTGCTGCTCCCCATATCTGGAATGTTCTCCCCAAGGAGATTCCCCTGGCGTCTTCTTTAAACTCTTTTCGATGCCAAGCAAAGACCTTCCTTTTTAAAAAAGCATTTTAATAGTTGATGCCATTATACCTTTGTTTTGTATTTCATCTGTATTTTATTAGTATTGCATTTTTAATTGTTATTAGTCGTATTGTGGGTTTTTATCTTATGATTGTGAGCCACCCAGAGGTGCTGCGGCACAATAGGTGGCATAGAAATGTTTTAAATAAATAAATTCCATGCAAACTTTGAAAGAATAAACCTGCATACCAAATGTTAGTTTGGAGAAAATCTTAAAGTGTAGGATTTATAAGACCTGTGAATTGAAAAATAAGAACCTGAGAAGCTTAATCCGATACTGACCTCCATCCCTAAGTCCACTCCAGGACCCTGTAAGTGATAGCAGGTCCCTCTCAGACTAAATTAATCTTGCTTGACGTTTTACTTAATACTCATTTTTTCTCTGGGCAATAGGTCTTAAGGCTTAGACTGGTCTTCCACATGTTGCTTACCAGGCCTTGAACAAGACAGAGAAGCTGACAAATCCAGTATCTTTGGGTCAGCTTGACTTGCACCATCCAATCCATGTATGAAAATCTTGTTCTTCTTTCTTTTCTCCTGTTCTGATCCTACCCACCCGCAGAGGCTTGGTGCAGGTCAAAATTCCCAGCAGATCCAGTGTGAGAGTCTCAGTGCAGGAACAGAGCTTTGGTCTGGTGCAGGAATTACAAGTGCAGCTTTGCCCTTTCGATCTTCTTCCACAAACATCAAGCTTTAAAAACATCAGTGGTTCAGACTGTTTTAATCAGTTCAACATAACACGACAAATCAATTGTCTTCATCGGACTGTCTTCGGCTTTGAAGTTCTGAATATGAACAAATTAGGTTCAACTGAGAATGATCCACAGACACAGGAGTTCAAGGGGATTTTTTTTTGAGGGGGATTTGAGGTCCAGGCATATTGTATTTTGGAAATCTGATTAGCATCAAAATGTCCTTTTAGTATGTGCCACAGTAAATTCTCAAATGTGTTTTTTATCTCAAGATTTCTATCTTCCACATATGAATATATTTTTCCAGTGTAATGCTGTTTTGAACTTTTTCTTAGGAGTTTTCACATGGCTCCTTATGAGCTGATGAAGCCACATGTAATTTTTTTGGGGTAATAGATTTGATTATGTTCAAAATTCTAGAATGACTTGTAGAAAATGTAATATGAAAGCCAAGCCAGCAGATCCTGATGTGGAGAGGGGTCAGCAAATTCCTTCTTTTGATTCAGCTGAGTGCCAGAAGCTCTCTCTCTCTTCAGGTTCAGTTGTCCTTTACATTCCTGTACCAAATCCATATACTGAGCTTAACTTACTGGAACAAGTTTAAAGTAACAAAATCCAAACCATTCAAGTTTAATGTAGAATTTTTGGCATTGACTTAATGGCAAGGAAGAATCCCCTTTCCTGTATTTAATTTAATCCATGTGTAGCATTGCATGTGCTGTGAGAGCAGGGTTTTAATTAGAGCTGTTAACAACCGATTTGGACCACAGGAAGCTGCAAGGAAAGGGGGGGGTCTGTCACTGCAGAAAGTAGAGAGAAAAGTTTCAGGGCATTTCCTGTAGATTGGTAACTATCCATCATCTATCTGAGACTTTATTGTTATTGTTATTGTTATTCTTTCAAAGAAGCACTGGTGAATGATGATGACAGTGTTGGATAGTTGCTCCTAGGCACCTTGGCTAGATTTCTGTAGCTGTTTTCCAGCTTCCTTCCGCTCAAGGGCTGGAGCTGGTGATGCTGTTTCTGGGCAAACAGCCACTGCTATGATGTTGCTTTAGATAGGCTGCAGCTGTCTGAGTGGGTGTTTCAGGCAGACTTTCTAAAACAAGCGCACCAGCTTCAGCTGCCGCTCCTGGGGAAAGAACTTCCTGGTTCCTTTTGATTTCAGTTCCCCTTCTCTCCTAAAATGTGTGTATTGTTAGATTTCTAAGAAGCAACGTACCTGTAAAGACTTGGGAATCAAGCACAGACAGTTCTGTGGTGGTTCCCTTGGAGAACTGTGGTTCCCATCATTTGCACTGGAAGCTTGTCAGTGCTAGTAATTCCCCATGCTTCCATGCTGAACTATGAAGCTAACACACGTGGGTGTGGGAAATCAGCTGAAACACTATGCGTCATGCTGAAGTTGCATTTCTCAGGATAATTAATTCTCTCAGGTTAATGATAATCAATTCTCTGGGATTCTCTCAGGTTCCATAATTTTAAACAATCTTCACCCAACAGCTTGCAATTTGTATCTAAAGTTGAGTGACCCCCTTCCCTCTAACAAGGGAAATGAGTTCTTGAGAAAGAGAGACAGAGAAGATCTGATGTTCAACAGTCGCATTACCTCTAACTCAAAAAGAAGGGAAATGAAATTCTGTGCTCTGGAAAATGTAAAATTGAGATGGGCAAGCATTGCACAATTTGCATGCTGCTAAGCTGGAAAAAAAAAAAAAAACCTTCATCCAGGACTGTTGTGTGTCAGTAGTTCTAGAGATTAGGGTAATGGAATGCCATGTCTGTGCACAAGCATTCTTCTTTTGGTTTGTTTGTTTGTTTGTTTAGTTTTGGCACACTTGCAGTGTTGTCATTGAGCAGTGGGCAAGTTGCTGGTTCCCTTTCCTTGCTATCTATTTCACAGCTTGTTGTATTTCTATTTCATATTCCCAGGTGGTCAAATAGTTCACATGAGGTCAGGTCTGCACTGTGCAGTGGGTGGAAAATGTTGAGTGCAAAGGCCAAAAATCTGTCTTTATCCAGGGCATTGGGAAAAAAACTGTCTTCTCTCATTGCACAGCCTTTTATAACTTAAACAGCAAGTTAGTGTGATGACAAGAAACTGTCAGTTCTTCTCATTTGCATGATGCTAGCAAAAGCCTTGCCCTTATTCTAATAAAGGAGAACAAAGTCACTTCACCTGCATGCAGCAGGAGAATGATACTCCTACTGATAATGCTCAGAGGAAAGTAGAATACTATCAACAACTCAGAGCTCACAATACAATTCAGGAAAATGTTGAGTGAGGATAGGGACAAAAGTCATTTAGTCTGGTATGAACTTATCTCAGATTTACAAATTGCTTCAGAAATAGGAGGTAAAGAGTAAAAATATTTGCATGTGGGAGAAAATGGAATTCAGAGACACCTCTGTGCACCTAGCTTGTGAAACTCTGGATCTGAAGCTCTCTGTCTTCGGCCACTTTTATGAGCATCCAGGTTAGGAACATAGGCATCTGCCTGAAACTTGATCAGACCCTTGGCCGATCTACCCAGTATCGTTCTTTCTGACTGACAGAGGTCCTCCAGTGTTTCAGGCAGACTTGTTTCCTTGCTCCAGCTGTAGACTGAACCTGACACCCTCTCCTGCAAGCCACTGAGCTACAGGCCCTTCCTGAGGGTTGTCATCCCTTTTTGTCCCACATGTTTTTCACCCTTCAGCTACATGGCAGGCAGATACAACATGGTGCCCTCTGCTCAAGGAATAGTTATTGAATTTGGTGGACACACTTGCTTTGTCTTTTGAGGAGAACTTGTCAAAATGCACAGATTTCTCCCTAAACAGAATGCAAGTAACTTGAGATTTTTTAAAAAAAATCAAATTCAGGAGAAAGTGGAAGTGACAAATTCATCCATCTGGAGATAAAAGGCAACTTCCTAGACTCCCCTCATAGCTGTATGGCATTTCACGTGTGTCATGCCTTGTTCTTAACTCTGTGGAACTTAGGAGAACTCTTCAACCATTTCAGATAAATCCAGATTTCTGTGACTCTGATCTCACCACAGACTGGATTTTTCCAAGCCAGACAGATTTGATTGCCATGTGGACCTGCTTCTTATTCTTGGGGATTTTTGTACAAATTCACATTTCTGTTAATGCTTACTAGTGCAAATGGATTCTGGTGCTAATGTGCATTAGTGAAGGTTGCATCTCTACAAGCAGAACAAACTGGCAACTTGCTGATGGTGAAATGAAAGATGCTTGACGTTGTGCTCATCCCTAGTGTAACCCTTTCAGCAGATAATGCTAGCCATGTTTAGGTCTAACTAAAACTTATGGAGGGTTATTTTGTTATGACACATTGATTTCAGTGGGGATAATAACTAACTTGGTCTGGATCCAATGCACTATCAGAGAATCAGTACTTGCAACATGAAGGGAGCAATCCAATTCTTTTCGCCCTCAATGCATGTGAACCTCTAAACACAGTACACCCTTTTCAGCCATGTAGATGAAGTGGTGTGGAGTGGGAGGGAAGAAGGCTGGGGCATTCTCTGGATGTAGCATAAGACATTGGGACAGTATACAGAAGTTTTAAATAAATGAATATGTAAAATTAGAAAATCGACATAGCGATAGAATTGCCTACTAACATTTTAAAAATAATAGCAAAGCTTTCCCTGGATGATGATGATGATGATGATGATATGATGATTCCATTTGTATGCCACCCCATAGCCCTTAGGGCTCTCTGGGCAGCTTGCAATAGAACAAGAGAATACATACGCCATACAAATGCAATACTATATTCAAGCAGTACAATCAAGGAATACCATATTTAACTCTAAGCAATACAGAACAAAACTGACAATAATATAAATATATAGTATCACAATAATATCAGCAATACATAATACCAATACATAATACAATATAATGCATAATATGGTACATAATATCAAAATTAGTAAGATACAGTTCTGATTCCCCCACACATGTGAAGCCCAATCACCCATCAATACAGTTTGGTAAAGAAGCACATTTGCACACCCCATGTGGGTTATACCAAGGTACAACAGAGTAGCCCAAGCGGTCTGCCAGGAAAGGGCCCAGTCTCCGAGGCCCTGCCCAAGAGGTGCAGCTCCCTGCATGTGGCTGGCTCCTCATGGAGGGCCTCCCCACTCCCTGCCTGCTCAATGGCGCTGCCTTTTCTCCCTCAAATGGTGACTCCGGCCGAGGTTGAGCTGGTGAAGGGGAGGAACATGGATGATCTTACCAAGATGATCTGAAATGAATCTTGCTTTGTGTCTTGGGGGAGGGGGTAGTTTGGGGTATAAAAGTTAGTCCTTTTGTGCCCCAGGCAGGTTTGTTTTATATATATTTAAAAGCAAAACATTATGTAAAAGAGAGCTGAAATTTTGAGATTTCAGAATAGGTACTCTGCAACAAAGTCATAGAGCAGTGGTAGCGAACCTATGGCAGACGTGCCACAGCGGGCGCACAGAGCCCTCTCTGTCAGAATGCAAGCCAAGTCACCACAACATCGCCCCAGCAGCTGAGCATCAGATAACAGTGCGCATGCTCGGACAGGAGTAGTGGCACCAGGCAATGACGTCATGAGCCGCAACTCATTAGCTGTGACTCGTCTGAGCTTTCGCATGGCGAGTCAGTGTGCTGCCAAGTATATGCTTGGACTGGCTGTGAGTTGTTTTTTCTAAACTAAAACCTGTTTTCAGGGTTGATTGCAGTGTTGGCACTTTGTGATAAATAAGTGGGTTTTGGGTTGCAGTTCAGGCACTTGGCCTCTAAAAGGTTTGCCATCACTCTCACAGAGGAATGAGGCAGTAGGCCTTATGTGTAAATTCCAGTACAGCATGTGAGTTATAGGGAAACCAGTCACCAGGGTGCAGATTAAACCTCACCCTATCACTTGTTCTGAAATGGCAGCGGGATTCACCATTGAAGCCAGTGGAGACTTTGATATTTAACTCTTCTGCAGTAGGTGGGGAATTTCAGGGAAAACTGGTGTCTGGTGATGAGATGTTTGAATATCCCCTTCCATCATATGTTGGTCCCATGCATTCTGGAAGTCTCCAAAGATCGATGGGAAATGGTTTGATCACAAAAAGACCAGTTCCACTCATTTCAGTTGGATAGATATATTAGCAGAACCAAATTACTATTATTTCCATTTTTCCTCAAAGGAAGCAAAGGCTTATAGACACAGTTTTAATCTTGTATTGAAAGACTTCTACTGCCCTGGAAACACACATGGATTTAATGAGATCTAGGAAACACAGTTCTGTAAGTTTCCAGTGTTTGATTGTGGTGGGCATTTATTAACTGGCTCCAGTGAGGTCACTACCATACTTTCAGCTATAGCAAGATCATTTTTGCAACTGCTTATAAACAATGTGTAAGGATATGTTTCTTTTTTGATAAGGCAAAAGAGAAAGGTGCATGCATTTATGCACTTATATGTTACTTTAGAATAATATGCTACCTGACCAATTATGGAGAAATAAAGAATACATATAGTTAGATTAATTATACACATCTTCTCACCAAGCTAGATGTAATCCAGGATTCATATGACTGGAATTTCTGATGCCTTCTCCCCACCATCCCACCCTCCAAAAAATGCTACACATGTTTTATGACTGATTTGCATCTAGGTTGTTGTATTGGGAACATGGTTTAACCACTTTTCTCATCTTTGACTTATCCCCCTGTTAGATATAGAAGGTTAGCTGTTAGATATAGAATATATATGGGCACAATATATAGAATATATATTGTGCCCATATATATTCCCATCTGCAACTAATACCTAGGGGTGGGGTTATTATGAAGAAGCAATGATTCGTTTAAATTCAGAGATGATTATTCTTTTTGATTCAGAGGCAGTGAACACATCAATGGGTTAGGGTTATTTTATTTATTTATTTATTCAATTTATATTCCATATCAAATTAGTCCAAGGACTCTCTAAGCAGAAATAGATTTTATTGCATAAACAAAAGATTGTGCAGTCATTTACAGAGACAGTAACTCTAACATTGACAAAGGCATCTAAAAGACAGCTATAGAGACAGGACTGTTATAAGGCTTATCTCTCTTTCTGAAGAATGCCGGTGGAGAGACTCTTGCCAAAGGCCAGCATACAGAACCTTCCTCATTCCAGGTCTACATTGAGTTTCCCTTGGGATTTATATAGTGTTTTAGCCCCCACAGGCCACAGTGCACTTTGCTAAGGAGTGCTTTCTGCAGAGATTAACTACACCTGTTGTTTTGGTTATACCTAACTCCCAGATCAAGTGACCTTAAGCTTCTACTATTTCAGACAGATAACTAACCTTGTGACTTACCTTGAGAATAATATACCTTGAAGAAACATTTAATGAGTCGGGAACCAAAGGCGTGGAAAGGGATTGCTGTACTTCAGTGGAACTCCTTGATGTCTTCTGGTGATTTCCACCAGAGGGCATAATCTGAATACAGGCTGCAGGGCAGCAAGGGACTGTTCAGTGCCCTCCCTGGTGCCAGGATGCCGAATGGGATCCTCCCATGGCTGCTTTTTTTCTTCAAAAGGAAAAAGAATCTGGGCGTTTCAGCCACAGAATTCTCATGCCGCATCTTTTCGATCTGCCTTGAGGCTCATTCATCTCCCCATTGCTCTGATATGCCACTGCCTATGCAGAGTCACAACTCCTTGTCCGTTCTCTCCCTCCATCATTATTTTTCCAGTTTAATATACATGTAATATACTTCTTCTCAATACTGTGCTTAACATAATGGCTGGGTTTGCACGACACAACAACCCCTAGCAAGTGACAAGCCATGGGCTGATTCATGCAGGTTAGCTTGTTTATGGGCATCAAGGCACCCTACTAGTCACGGCTTGTTGTTGAGGTAGTTGGACTCTGTTTTATGTACACTCAGGCAACTCACCCCATCATGGGTACCAGGAAGTGGGTCGTTAGTTGCTTGGTAAGAGTGGGAAAACCCCTTGCAAGTCAGCTGTCCCTCCAATGCCCAAGCAACACAGAGGAGTGACCATCACTGGGTTGATACCCACCATGGTAATCATGGCCAATGCTCCATACTCCACCAAAAGGGATGTCTCCCATTTTCCACTATCCTAAGCAACTTGAATATCAGGAAAAGTGCCCTGACAAGAGTTAAGTCCAAAAGAATAAAAAATATCGGAGGATCTTGCCATGAAGCAGATAGTCCACTATTCACCCTCTTCCAGGAGCAAGGATGATGCTGGGCCTTGGTTACTCTTGCCAGCTCACCTTTTGACAGCTGTCAAATGACAGCAATGTGAAAAACAAAGGTCTTTGCAGCTGCTCAGGGTCAATGCCCATGATAACTGCCTGCTGTATGTTGACAGCAAACATTCCCCAGAACATTTCAAAGGCAAGGCTGCCTATTTTGTAACTGTATGTGTGTGCTTGTGCAAGAGTGACGAAAACGACTAAAGAAACATTTGAAAACATTTGCACAGATTTCTTATATAAAATCATATGTGAAAAAAAGAGGTTAAAAACCAGTCATAGTCCCTCACTCCAATATACCATTTGGTTACTTTGAAGGACTGTCACTAGCTGTCAAATCAATTTTTGTGATCTCCGGGAAAAAATGGAAAAATGAGTTACAAAAACTGTGGAGAGCACAAACGAGCTCAGTATCTTGGCAGCAAGGAGAAGGGACAAGTCAGTCCTTCTGCAGAGCCCCCTGACATACCCCTGAGAAGATGGAGCAGGGACAACCCATGGTAACTGTCTTTTGGGCACACAATGGCTTTACCATGAACAACCCATATTGTGTAGTTTATCAGTAGGTTGCATTGTCATGAGATTGTGGTGTATTGAACTCAGGGGGAGAGTGCCAAAAAGATTGGAGCCAACACTGAGCTGCCAAGAAAGGCCAGAGAGATATCAAGATGCTCAGGGGTGAGGGAATCACATGGCATGCACAAGTAAACAAATAAATAAATCAAGAGCAACAGATGTCACCTTCCAAAAACAAACACCTCCTAAACAACCTAATGATGGCTAAGCATGTTCAACAGACCCAGAATGCTCTCAGTACAGAAAACAAGGAGGAGGAGTGAAATGCCCTGTTTCAACCCCTTTCTGCTTACTGTATTCCAGAGAAGGGCATGTTTGTCTGGAAACCTGAACAGGAGTGGCCCTGTTAAGGCAATCGTAAACTGGAACTTGCAAATGTTAAGCAGCAGAGGTTGTGAGCTTGATTTATTTTGAACACAGAATGTTGTTCTCCGGGGCACAGAATTTGCTGCTTTGGAATGCACTATCTGAAATGTCATTGCTGCAAAGCAACCATTAATTATAGTCAAATTGGGAAGACTGTGCCTGCTGGGACTATCAAAACAGTGAACTATTAGGGAAGAGACAGTGAAGGCAATATCCAAGCAGGATGCTTTATGGACCAGCTGTTGGAGATTAAAAACAATCAAGGGCCTTGTCACACCTTACAGACTATCAAATGTATTATTGCAGAAGCGTTTGTTGATTGTACTCCACTTCATCAGACACGTGGAACAATATTGAGAGTTTCAGGTATATAAATGTGATACATATGACTGTGAGGTCAGACGGAATTAAATGCAGAAAGTCCTGCTGTGGACTGGTTCCTTCTTCCACCAGGGCTGTCTGGATCACATATGTCCTCTTGATACCCTTCCCAGACTCATTTTTTGCTCTTCTATAATAGTTTAATATCCTGCTTACCATGCACACACAAACACACATGCTTGTGCAAAGGGCTCTTTGTGTGCCGACTCTTCACCATCATATAGAAACAAAACAATTGGAGAAACACAAATATTTCCACACAGTAAATATAAGAAAAATGGAACATAAGCTATGCTGCGTGCCTGTATAACCAATTGCATCCTGTAAAGAAAGTATAAAGAAGGAGTAAAGACAAGGGAGAGGAAGAGGGTTCCACAGGAAAGTATCATAGCCTTTCACAGTTAACTACAGTTATTCTTTAGCTGGAGAGTAACTAAAGCAAATGGAATTATTTTTTTAAAAGTACTTAAGAGAAACCACTGGGACTAGAGTCTACACCTACTCCCACAATAAACACTCTCTGTTGCTGAGTTTTCTATAATGCTCTGCTTGGCTGTTGTTACCCAAGAACACTGAATGGATCATTGTCCATTATTCTTTTGTATGACACAAACACTTATCATTTTTTGGAACACTTAAAGTATTAGTAAAATTTGCATTCACCATAATACTTTAAACTTTGCAGTGAAGTTGCAAAACCTACTTTCTCAGGGAAGTTTGAAGAAAAGTTTGGAATGTAAACTTTCCTTACAGTTACAACAGCCTTTACCAACCTTGTGCCCTCTTGATGGTTTGGACTTTAATTCCCATCAGCTCTGTCCAGCATGGCCAATAATTAGGAAATGTTGGAATTTGTAGTCCAAACATCTGGAGGATCCCAGGTCAGGGAAGGCTAGTTTAGGACCTCTTGCTCTGGGGCACACAATGACCCATTCACTGCTCCTGGTATTGTATTGTTGCACTATTTTTGAGCATGTTTTTTCATGACAGTCACAAAGTATCAATTACATAATGTTTCTAAACCCAAAAGCCACAATCACAAAGTTTAATTTTAGGACATTGTGTCATGTGACCAGTTTAAGGAAGATGTGGTTATACTAACAGTCACTTGCTCTTACTGTTAAAATCTTTACATTTCACATTAGAGAGGAAATAAGAGAACAGACAACAGGCATTATTCTTTCCAGAATTAAGTACTTTTAACACCCACTCGCTGGGTCAGACAACATGAAAACCTGAATGCACCATGGGTTGTCAAAGGTTGGCTAATTTTCTCTCTAATCTCAGGCAAGATAACATATTACAGTGAACAACCCACAGTTCAAAACCCAACAGTGAATCACAGAGTCTCTTCCTGGGTTGTTCAGGGAAAACTAATCATGACTTACTAAAAGAGCTGTGTTCAGCCTATACAATAATCCACAGTTCAACAACAACCCATGGTTCAGCTCAGACAACCCTTACTCAGTCTTTGAGTGTGAATTATGGTTGAATCCAGTCACAGATTTCAATAAGAGAATTAAGCATGGACCCGGTTGCCTCCCGTTGATCTCAGTGGGAATATAAAGTACTTACCTTGTTTGGATTGTGATAATGACTGGCTCCATTTTACGATTTAATTTAACATACCCTTCAGATTTGGGGTTTAGATATTAATCCACCAACAAAGTCTTTACATCTCAGTAGAAGGCAGTTAAGCCCATATTAACTTTCCTGTTGAAATCAGTAGGAGTCAGGAGGGCTTAACTTTAGCAGGATAATACCTGCGTTGATTCTGAGTTTTCAGTTGCCAGATGCAGTTCAGCTAGGCTCTGGGCCTTTCTCCCAAAGGTCTGCTTTGACCCTCCCTCTCCCAGGACTCATTTTGCTCCCTGAGAGCAAGGCTAATCTGACACCCCATTCATTACACACACACACACACACACACACACACGCACACACACACAGAGAGAGAGAGAGAGAGAGAGAGAGAGAGAGAGAGAGAGAGAGCGCCCACCAAGTGTTATGATTAGATCTTGCCTCAGGATGGCCAAACAGACAATCTCTTTCCATGTACTTCAAGCTAGTTTAGGGGTTGCACAACTGGCTGCTTAGCTTCTCCAGTTTTGTCCTTCACTGTTTCACAGCTGCCCACACTGCAGCATCAACTGGCTGAGGTGGCTGCTTCACTCTCCCTACCAGGGCTCAGCTTTCGTTCTTTGATGGCCTTCAGTCAAAGTCTGAAGACTTTTCCATTTTCATGAGCCTTCCAGGCCAGTAATGATATTTCCCATGTTGAATCAAAATGGCAGTATCTTCTGTCTCTTGCCCTTTTTGTGTTATTTGCTGGGGGATTTTAAAGTGTATTTTCCTCTTTGTAAGATTGTGCTAGCAATTTTAACATGGAGGGTGCTCTCCATCCTGGTGCCCCCCTAATGTTTTGAACCCCAACTTTCATTATTCCCAGCCAGGACAGCCATTGATTGGAAAGCACCAGATGGAAGGAAATCTGGTGTAACAGTATGTGCAGCCTGATAACCATGCCTAAGACCTAATGAAATGTTTCCCTTGAAAGATGTGGGACAATGATTGCTTAAACTCTTGCCTCATCAGCTAAAACACTACCATTGTTATAACAATTCATAGCTCAGAACTTTAACAGCTGTACAAAATGACTACCAACCTATATGTTATTATTCGTGGTGAGTTGACCCGATACACAGAGTACATTCAAAGCCAGATACAGTGAGTACATACTTCCACTCTCATCTGAAAAGAAGATGTCTGGTACTACCACATTTTTTTTTCTTTCACCTTTGGAGCAGTTTGTTACAGGTGAAAGCAAATGATTAATCATGATATTAAGGGGGAAATGTGGCTTTTAATCAAATTTTCTGCAACTAATTTGCTCACATATTCTTTTGTAGAAGTCATGAGTTTGGGTTCTTCCTTCATGCTATCAAAAGCCACAGACAATTTTCCTTGCAACATAATCTTTATTGACCAAAAATCACAAAACACCCAGCATAATATGCACAGAATGCTTTGATGAATCCAGACTAGTATTCCTGTCCAGGAACTCTCCTTATAAGCACGGCTGGACTCCATCCCTTTGGGAGGGGCCTTCTGAAAAGGAGCACACCTCCACTTTGCATACTGATCCTCTAATTGGGCTGCCTTTATCTGCTGACACCGTAACGTGGGGTCAAAAGCTGGGGCCAGCTCACCCGAGGCTGAGACACTCCCCTTTTCCGAGCCCCTCCTGAAAACTGTACATCTTGGTTATTCCCAGAGACTGTCTGACCACCTAGGGAGTTTGGGCTTGAGATAAGCGTCTCTGCTTCTCTCACCTTGGCATGGTCCACATTCCCAACCCCACACCCATTCTCCTTCACTGTCTGATTCACATTCCTCTGAAGTCCAGCCAGTAGTCCTTGAACACGAACTCACAAAGCAGCCATCTTTTTCACTCCCACCAGTAGAATGCATCATAGACTTCCAACAAAGATTTGACTCCCTTGCAGATCATTACATCCAGTTGTACTTTCAGTGTCCAGAACTTAAGATGGAAGCCTGTTTTTGTTCATATCATCACAGCTCTTATCATTGTTCTTATCAACCTATCTTTGTTATCATCAAACTGCATCATCAAATAAAAATCAGCTGTTCCCATTTTACTCAGCTCACTATAGGACATCAACTTTATAAACAAAACATTCATTCATATGACCATGCTCTGTTTTATGTGCTTCTGACACATTGTTCCAAAGTCTGATATTATTTCAAGCAAAAGAACTCTTTGATTTTACGAGAAGGTTTTAGTTGTATGTGTGTGTTTTGCTATCATTTTCTCCCACTTCAAAGTGCTGCTGAGGAAATACATCATGCTGTTTTGGTGTCCAGTGCTGGACACACTAAAAAACTGACCAGTGTTCAGTGAAAAGAGCCCATATTCTCACTCCAGCTTTTCTGAAACACTTTTAATCCCCACTTGCTCTTTCAAGTCCCTGAGGAATTTAACAAGAATTTATGGTTGACCTGAAAGCTACAAAAGAATTGCAATTTATTCTTTTCTGATAATTTTGTACCACCCATAGTTAAGTTACTGAAGCTGCCTTATCTTTCATAATGCATCTGTTTAACTAGGCCATGAAACATTTAAAAATTCAGAATAATGGAGTTTTACTATTAGGCGAGCTTTTGAGATTGCAGAACTCTTCACCTGCCAGCGCTATGCCCCAGCATCAAAAGACCTTAACCTAATAAAGGCTCTCATGTTACCTATTGTATACTTTTTTATTTTTTGGCTGGGACACACAGAGTAACTTTTTTTTTATCCAGCTACTGAAAATCCAGTAAAGCTTTTGTATTTTTTAAAGCGTCTCCTGTGATGCACCAAATGACTTGGTTCATCTGGTAAGCAGCTGGTTTCCTTTCCTCCTTTTTGCAGAAGGAAGACACACACACAGAAAGGGGGTGGGGAAGGGACACTAGGTCTCAAAGAAAGAACAAGAACAGCGACATAATGTTCACTTTTTCCTTCTGTATTTTGAGCTACCTATAGAAGAAGTCAATTCCTGCTGGTCTAAAGTTTTTGAACCCCTTTGTCTGAACATTTTACTATTCAAATGAAAATGTTATGAATGAGCCATTCTGTTGGCATACATTTTACTTCCAGGGGTGTTATCACTCCTCCACCTCTAGAAAATGAGTCATATGAAGCAGCAGAACACTCATTTTAGCAGGATATGTTGCTGTGCCAAATAAAACCCCTCAAATAACCAGCCTCTAACACTTGCTTTATTACCTGATGAAACTGGAATAGAATTTATATTCTTCTTGATATCTTTTGAGCTCAGAACAATCCCTGGGAGAGTATCTTGTTGCCGCCTCATTTTCAGGGGGCCTGGGCAGCATATAACAGTTTCGGCAATAAAGAGACAGAAAATGTGTTGACTACAGTTCTGTTCTGAAGCTAATCTTAAGTGAAGCACTTGGATATTATTTTCCCTTAAAACATCTCCATGTCTCACCCAGCATAAAATAAACCTCCCTGTAAAATCCATTATGAAAGAGAGGAATTGCACCAGGGTATCATTGCTGTTGGTGACATCACCATGTAAAGTAAGTCAGCACTTTGTGTCAGAGGATTCTCTCACTCACACTTTTTCCATTTCACTTCTTCTAGACTTCCTTGGGTTCCTAGACACAATGTGAGATTATTTTAAAATGCTGAGCAAATAGCTACAGGAGACATGATTCAGTGGCCTGCTGGAAATCAAAGTCTGGGTATCCAAAAACATTATCCTTTACTCACGTGCTCCCCTCCCTCTTTTTCCCCTTCATCAGCATTTCCATGCTCCTCTGCCAGATGGTTCCTCATCACAGTACGGAGAATTCTGGCCAGTGGCATCCAGGAGCCAGTGGTCTGTTGCCTAGAGGCATGCTTTTTCTCTCCTCTGGAAGTGTATCTGGCACTTGTGTCAGCATTCCTAAGTATCACTGCATGATGTGTATGATAGAAGCCTACCAGAAGCCACTCCTAAAACACAGTTTGCCCATTAAATATACTTTGATAATGATGTTAAAAGGATGCCTGTCCAGGCATAGCAGCCAGCCGTTTAATTTTGTCTTGTAAGTGGCACCAGAAAAGATTTCTGACTGTTCTCAGAAGGCACCATACAATGTTATATGTATTTATTTAAGCAATTTATACCATATCTCTCCATTTAATGGCATCCAAAGTGGCTGATGATATATAATAAGCAATATAAACCAGATGTTCCAAGGACATAGTTTGGGCATTCTCCTGGGCTTAGATTGGTGCACCAGTTCTAGAAAGTATAAACCCTGCCTTAGTCATCCATTCTCCTGTGACATCCAGGCTTATTGTCACACACTCTCCTCAGTGTTTAAAGATAGTTCAGAAACTAAAAGTGGTACAAAGTGCAGCCTCTTGAGTGCTGACAGGTGGTAGGGTGGTGGTGGGAGCCGATGGCCCGTGACTTGGATGTACCCCTGGGGCTTCCCATCTACTCTGCAAGCTCCTTTTGCAGTTTTCTCTGGCCATTGATCAGTGCTAACAGACTGTTTAAGGGCAGTTGACCTTTATTCTGCAGGAAAAGGAGCAATTGGGAAGATTTTGAGCTGTGCCTCTTGTAGCAGGAGAGCTGCTGCACAGAACTCAGGTCTGCATTTTGCGGGCCATTTTGAGAGCTGCTTACCTGTGACTAGATATGCAAAGACTTAGTAATTGAGATGCTGTTTGGAAATGCTGCTGCGTGATTCTGTCCTGCCCACAGATACAAAGTGTCATGAGAACTTTCTGATTCTCCAGTGTGGTTCTGAAAAAGGATCCTCACCACAATGAGGAACCTTCTGAGATCATGTAATACCAATATTATACCAGCTGCATATTCTGTTAAAGTATTTCTAAGCCCAGTTAGGAGTGGTGATATTGACCTAACCAGTTTAGCTCCAGGTTACTTGACCTTACCCTTTTCCAACCATTATACTCTGAGATCCACATCAGAGGCACTTCATGAGTGCCAGTCTGTCAAAATAATTAGGCTATTGACCATAAGGAATAGCAGTGCCCCCCACCACATTTATGAGACTCCAATTGCTATCCTTTGATTCATAGGACGATTGTCTAGTTATACATGTATAATCCCAGGGCATATAAATGGTAGTATTGTAACCCACCCAGAGAACCTTCATGTTGCAGGGTCGCATAGAAATGGAAATAAATATTCAATTCATCTGATCAATTGCACCAGACTGGGGCAGCCTGTTTTGGGTCAAATAATTCTTACTATCATCCAAGCAGCCTGTTCTGGCAGGAGGGTATGGGGAAGGATTAAATCCATGCCTCCTCTTCTCATGCAACCAATGGGTTCTTTATTACCAAGTACCTGAGTTTGTATAATCCCAGTTCCTGGATCCAATCTCTTTGTATAACCTCTTTGATGGTTCCTCATCAAGCTAGGAACATAATGCATGCAAAATCCATAATGAATGCAAAAGTTTGCATACCTCTAGAGCTAGATTGGCATTCAGGAAAAACAGCACTGGTCAGATACTGGAAAGAAGAAACTTGTAGACAGCACTAAATAAATGCCATATAAGTAAAGAGCTGGAAGCTCCCCAGAAGGAAATGAGTGAATTTGTGTATATATAGATACATTACATACAAAAGACAACCAGAAGTTCTCTAGAAGGAAGTGTGGCAATGTAGTGACTGTGAGTGTGTACATGAGCATGTACACACACACACACACACACACACACACACACACAATCTGATCTATACGTTCTAGTTTCCCCTGGCTTTTCCCGCACATGCAACTGTTGCCTGGGGCTCTGTTTCAGAGTAGAGAACCTCCTTCAGCCAAACTCCATTTTGGAGAAACTCCCACAGGAAGCATCCCAAAAGGGAAAGCAAAAGGCAAAGGGGGTAGAGCCAAAAGTGCAACAATACCAACCCATGTTAGCTTAAAGCATTTCCTGCCAGTACCAAACCCTTACAAAAGGCATTCCAGTCTTTTAGAATGAGCGGCACAAAAGTCAAGAACCGTGGGTCAGGCAGTAGTGGGGGAAAGGAGGCGGGGCCAAAGGAAGAGGTGTGGCCTTCTATAGAACCCCAAAGGGGTTTGCAGGAGGGCAGATGGGGCCCCTGGGATGGCGGTTCGCCACAACTGCTGTTTATTGTTAAGGCTCTTGCTTTAAAAAAACGCTTCTCTTACCTCAGCAATGCCCCTGTGAAACAAAAGACCGTCTCCACTGTTTCATGGAGTGCTTAGTTCTTAAAAGATTTGCCAGCATGGTTGGTGCTTTTTGGCCCCCAAATCTGACCTTAAAAAAGAGAAGTTTTATTTCCACACCGAAGGCTTCACCTTCTAGCAAACTGACAAGCACCGGGATGCTTAAAGGCGGGCAATCATTTCTCTCAGAGCAGTGTTTACCTAATTAAGAGCTTCTCAGTAGTCCCCAGTTGGTTAATTGTGTCATTAGCAGCAGTTTTGACATGAAGAACAACTTGTGTCTTGAGTATAAGGCTGGCCCCTGTTAGTGAAGCCCAATGGAGTTGCTCCCAGGAGGGCCAGCAGCCAGCTACTGCAGTGTGTAGAGCACAAAATGGAATAATTGGTCCCTGGAGGCTTCTGTCTATTCAGCTGCCAATAGGGATTGTTTTTCCTGGTGAATAAAAAGCCAAGCTGCCATGACTTCTCTACTGCATATTAACTTGTGGCTCATACACACTGGGGCTCATGTGCGTGTGTGTGCGTGCAAGCACACGCACACACACAGTGGGTGGAATTAGATCTCCAGGCGAATGCTACAGCTCTCCTCTTAACAGTTCTGCCACTCTGACAGTGTAAAACTGACAGTCCTGATCGAAGGAGCTAAGTGTCGAAGGGCTCAGCTAGTTTCAGGTGCAATGGACCATGTTGGGATCCAACAGGGTGTGAATAGAAGAGTTAAATTTTGAAATGTCAGTGAGCATCATGCTTGATCCAGGCTGCAAGAATAGTGGCAGAGGTGCAAGGAGCATGTAATGCCTCTCGGTGACAGTCTTTTTTTAAAAAAGGAGCAACACTATTGTTCAGGGAAAAGCCTGTAGGGCCCTCTTCTGTCCTATGAACTTGACATATCATGCTTAGGCACTTATAAAACAGAAATCTTCTGCTGGTTGGGAGCCGGAATCCTATATATACCTACTTGATAATAAGTTCCATTGAATCCTGTGGGACTTATAAGCTGCAATCCTATGTATTAACTATCCCCACCATCCAGGTGTTTTAGACCACATCTCTCACCATCCACAAGTAATCTAGCCAATGTCAGGAATGCTAAGAATTCCCACCCAAAACATCTGGAAGACTGCTATAAACACTTATCTGAGAGTAACTCACACACAACTGTATACCCACTTACCTGGAAGTAAATTCCGTTGAATTCAAACGAGTTTACTTCTGAACAGGCATTTATAGAATGGCTGTCTTGATGAATTTATGGATCAGATTAAATTTCAACTAGAATTCTTTCCATCTGCAATCTATATAACGATCACAATTCAAATTTGCACATTCCCAGTCATTTATATCCACATGTACTAGAGGCATTAGTAACAATTTCCAAAGTATCCAGGCTGAAAAGTTGCAGCAAAACCAGCATGACTGGTGCCACCTTAAATTTATTATGGCATAAATGTCTGATGAATGGAGTCAAGCTGCTGAAAATATATACTATAATAATTTAGTATTTAGGATGCCACACAATTCTTTGCATTTGCTAGAATACTGGAATGCATTGGAGCTGTTGCATTGTACAGAACTGTCACAGTGATACTTCCCCCCCCCCCCCCGATTTATATCCTGCCTTTTTCCTGCAAAGGGCTCAAGGCAGCTTACATCATTGTCCTTCTCCATCTTATCCCCACAGCAACAACCCTGTGAGGTAGGCTGGGCTGAGAGTCTGTGACTGGCCCAAAGTCACCCAGTTGGCTCCATGGCTGAGCAGGGACTCGAACCCGGATCGCCTGAGTCCCAGTCCCGTGCTCTTAACCCCTACGCCACACTCACATCATTGCCACAATGATGACATGCATCTCTGCAGTATCTCTCCAAGGGTGGGAAAACTGTGGCCCTCCATATGTTGATGGACTACAACTGCCATCAGCCCTAGCCAGGAATTTTCAACCTGTGATCCTCCAGATGTTGTGAAATAGCAGTCCAACACCTGAAGAGCTGGAGAGCTACAACTTGCTCACCCTGGTTTAAGCAATATTAGTAGCAGCGGGTATGGGAAAAGTGCAATATTACATTTTTTTAATGGTATAAATAAAGGATTCCTATGAATAGCATCAACATTTGAAGGTAAAACATTGATCCTGAGTGCATTATCCTTTTTTCACGAACTCAGCTTTAAAGAGGTCTGTCTATTTAAATTCTGTAACATCTCATTGATCACCTTATTCAAATAGAGCTTCGAGTTAGAGATATGCCTCTGAGAATAATTCTTCCCAAATAATATGTGGGCAGAATGGAAATTGCCAGCTGTATTAGTTGTATTAGATATTGCATTTCTGATTGACATCAATTCAGACATTGACCAGTTTACTAAATAGACACAAATCAAGTACTAAAAGTATTAATCAACTGCATCAAAGCTGGAACAGATGATGGGAAATTTCACATAAGCAATAAAAGATCATCAGCACAAAGAATAATTTTGAATTCTAAACTATCATGCACAAAATTCTACCATTCTATCTAATAGCTCCAGCCAGATATTCCAAACATAATTCCCATATAAAACAAGAAAGTGGACATACCTTTCCCAAGTGAAGAGATAATTAGTTATAAGTTTATTTCTTGTAGTTGAATATAAAATATTAGCCCATTTCAAAAATTTTGTAGAAAAGACAAAGTTACTCAACTGGGCAAAAACAAATTCAGCTAATTTTGTCAAAGGTCTTTCACCATCCAAAGAAACAGTGTTTGCCTGATATGTTCTATCAGTGTTTCAAATGTTCAGGTCCACAGCCCATCTCAGGTTATCAACCTCCTCTCCTTGTTGAATAAATCCCATCTGATCTGCCCCCGCTCTCGATGTTGAATAAAACCCACTGTGAATGTTGTGATAACTTCTTGTAAGCTGCTAGCCAGAACTGCAGTTAATAGTTTATCATCTATATTAATTAAGATGATAGCACAGTAACTATGACCCTTGCCAAATTTAGGGATCACAGTAATGTTAGCATCCTTTAACAATGAAGAAAGGAAGCCCAATTCAAAATATGGCTATAAAAAGATGATGTGGTTTTGGAAATAACAAATTGGAAAATGTTAAACCTCTCTATTGAAAGCCATCTGGCTGGACCAGGGAATTTCCAAATGGTCGTATTCCTAATAATTTCCTCAATATAGAAAGAAGTGACGGGAAAGTGCTATTAAGAAGACTCTAAACACAGAAAATCAATATGGCAGGGAGACACAATCCACGTCTTGTTCCAGGTGTGTGTGAGACTTCTGTATTGTATTAAGCTCATTTTTGATAGCTGAAATAAAACTCTGATTTTTTTTCCCTTAAGACAATGTGCCTGAATCTTACCAGGGCACTCACCAGTTTCCCAATATGGTGGTCATAACATTCTGCAACTCTTGATAAAGATGTGGAGTTGGTCAGATGGCATAATTAAGTTATAAGAAATTTCAACATTTAAATATATTTGTTCCATGTGTATTCATTTTTCATTTTATAAAAAAGGCAGTCAATAATTCAGCCTCATATAACACTTTACTGGCCTCCTATTCAAAGATGCAAGAATCAGCTTTATTAATGTTAAAATATTTTATTTATTTATTTATTTATTTATTAAAACATTTTTATGCCACCCCATTCTTTGAAGCCTCAGGGCAGCTTACAACAATGCAATATCCAACTAATTCAGCAGACATATGCAATGTGAACACTTCTTCATTAAGAAGAGAAACTTTAAAGTACCAGAGACTGGGGGCCTGGGCAAATCTGACACCTGGAAACTGAAAGTACCAGCATGTCAATCTTACAAGCATTTATTTCATGTGGCAAAGATGTAGAAAACAAAAAATAATCTAATTGAAAGCAATGAGGATAGACAGGAAAATAAAAGTGTAGTCTTTGCCATCAGGATGCAAAATTGATCAAACCAAGTTCATCCATATACACCCAAAGTGCAAATCTCACTACAGGTTGCCTCTTTAAAGCAGGTGTACCCCTCTCCAATAACACATTAACATACAATCAGCTAATCATAAGTAACTTTGATCTATTTGCTATAAACAGTATCAAAGAATTATGTATAAAAGATTTATAAAAGAGAAAAGTATCTTTTATAGAAGATTTATGACACATAACTGCAGAATCATCATTAGGCCTGTACATTTTAAACATGGAGACCCATTCTGTGATAACAATGACCTATTCCATAGTATAACAATACGAAAGTGAAATATGCTGGAGTCATTCAGCAGTCACCAGAAATTGGGTGGGGCCATTAAAGGAGGTGTATCTTTCTGGAGAACATCAGAGGGTGTGATTGGGATACCAGGTAGGCCAGCTTGGCCTGCAGGTCTGGGATTCCTTACCCCTGTCTTAGAAGTTCTGGTATAAAGCATCTGACTTTGGACTGACTTCATGCTGTGAGTGCCCCTGCTCCTGGTAAAGGATAAGCTCCCAGTGCCCAGCTTTACTAGCCAGCTGACCCAGACATTGCTTGTGTTTCCTCTGCCCCAAGCATTTTTATTTTCTTACCACGCTGTCACGCTACAGCCATCTGCTTGCAAGTGTCAGCTCCTTGCCCTGTTTTGCTGACTGGTTTGCACAGCCTGTCTTGCCTCACTGCTGAGAAGACTCACAGCTTTTCCAAATATTGCCCATTTGGAATCTTTCATTAATAAGCCATGCATGCCCCCTTGTTTTTTCCATCGCACAGAAGAGTGCTTTCCCTTTGTGCAGTGTATCATCATGGCCAGGCACAAATGGCCTTTGCAATGTGCTTGGGCTCAGAAAAGGCCACCATTCCTGCCTGAGTATATTCTATTTTGGAAGTTCCTTCCAATGTTCCATTTCAGTTTTATACTTCCCATGCCTGAAAAACATGTGTGTTGAAAAAGACAAGAGGACCGAGCAGATGTCATAGCCATTGGACAGGCTGTTGGGCACAACAGTAAGAAAATACAGTTCAAACTGGGAAGATCATAGCCAGATAAAAAGCATTCATATATATTAATTCTACCTATAGATATTATCACCATTCAACTATTGATCAGTTGATGAAATTAGCCACATCTCTTTCCTGAACCCCATTATGAATTTTCTCTTCTTGCTATCATTCCCCCCTGCTTGGGAAATATTCACACTGGAATGCTTTGGAATCTCATAACTCAGACTTCTGGCTTACAGAATCTATTATGTTTCCTGCCAGAACCTTATGTACTCACCAACTAGACCAAATCAAGTATGATGTATTATACAACTAATGTAAAAGCCATCACACATTTAACTCAAGAATCTATTTTCAGCACCAGAATTGAGTTCACAGTTCTTTAATCCACAAAACTATTTTCCTCTATAGCATTCTTAATTTCAGTGGTCCACTTTGGGATGGAGGAGCCTTTTCATATATATTCAGGACCCTTTGCTTATCTACTGCAAATCAACCAAGGTGTACCAGTAGTTCCTATTCCCTCTGCTCACCATTGATATAGCCATATGTTAACTATTTATATATTTGTACCCTACGTATACAATTCAGTATTTAAAAACAACAACAACAAGAAGAAGAAGAAGCTAGGTGAAAGCAAGGCCAACTTAAAGTCAGTGAGCTCTACTTCCAATTAATGACCTAATCCTTAGGCTTTAGTCAAGTTTTCCCATAAGCATGTTCTTTGAAGGATTATAATTAAGGAGTTTCCTTTTGTCTTTAGTGATTGTTGTCTATGTTCTTTTTTGCTCCCTGTTCTTTTTGACCTTATGTCAGGATTCCATAAAATTCCTGGTGCAAAAAAGCCAACAACTAAATCCAATGAACAGCCCTATAGTTGGCACAGCAGCTCAAACAACTGATCTAACTGGTAATAATGTCAATATCTTTGTGCAGCTAGCATTGGACCTGAAGCCAACTCACTGCTGCTGGAGCAACTATCATTGGGACAACATTTATATAGAGAAGAAGCAAGGATTTTGAGGTCGCTGAATTTTTCCTAACTGCACAGCAAAGTTCATTCCAAGGATGAAAGTATGCATTTTACATTCCTTAATTCAGTCATCAATTCAAATGGAAACTGCAGCCAAGAAATTCAAAGAACGGCTAGAAGGTCATCAATGAAGGAACTAGAAAAGATCATAAGATCTAAGGACATTTCACTGGAGACCAAGGCCAAGATCGTTCACACTATTGTATTCCTGATCACTGTGTATGGGTGTGGAAGCTGGGCAACCAAGAAAGCTGCCAGGAAGAAAACTGATGCCTTTGAATCATGGTGCTGGAGGAGAGATTTGCAAATACCCTGAACAGACAAGAAAGACAAAAGAGTAAGTCCTAGATCAAATCAAGCCAGAGCGCTCCCTAGAAGTAGAAATGACAGAACTGGTCCTGCTGTACATCAGGCACATCATGAGAGGACAAAAATCCCCGGGAAGAAAAGTTGAAGGCAGGGGAAAAAAAACAACAACAGAATACCAGAGAGAGGGGGAGAGAGTTGTATTGGCTGCAACGATTTAGAAGAGCTGAGCAGCACTGTCATGGATAGGACATTTTGGAAGGCTGTCATTCACAGCAGTAGTATAAGAGACAATTTGGCAGCACATAGCAGCAGTAGCAGCAGCAACAACAATGCATTCTGAACAGGAAAAAAATATTTCCAACAATGTGAGAATACAGTCTCCCTATTTACTAAGGCATGGTAGTCTCAGTGCATTTTAATTGTGCATTTGAAAATGGACGTTTCCTCCCCTCCACACAAAATTGCTCATTTTCTGAATGTTAATGCAAATAGGGTAATACACAGGGCAAATGTTTTGGGAAAAAATTATCTCATATCCAGGGTTGCAAAGACGGGGTGCTCAGATCATTTGTTCATCTGAGTGTATGCAGAAGTCCTGCGCATCTGTCATAACAAAACCAAGCCTCCCTGCAGCCTGCTACCCGATGGCTCTTGTCTTTATACAGTTAAAAATACTACTGCCATGACTTCACTGGTGGCTGGTCAGGGCAAGGTGGGTAGTGTGGCCCTGCTGATGGTGGTGAGATGTTGAAGATGGCAAGGCATGCATCGTCACGCAGCCACACTTTTTGAGGCAGCTACACTTGGGGTGCCTTCAGATGTCCACCAAGCTACCTCCATCTCCTGATAGTTACTTTTTTTCTGAACATTAAAACAAACATGGAGAGACCAACAGGCTATAAATTGAAGTGCATCATTTGGCATGTGTAGTAGGTTTGGTGTTTTGGAGCTGAGATTGTATGTCTGTTTTGTACTAGGTTCTTGGGGAAGTTGCTTTTCTTTTAGTTCCCTGGTCTGTCTGTCGGGAAATGTGTGTTTTATGAATGGCCACCCTTACCAAGCAAGTTTAGTTTGTGAATGGGCAAGACCCAACTCCATGGCAGCCATTTTGTGAGAGTGTGCATAACACTTTCTCTAGTTTTCAAATGTGTCCATCAACCCAAAGAAGTGGAGTTGAAATACAGTTTTACAGGATTATTAATGAAAGGGCCACAAATAAATAAATAAATAAATAAATAAATAAATAAATAAATAAAGGCTCATGCTGCCAAAGAAGCAGACTCCAGTCCATGGAAATTAATAAATTTGCTAGTGTTTAATGCCTTAAAGGACTGTTATTATCGCAACACCCACTATATATAGGATGCTATTTGTGTGCTCATTAGTTTTAAGTTGATATTGTTATTTGTACTGTGATGGCAGGATTAAGTTGTTGATTTAATTTGGATTGAGTTATTAGTTCTTTGACTATTGGACCCTTGCCCGTCTTGGGTCATCAGGAGGTGTGGGCTACGGAATCATCAGTATGCTGATGATATCCAGCTCTACCTCTCGTTTTCCACCAATCCAGGTGAGGCAGTGGCTGTGCTGAACCGGTGCCGGTGCCTGGCCGAGGTAATGGGCTGGATGAGGGCCAATAAACTGAAGCTCAATCCAGACAAGATGGAGGTCCTGTTGGTTGGTGGATCGAGCTTCGGAGACGGTGAATTGAACCTAGTTCTGAATGGGGTTGCACTCCCTCTTAGGGACAAGGTCCGCAGCTTGGGAGTGCTCCTCGACCCAGAGCTTTCATTGGAAGCTCAGGTGAAAGCAGTGGTGAGGAGCATTTTCCTTCAGCTTCGGCTGATCCATCAGCTGTGCCCCTACCTGGAGTACGACTGCCTGGCAACAGTGACACACGCGTTGGTGACTTCCCGACTTGACTTCTGTAACATGCTCTACGTGGGGCTACCCTTGAAAACGGTCCAGATACTTCAGTTGGTTCAAAATAGAGCTGCCAGGCTGCTGACGGGGACTGGGTGTTATATTCACATGACTCCAGTCCTCCGTCAGCTTCACTGGCTTCCCATTGAAGTTCGGGCCCAATTCAAGGTGTTGGTGATGACCTATAAAGCCCTAAACGGCATGGGTCCTGGCTACCTGAAGGAGCGCTTACATCCATATACGCCCGCCCGCCCCCTGAGATCTGTGGGAGAGGCCCTTCTCCGGGAACCCTCTGTGAAGGAAATTAGGAGGGTAGGTACTTGGAGGAGGGCTTTCTCTGAGGTGGCGCCCAATCTATGGAATGAGCTCCCCAGAGAGGCCCGCCTGGCGCCGTCGTTATTTGTTTTTCGGCGCCAGGTGAAGACCCTTTTATTCAAACGTCATTTTAATTGCTAATATTATTTCCTTATTTTATTCTTTGGCCAGGGCAACTTATTTTATATTGTAATTTGTTTTATATTTTTAATGTATTATATTTTAATGTTTTGTGAGCCACCCCGAGGCTTCGGCAAATGGGGCAGCATAGAAATTTTCTAAATAAATAAATAAATAAACAAACAAACATACTTACTTGATTGGAATATGTTTTAAACTGTCCAAAGAGCTCCAGCTATTGGGAGGTATAGAAATTTAATAATATTAATAAGTAACATTTATTCATTTCAGTGAAATTGCTTTTCTTAAAAGCTCTTTGTATTGGATTTTAGTGGGTCTTATGTGATGTGTTTAGAGTCAGTCATTTTATATCTTTGTCAGGAATCTCTTTTTTAATCAAAAAGATAAGAAGAGGTGAATAAAGTATCATACAAGATGAATATATAAATACACATATATTTAAACTTATATAGATTGTTACATTTTAGGTAAATTATGCATCATTTTAGGGACTTACAGTGCAGTTGTCTACATATCTACTCAAAAGAATATTGATATGACCTCAATAGTGCATATTCCTAAGGAAATGAGTATAGGACGGCAGTGTTAGGATGCAAATTTAGGTATGTTTAGAGAGAAAAAGATGTAGAATGCTGACTGGAATGCCAAGTGTTGTAGGACTATTTCTGTCCAAACATGCATAGGATCTCTCCTTAAATTTCTGTTTCTCTGGATGTAGTAGTACTTGCTAGATTAAAAGCAAAGCAATTTCAGACAGACAGACAGAAAGCTTCTTCAGAATAGCAGTGCAATCTATTTGAATTTATATTCCATTTCCCTATACAGATTTCTAAAAGGAAGGCTTTGTTGTTTGGATTGTTAACGTGAAGATGGAGGCAGGAGGCTCCAATCATGTTTCAAGGGGAAAGTAGCTTCCCAGATTGGACTAAATAAATGGAAGACAATCATGTACCTGTAGTGATCTGAATAGTTCCCGATACTCTCTTTTATGGGAGATGATAAGGGATGTCTTCTTGGAAAGCTGGCAGAGAAAAGCACTACCAATAAGCAAAGCCACAAACTCTCTCAAAGATGGGGCTGAGAACTGCCGTCGCTTGTGCCAAAGAGATGCAAGGGCCAGCATTTTGGTGAGTCTGTGGGAAAGAAGGACATTTAAATATTAACTTCCTTAATTTTGACCCCAAAGCCCCTTGTTTTCAGTGAGATCACTTTGTTAATCACTGAGCTAAAAGTAAGGCAGCTCACCTTTGCTGAACTTGACTTACTGGAAGAAGCCATCATCCTCCCATTCCTAAGCCACATTTTTCAAAGCCAGTCTCATGTTCAAAATATTCAACTTGTGTTGACTTGACTATCTCAAGAAAGATATGAATGGCTCTGCTGTTATGTGCAAGTACTTAGCAGCTGCTCCTGTTTGAATTTCTGGTCACTACACACAGGCAGATAAAGGGAGGGGGAACTCTCAGAAATCCCCTGCAACCTGAGACCCACAAAGATGATAGGTACAACTCATGGGCAATATATGATCGACACTGTGATCAACTCAACTGGCAGCCTTACAGTCCCTTCCCAGTGAGGTTAAATTCTGCTTAAATGCCAACAGTTTCCCCTAAGTTGCAGTTCCTCAGCTATGAATCACTAAGGCCAAACCCATTAAGTCCATCAGTCCCATTTGTTGTGCTTTTGGAAGTTTCTGAACAGCTGCCTCGTTCCATTGCCAGATCCTGCCTGGAAATATGGCCACCTTTGACTTCATTTCTAAAAAGGAGAGAAAAGGAGAACACATGAAAAGAACAACCATGTGGGGTTTATTCTCCCTCTGTCTGAGGCACACTTGGGTTAATTATAGGAGCAGACCAAATAACTAAACAAATAACACAGGGATTTCTCTTACAGACAAGCTCAGGGTTCTTAGCTAGGGCGATTTCAGGCACTAGTGAGACTCAAGCTGCAAGCAAATGCACATTCCCCGTGCGAGAGCCTTGGCAATCACACCAAGTCCACTTTATCTGACCGAGCATCCCATATAGTAAGGAACTCTTCAGTCAGGCTAGTCTTGCAGAGCCAGACAAGTAGCCCAAGAGCTTGTTGGAGCCAGATTAGAGGCATCATTGGTGACAATCGGTGCCTACATGTGAGGGCAATGAAGCATTTATACTGAGTTCCCACACTGTGTTTGATCTGGCCACTCCGCCGGTGCTGCTGAGAGCCCTCCCTCACAAAGCCCCCTCCTCCTCCAGCTGTTTCCGTGAGCAGCCATTCCAGCAAGGCTGTATTAAGGGGAATCAGAGGGAGGGCTGGACCATTCCCCTGCCCTGGCTGCAAGGATGCTCTCTCCTCTTCCACCCCATTTTGTTTTTCTTAACTTGTCATGTCCTTTGAGAAAACCTGCAAACAGGGACTATCTTGATTAATTATTGCATGTAAGCTGCGTTGGGAGCCTTTTTTGGCTGAGGAGTGGCATAAAAATACTTCAGTCAAACAAGCAAATAAAAGAAGAGATTATGCTGTTAATTATTTACACTGATAGAGTATCCCGTACTTGGCAAACCCGGTAAGTCTCTTCTATCAGGCAGCCTGTCAGTCACAACTCTGCTGTGAAAAGTAGGCAAGAGAGGTATAACACTGGTCTTTCCTGCCTGCTGCTACCCTTGAGGAATTTTCCTGTTACTCCTGGTGTATTACTCCCAGGAATAACAGGAAAACTATGTTGTTGCTCTGTAAACTGCCAGGTCCAGTTCTCTTGAGTACTGACCTCCACTAAGCCACATGAGATACAAAACAATGCATTTATTAAATAACAGCTGTATTCCTTCAAGCAAGAACAACAGCAGCAATAACCAGAACACATCAACTGCAAAAGTCCAATATGTAAATGTTTTTTGCAAAACATTGGCGATCTAACCAATGTCCAAGAATTAGAGACTAGTATATTAAGAAGTGAGATGTTGCAGTTCTAAGTACATAAACTTGAATTCAGAGAGCTAGCCAGGTCTTGGCCGGACTTGAAAAGCAATGGGAGTGGTTTTAAGTCAACTAATGATAATGATTGATAACCCAATCTGGTCAGTAAAGGAAATGTCGGCATGTGTTGGCTGTTTAATACAATGCTGCTTATGGTGATCTCTTTCTTCCTTTGGAAAAATAACATTTTTAAAATCAATAAAAATACACAAAGAACAGTCCAAGGCTTTTGTTATCACCTTGTCTGATACCTAATGATGGTAGAAATAATAAAAAATAATAAAAAATATTTTCCTCACTAAAAAAATAATAATAAAAAATAAGGCTAAATGGCAACTTTATTTCTTATCTAGGTTCTTCTTTCATAGTTGTGAGTCTGAGTAGTGCTCTGATATGGCCTCATATATCTCTTTCTTCCCTGTACAGCAACCTAATGAAAGAGGTCGCATATCTGAAGTCATTTCCATTCCACTGAAGAACTTTGGAGTATGGTAGTCCTTCCATGAAAAGACACTAATACTTTGAGAAAAAAGTGGAGCTAGCTGCAGCTTTAGTTCAAGCATAGTAGACTTTTCTAATAAAGAAATGCAATTGTCTTGGAACATGTTAAAGTTTGTTTTGGTGACATTGGCAGTAACCCCTTCATTAAATAATGGCCAAGCTGAACATTTCCAGTTAATTGTAATCTGTTGACAGTGTGGGTTAGGATAAATAATAGCAAAGGGCAACTCTTTAGGGATCACTTTTTAGGCCACTCAAGTAACCACACATGGAATCATATTTTGAAATATGTGCAATTCACAGTACTAATGGATTGATGGCTTGTGTGCTTGATTTTTATAATGCCCAATAGCCCAGGCTCTCTGAGTGGCTAACAAATGTTAAAATTAAACTAACATTTAAAAGACACACAGAGAGACAAATTAATTTCAAGAAAAAATCCATAACTACAGTTGCACCTGCAGTTGCAATTGCAGCATAGAAGCTGTTGGGAGTGTGAAGGGCGGCTGCTCTTGCAGCACATTCTCAGGACTGAGAGGAGGAGCAGGGGAGGCCTTGGAATGTGGGCCAACTCCAGATGTTGAGACCCAAGAAGCTTATTTCAAGGCCAGACTCCCAGGTGCTCAGGTAGCCTCTGTGAATAACCAAGATGTACAGCTATTGGGAGGGAGCTACTTTCTCTACTCGGATTTTTTTCTTGGTTGTATTAATTTTATTTTATTAATCCTAATACACTTGAGTATTTTTTTCATTTCACCTGAGTTGTACTTGTGGGTTTTTTTTCCTTTTCAGTTTGACTTTTGCTGTTGATTTCAGTGAGGTACCCAGGCAGTGTTCTGCTGCCTCTGATTTTTGCATTTTGTGCCTGGAGCACATGTTGGGTAGGTTGTTGCAGGGAAGGCAGCAGACAAATACACAGAGCCAGCACTAGGTTATAGCTTCGTTGATTAAACCTTACTATGCCATGGAGTGGAGATGGATCCAGCAAGTCTGCTGCTCAAGTCATTCCCCATCCAGCAAGCCTGCATGTTTGGTGGCCCCCAGTGGGGCGGGAGGCTTCCTGGAGACAGAGTGATTATGCTGTGGTGTGTGCCAAGCATGTGTTTCCCGGCTCCCTGGCCATGATGCCAGCATGCCAGCCCCAAGGTATGCTGCAGCTCCATACCCCAGGATCTCTCCATCCCTTCCTGTTTGATCCACCCCTTGTCATCTGCCTCGAAGGCTGAGACATCGCTGCTCAGCAAACTTCTATTGCTGTTATTGCTCTATTGCTGTTATTGCTAAAACACTTTGATATGCAGCAGGTTGAATCCCTTTCCAGCCCCATCAACCAACAGCTGACTGATGTCCGCAGGAAGAAGCAATGCGTCACACCAGCGGTGCCTGTGAGAAGAAGTCACTGGGCCTCCATTCACTGTAAGTGTCTGTAGCACAGCCCAGAGGGAAGACTTCCTTCCTGGCAGTCCTGCCCCCATGAGTGCAGGCGGTGCCACTGCTGGAGGCACCTCCTGAAGCTGTGTGCAAGACAGGCCCAGCCCTTTCATTCACTGTGTTATCAGCCTCTTGGCTATTTGGCCATCTCTTTTCTTGCCACAGCCCCCATGCCACTGTACAAATGGCTCAGTCAAGCTACCTGGGGACTTGAGCTTCCATCCACGTGGCAAGGCGTTTCCTGGCACTCTACTACAGCCTCTTCGGCTTCATTACCACACATGCACAGTTGGAGAAGCAGCTTGTTATTGCAAGTGCCATGAATTGTTACCTGAAGTTTTACAAGATCCATTTCTGCTTCTTGAAAAGGCACTTGGCAGCAGGACACAAAAACAGAGGCCACGGAACAGGAAGGGAGGAAGCATGCATTATTGATACGACATGTGAAGCACACAGCATCGGTGATAGGTAATTATATTTTAGTCAGATCGCTTACCTGTATTACGTTAAATGAAACTGAACATCCTCTTCAGGAGATGATTTGAAGGTAGTTTTTCACTTTATTATACCACAGCAGTGTGTAGTTCTTGCTTCGCCTAATACTTCAGGTGAGTAAAAATAAGATGAGGACTTCACATTTGTTAAATATGTAGAATATTATTTACAAAAGTATCCAAAAATGGAAAGTTCCTATTTCAGGTATGCAAATAGAGCACAGCTTATGTTACCAATCTACTGATGACATGTATAAGAAGGCTTAGAAGAACCAGAGAATTAAAATAGGGAAGAATCATACACTGCTGAAGACCTCTTTGTATCCCAACTTGCAGAATCATCATATTTCTAATATAAAGCAGATGAACCCTGTGCTGCATCTTAAGTTCAGAACTTTGAAGAAATAGCAAAATCTTTTCCACTGCTATTTCAAATATTTACATCATGCCTTTTATTGAGATAGTAAGTCTTCTGCTAAAGCATCACATGCGACATTCTGTTTCCTGTAGAAGCATTTAGCAGTACAATTCAGAAGTGATTTTAAAAATTCATTTTTTTCAAATGAATGGTTCATGAAGGGTTCTATGAGACAGCTGCACTTTTTGACCAGCTAACAGTCACCAAAGTCTCCTGGACAGTGCAGTGGTACAGAGATCAAGACTTCTGCTCATTTGGTTAGTGAAAAGGTTGTGTCAGCTCTGACCACATAACTGAAGAGCCTGCAGTCCTGGCCTGTGTCACCAGAACCTGATTAGAGGAATGGGGAGGAGTCCGTCAGTCACTCTGAACTGTGTTCACTGGGATATCTTGTGCAGGATCAAGCTCAATTAGAGGGGGAAGGATTAGAGGGGAATAGCCTTGGTCAAGAAGGATCCCATCCTCCTGGTCAGATACTCCATCCAACTGTTAACTTTGACTATGTACCAGGTATTAGACATAGCATTTGGGTGGCCCTTTCAGAATCTGGCTCTCAGCTGTTCACTGGACTACCTTTCAGGCTTGGCCCTGGTTTAGGAAGCAAGCTGAGTTGAGGGGAAGTCCACAAACACTTGATTGAACAACCGGGAACCTTCTTCCACAGCACATACAGCACAAAGGCCAGGAGTCACATGCACAGAAAATGGATGCCACCTGTGCAGCATTCACTCATAGCTCAACTTCTGGTGGGTGCCACACAAACATTCAGTGTGCTCAGTGCCAAGCTGGCCTCATGGCAGTGAGAAACTGCCATGGAGGACGACTGACTAGCCACAGTGACGCAGGCATTGGTTACTTCCCGGTTGGATTTCTGTAACGTGCTCTATGTGGGGCTGCCCTTGAAGACAGTCCGGATACTTCAGATGGTGCAAAATAGAGCAGCCAGGTTGCTGACGAGGACTGGGTGTTGTTCTCATATAACCCCAGTCCTCTACCAGCTTCACTGGCTTCCCATTGAAGTCCGGGCTAAATTCAAAGTGCTGGTATCACTTATAAAGCCCTTAACGGCTTGGGACCTGGATACCTAAAGGAACACCTGCGGCCATATTTGCCCTTCCACCCCTTGAGATCTGCAGCAGAGGCAATCCTGCCATGAGAAATATCAGGAAGCAAAGTACCTGGAGGAGGGCTTTCTCTGCAGTGGCACCCCATCTGTGGAATGCGCTCCCCAGAGAGGTCCACCTGGCGCCATCATTATTTGTTTTTTGGAGCCAGGCCAAGACCTTTTTATTCAAACAGTATTTTAATAATTTTTAATATTTATAGATTTGAATTGTGCAGCCAGTGTGTTTCCGGGTTTTAATTGTAATTGTAATTGTAATTGTTTTATTTATTTATTTCTGTGAGCAGTCCCAAGGCTATGTAGCAAGGGGACGGCATATAAAAACTTTAAATAAATAAATAAATAAATAATAAACTGAGCTAGGTCTGGGGAGGTGAGCTGAGAGAATCCAACAGCCCTCAAAGGCCGTTTGTGAGAAATTTCCAAAACTTTTTGCAGACAGAACACCTGTATTTGTGTTGACTTGGATGCTGTTGTATTGCCAGAGTCTGAGATGGATAGAGCTAGTGCACTTCTAGTCATGTTATGGGTACCTTTTAGCTTGTGCAACCTGAGGCCATGGACAAACCGCTTGGAAGACTGAGGCAGCTTGCTCTTTAGGCCCTTGTCCACTCTAGTTTGTAAATTATTTGACAATATTTGAGCTGGGCTGGGTAGTTCCTTCACCTACTGCTTTGTTGACAGATACGGATGCTTCCACAGATTTGAAAGAAGCAGTGGTGAGCACCTTGTTGCAGAAACCAAAATTAGATCCTAAGAATAATAACACAATTATCATTCCATTTTTACAATTTTCCAAATTTTACCATGCATTTCTCCAAACAAAAGAGGTGTACAAAAATGCATATCTTCAGACAGCTGCATCCACAAATGTGCATTTTAAGAAAATGAGGAAAAAATGCTTGCCAAACAAAGCATATAATAAAGTGCCGACAAACATTCGTAAAATGCTTCAAATGCACAAAAATGCTGACACGTTTCAGTGCAGATTTTTTTTTTAAAGATAACAAGCTGGTGCAGCAGGGGAATGGAACATGTTTGTGCTTGAACAAGAATGTAATGTTACAGGAAGTGAAACAGACACATTTATCTATTTCCCAAAATCTTTGTTTAAAATTGGAGCACTGGGCTCTCCCACACTAGAGACATTCAAAAAGAAACTGGAAGTCATCTGAGTGAGATGGTGGAACTTGGTGTCCTGCAACAGCGGGGAGTTGGGCCCAATGGTCTTCATGACCCCTTCCAACTCTACTATTCTATGATTCTATGATGTCTCACCTGCCAGTCACAAATCCACTATATTTCCTCCCGTCCTCTGCTGCCCACAGGAAAGGGATTTTGATGAACTAGCAATTAACATTTTTCATTGAGCTGAGATTACACATTATAGTGGATGAGGGTCCATTCTTTTCCATCAGGAATAAGGAACTTCTGTCAGCCCAAGGACCAAATGCAATTTTGGAGGCATTCCCAGAGGCCACATTGTGATTTTGTGATCTCTCTGTTCAGTATTTCCATCCATGACTGCTCCCAGCCTTCCTGGAATGGTAGTTCCCTACCCTGGATAAAGCTGTGCTCTCTGTTCCTAAATACATTTCTGAGATGTGAATATACAATCAATGAATCTAGGAACCAGTGCAAGACATTGTTCTTTTTAATTCAATTGTCAGCATATCCTAGCAACATTTAGTTAAAAAAATGTCTGAGTTCAGGGGAAGTTACTGCCCTGTACATGCTGGTAAGATAGCATCCTTCACTGGACTGTACCATATGATGCTGCCTTCTATTGACTCTGATCATTGTTGTAAGCCGCCCAGAGGCTTTGGCGAATGGGGCGGCATAAAAATGTTTTAATAAAATAAATAAATAAATCATTGGTCTATCTAATCCAGGAGTGTCTTGTCTGGAAGCAGTGGCACTCAAGGGCCTCATCCAGAGGTGTTTCCAAGACTAGTTTTAGTGCAAATGTAGAAATGCCAATGATTGAGTTAGGACCTTCCACTCTGAAAGCATGTGTTTCACCATAGAGCCAGAACCCATAGCTACCTCCAGTTTGTACCCTCCTTCTGTGTTCCAAGCTCATAAAAATATGAAAGGTAATAAATTACCCCCCTGCAACTGGAACATATCTTCTTAGGGCAAACATTGCTGCCTATTGCTGTACCTGCTTATTGTAAGTTTATTGAATTAGGGAGTAACTAACTAACCAGGGGCATGAACACAGCTAAGTGTGTGAGTGTAGAAAGAGTGGGAGGGATGTTATATTGATATTCACACACTTTTCTTCTGGATCTTCATCTTCAATCAATATTGGTGGAGATGCACTATGTGGTTAAATAACTCCAACATTTGTGGTTATAACTAGTGTCAGTCTGTTTGCTGTGGGCTGTGGATTCTGTGGTAAAAATCACAGTTATCTTCTCTGCTAGCAATTAATTTAATAAGCATTTGTTTTCTACTTTCCCTTTTTATTTTCTGTTACTAACATTTTTTAAGCTGGTATAGGACCTGAGTTTGCTCTCTTTTTATAAAAGCTAGTGAATGGACAGAGCTTTGCCTACCCTGGAGTAGCCTTTAGTTTGTTAGAATGAAGCCTTCAAGCAAAGTTAGCAGCTGTCAAGAATTGGACACATTGTGCCTGCCACACCTGGGTGAAGCTGGCACCCCTAAGTATGGTCCCTTCCCTCTAGCTTCAAATGATATCAACTGTAAAGCTAGATGGTGAAGTCTGCCACCTAGTGACTGGAGGTGGTACTGAAGGCTTCAAGTTCACATCTGATCTCATAAATGCCATGTGTGTTTTATTGATGACAGGCTAACATGTGTATACTGATCCTATGTAAAAGTAATTCCATTGAGTTCAATGGAACCTACCCCAGAGAAATTGCAGATGGGCTTGCAGCCTTAAAATAGGAGAATGAGAGTGGGACAACCAGATCCTGTTATTTAATGTTGTGTGCCCAGTTGCAACAGCTCAGGTTCTGTAAGAAATCAAAATGTTTCACAGTTTCCCCTGATGCACTAACCTGCTCGTCACTCTCAGAACTGCAGAATGAGGCTGCAAATAGGGCTAACCAGAATTTCACCAATTCTTCATTTCCTACCCCCCTCAACCTTCCATTACGGGGCTGGGAAGTCTGCAGAAGGGGGCTGCACTCTACTGAGATCCCTGATTACATGGAAGATGCCTTCTGCTTGAATATACACAGACACCCAGTCCAAGGTAAGAACCGATACACATGGAGACATTTGGGGTGTGGGCAGTGCATTTGCTGCCACCATGTATTACTGGCTCCTGTTCAGGCAAATGCCAGAACACGATTAGTAAGAGATGTGGAATTATCCCAGACAAGGCAGTGTCAAGCTTAAGCACCTTGTCTGACACATTTCATCCAAAGGAGTCATCAGTAATACAAAATCCAGGGTCATGCAAGGTGTCAAAGGAAAGTGAACTGATCAGACTAGGTAGGCAGAGATGCGGAGAACAGGCAGAGCTGAAGAAAGTGTTTACCACCTTCCTTCTTCCTGTGGCAGGAAGCAGCAAGCTCGTGATAAGCCCCACAAGGCAGGCGCAAACTGAACAGGATAAATGCCTCACCCATTTCTTTACAAGCTGGCAGCTAAGAGTTCCAAGGAGACAAAACAGCAAGGAGCAGACTAGCGAGACAGGTAGACCTGCACATGAAAAATGAGCAGCGACAGTAACACAGTGGAATTGGCTTGCAAAGCTCATTTTGTCTCTCCTCTGTCAAAGTAACATGTTTTCAAGTATCTCTCTAGAGGATTCCTTTGTGAGTGTAAGGCCTTGTTAGTGTGTTTATGCATTATATCTTCAGACTACCCAAAAACCAAAGCTCTCTGGACAATGCACAGGTAGCTCAGAAACATAAAATACAAAGGCACAATAAAACATTGATAATGAAATAGCACAAAATAAAACCTGCAACAAGGGTAAAAATGCTACAGCACATAATAAAACAAAAGCAGCAAAGTAGAACAGTGCAAAGCATTATAACAGGGATTTTTTTAAGTACCTGTGAGAATTAAAAGACCTTTGACTGGTGCCATAAACCATAGCAAAGGGACCAGGTAGCCCTCTCTGGATTAATTTCACAGATGGGGAGCCACCACTGAAAAGATTCTTGCTCTAGTAGCCAGGCATCTTGCCTTATTTGTTGGGGGCACCAATACAAAACGTCATTTGAAGATCTTAGTGTCCCCAGACCTAAGTAGATGTGGGAGGAAAAAGTCTTCAGGAAAATTTGCTCTAAGCTCTTTAGAGCATTTGAATGGGGTCTGGAACCAGATTCAGCCAGTACAAATGGAAAACGTTGCCATTATATGTCAACAGATTGGCAATATATGATCATTTTTGTCAGTATCAATTTTCTGAATAAGCAAGGCATAAAACAAAGCAACATTATACTCCCTCGCTGCATATTTAAAAAACAAAATCCACTTTCCAACTTTTTCATAATTGCCTCTTAAGAACACAGAAAAAAAGAAATTTTCTCACTTTCCTCTTATATGACTAAAAGGTAAATAGCAGAGGCTCTGTTAGTTTTTCCCCTAAAAGGGAAGCTGGATATTAGACTGGGGTTTTATTTGCCAAAAGCAAATGTGCCAGATGATGTGATAACAAAAGCAAAAAAAGAAATCTACAAGACAGCAGTTGTCAGAGGTTCCCTTCTCTAGCCAAATGCAGGTGCAAATGCTCTGCTTTTCCTTCTGCATTAGTCTGAACAGGAATCTGGAGCTACTTGCTAACAACATCTGGAATATGCTGTCCGAGCCTGAGACATATCTGCCTTCCCAGTTTTTCTAGTATTAGAGGCAAGATTTTGTCAAACACAGGACAATGCACCCAATACTGATTCAGTTCACAGAACATGATAACCCTCATTCAAGGACTAAATATGGGTTGAGCATGAGTTACTGTATTGTCTGAACCCAGCTGCATTAAGAAGCCATGGCACGTTAACCCCAAACATTAACCAGTGGAGAGAACCTGTGGTTTGTTGTTAGATTGTGATCTATGGGTTACTCACCATGATTGTTACCTTGGCTGGCTTCAGACTATACAATAACCCACATTTCAACAACAGCCCATAATTCAATGACAACCCACACTCGAAGAATAGTAATTAATGTTCTAGTCCTTTCCTATTGTTTCTAGCCCATAACCCAGCAGATTGCCTAAGCCGTTGAAAGGAAATTTGACAGTGAAAGCCCTTCACAATATGTAGACTTCGCATCTGAATGTCTGCCTGCCACATAACAGCACAGAAACTGAAGTCAACAAAATATAGTATGCATTGTTTGACCCATTTCTCCCAAAAGTATCCCATTATTAGTCTTTAAATTATATCTCATATGTATTCAAGTTGTACTTTCAGTGTGAGGAGACTGTCCTCCGAGGAAAACTATTTTATTATTTTCTCTCCCCTTCTAATATTTGGAGGGGAGGAAGGCAGAAGATGAAAGGAATATTCCTTTCCATGATATAGTTCTTAGGTCTAATGTTGCTGGCACAAGGCTGTCAGCTTCAGAACTAGCTATGTAGTTGCCCCAGTAAGAGCAATTTGTTCACAGGCAGTAAGCAGGTACTAAGACTTATGACCTAAGCTTAGATTCCAAAGAAAATGTTTTGGGGGAATATTCTGTGAAACTGTTCTTTTTCTTGCCCTCTACTGTCTTCCACATTGCAGAATTTTCTCTAAATATTCTTGAAGGCATTGTAGAAGATGCAAAAAGGTGGCCAGACTACCAGCACATGGCAGCAATATAAACATACATATATACTTATATCAGAGTGGAATTAAAAAGGAGGCACATTTCTGCCCCACTGCTTTCCACACAGAAATTGTCAAATTTACCTCGTCCCAGAGAAATATGGTAAAATGATTCTCTCTGTGTCTAGGAATGGACAAATCTGTCAAATTGTTCTCAGTGGCACTGTCAGTTCCTTGAGGTCAACCTTCTTTGACTCCATTTCTGTTTGAGCTTTGAATTTGGATTTATTTGTGTCCAGGAAGTATGAATAGGGTAAATCCATTAAAAACTTACTTGAACAAAATTTTCACACATATGAACAACCTGCCCATAAGTAGAATGGAGGATTTCAAAAGGCAATTTGCTCACAGTTGTAATCATGCCATGCCCTGAAAAAGTTGACTTACTAAGAAACCAAGGATTAAATTAAAAATGCTCCAGGAGACTAAAGGGAATGGGGGTTTGGGTCTTCCTGATTGGATGTTGTATTATCAAGCTTCTGTTTTAACGTGGCTAAAAGAATGGATAACTTTAAGAAATAAGAGAATTCTGTATCTCGAAGGGCATGATTTGCAGATGGGTTGGCACGCTTATATGTGGTATGAAAAGTGTAAGGGACATGGTTGTTTCTTTAATCATTATATTAGAAAATAATTAATGTCAGTGTGGGAAAAGTTAAAGATAAAACTGTATACTAAATTACCAAGATGGCTTTCGCCTATGGAAGCTCTTGTATATCCAAATGCACTGAATTTTGATACGATTGTGAGATAGGATGATATTTTGGATAATGATGGAGGACTGAAATTGAATCAAGAAATACAAGAACAAGGAATTAAAATTTCTTGGTGGCAAAAGGTTCAAATGTAATCGAGATATGCTAAAGACTATAGAATGTGGGGCTTTTATAAGGAGTTAACAGCATTTGACCACGTGATTCTTAAATCAGATGAGAAAATGATTAAAAGATTGTATAACTTTCTCCTGGATAGGAGAATGGAAGATGAACAGGTTAAGGACATTATGATAATGTGGGCATGAAATTTTGGATATAATATTGAGTTAGAGAAATGGCAAAAACTGTGGGAAAGAAATATTAAAGTAACATTAGCAACCTCATACAAAGAAAACCTGTATAAAATGTTTTACAGATGGCATTTGTCGCCAAATAGGTTAGCTAAGATGTTTCCAAAAATATCAAATGGATGTTGGAAATGTAAACACAAACCGGGTACTTTTTATCATATGTGGTAGACCTGTGATAAGGCAAAAAAGTATTGGATTAAAATACACAAATGGCTTGAGGAAATTTTACAAAAACCTCTAACATTTAAACCTGAAGTTTTCTTATTAGACATTGTATCTGATGGTGTTGGTAAACAAGCAATGTATTTGATTCTACATGTAACTACTGCAGCGAGGATTGCATTGCTCAACATTGGAAGAATGAAGAGCCACCTACCGATGAACTGATTCTAAAAAAGATCTTGGACTGTGCCGAAATGGACAGATTGACTTTGTCTCTGAAGGAGAAAGAAGATACAGACTTCAGTCAAACCTGGGACTCTTTTTATTATTGGCTAGAGAAATGGGACTATGCATAGATTTAAATATGTTTATAGTTTAACATAAAAAGAAAAAATGTGGGAGGCTGACCCAGTAGGTCTGATGTTTTTGATGATTGATGACTTTTTAGTTCCTTTTTTGTTAGGTCTATTAAGAATAAAACTTATTCAAAAAAAAAAGTTGACTTACTGTCCTCACTATAGCATACCTATTTGTGCAAATAGTTGTGATAATTGTTGAACTTCCACTAAGCAGTAGTCATAAATACAATATTTCAGAATCAAACCGAAGCATATGAGGATGCAAACTGAAACTAGTAATAATTTGGAATGAAAGTGCCAAAGTATTTTTTTCAAACATAATATAATGGTGGGACAGAGACTTATTAAGGGAAATATACTTGCTACTCAGGAGTACAGCTCTATATTTACTTAATTCCTCAAGTTCTAGATCTAGGATAGAATACAGCAGAAAACTTCTCTGAACTGATGCCCATGGCTTCCTTTGCTGCTGAGACTAGCTCCACAGTTAAGCCTGTTTTTGTCCTTTGATGGTTCCAGTTTCAGAATCACCTGATGATAATTGTACACAGATAGGATTAATTGGCTTACTCCAGATAGAAATGGAGATTTGCCATGTAAGGAACAGAAACTACAGCATGGAAGGGGGAACGTTCTTCTGATGCGCCCATTGTTTTGAGCAGAAGTCCTTTGCCACATCAAAGTGTGCACTGCACAATACCATGCCATGTTTGTAAATCGGCTTCCTAATTCAGTGCCTGTCCTGTACTGCTGCTAATCTAGAGTCAAACAATGTGCTTATTATTATCCCATTACATAGGATAATAAGAGAGACTAATTATCTCAACTGCCAGCCAGGTGCTAGCAGTAAGTCTTCCTATGCCAAGTACCATGTGGTAAAACAGCTAGACTTTTTCATGAGCTCAGACTGTAGCCTGTCAAGCGCTGGCTGTGGGAGCATCGTTTTGTTAAAATGCTGCAGCACCCCAGTAAACACAGTAAAGTGGAGGTGTGCAAGGCTGTTGTACACAAAGGCACAGTGTAATGACAGGTGACTGGATATGTTGCCAATGGGTGCATTTGAAATGTAAATAGTTTCCGGTGATAACATGCACCCTTCTACCATCAGCCTGTCAAGACAATCCATCAAATATGGGTCAACCCAGGCATCATGGCAGTACCTTTAAACATCCAGCACAGCGATGGAAGAGGCACTCCCTTCGCACAGTTCCCTCGCTGCTTCAACCACTCATTGTTCTCCATGTCAGAGTGAAAAATCCACTTGATACAGCATTTGCTAGAAAATGGCGGGTAGGGCGGGAGAGACTGATGGAGGCTTTGTACGTGGCATGAAATGGGCGACTCATTTCTTTCTGCTTCAAAACTTGTAAATGGATAGAGGATCCATGGATGTGTCAGGCAACATCAGTGTATAAGATGCTGCCTGGCTACTCATCAGCTCCAGACAGCCTTACCTATCAGGGATGGTGGTATTTGCAGTCCAGCAACATTTGGAGGGCCACAGGTCCTTCCCAAACCATGCTTTTAAAGGTAGAGGTGCAAGCTCTGCATGGATACCTGGCAATGACAGTCAATCTCTTTAAATAGTTAATTTTGTCCCCAAAGTAAATGCATGCATAACTTCTGCCACTGAATCCTCTTTTGATAGTCAGCATTTCATTAGGTTCTGTCTGCCATGGGTACCAATTTATTTTCTAGGCCTGTTTTCTGCCCTGTATCCAAACTCTGGAATCATTCCAAACCAAAATAGTCAGCTGAGGTGGAGTTCTAAGAGTGATAGTTCTGCAGATTTGAAGGTTTTTGGCATATATATAAATATGTATGTCCATATTCCAGGAGCTGACCTTAAGCCACACCAATATTACTTGCCAGATGTTGCACTGAAATCTGTGGCTCAACTGGCCATGAAAGGCAAAATCAAATAAGTAATTCCTTAAAGATCACAGAGATGGTGCAGAGTCTTGTTTTTTCATCTTAGTTCACCTGGAAAATCATTTCAAAACAGTGCAGTTCAGTTACAATGAAATTCCCAACTTTTCATAACAAAAACAAAGCACAGTGGCTTTGTAATTTCTTCAGCATGGAGCTTGAGTCTGATGACCTTGTATCTCCCTCTGAGAGGGAAAGAAAAGGAAGGGGGACACATCAAACATTCTTCTCTGATGTGCTAACATGCCATGTGGAGGGATGTTAGTTTGCAAGACAGGAGAATTCAACAATATGATTATTTCTCTTGCACCTGAAGTCAAAAGTGGTGCCGTCCAGAATGCCAGCCTCTCCTTCATAATCTGTAGGCCAGGGAGCTTTCCTTAATCTGGTAGCCTCCCTATGTACCTCATCCCTCTGAGCCCCAGGGCTGATGGGAACCACAGTCCGGACACATCCAGAGGGCACTAAGCTTGGGGAATATTAGCACATACACTTGTGATTAGCCTGCATACACAATCTCTGCTGTACTTCCTATATTCCACATTCAAGCTTTGGTAGAAAAGTATCACAATATTTTTAAAAGATGGGTGATCTGCTACCATAAATGAATGAGTGACTTGACAGGAGTGTCACAGTATGGTTTACTACTTCGTGGCCTTGAAGAAATATGTGTTCCTATAGGCAGCCTTAAGCTTGCAATCCTATATTCATGTAAGTGGGAGGAGACCTCACTGAACTCAGGTGGATATAAAGCAGTTATGTGCCAGATTGCAATTTACCTCACTAATTCCATAGATGGTGACAAATCATTAAACTATAGGTGAAATGCCTCATAAATGAATCACTCGGTTGCCTTGCAGCAACATAACATTTCCTTTGCATGCCCAAGATCCCACTTCCAATCCCTGGTATCTCTCACTAGGGTTTAGAAAGACACCTTCCCCTATCTAAAACTTCAGAGAGCAGCTGCTGCCAGTCAGAGTGGGCATAGATAATTCTGAGCCAGAGGCTCCATTGACCTGCCTCTGCACAAGACAGCTCTTAAGTCTCTTTGCCTAGCTCAGTACTAATTTCAGCAGCAGCCAGTGCAAAGATTAGTTTGGAAAGAATCATTTCTAGATTATACTGATTACAAAGGCAGATTTGCAAGGTTTGCCCTAGTTTCTCACACCATGGATTTTAGCCACTGGTCTCTTGGTTCTGAAGGGGGGAAAATGAGAGGAAGGGGTTTCAATTATTTCCTTTTTGTGGGGGGTTAGAAAGGTTCTTGTAAATGACTGATGCAAATGCTGGAAACCCAGTTAAAACAACTGGATAACAGATGGCAAAAGGAAAGTGGTTTACAGTAAAGTGTTACAGAGCAAAAGATCATTTACAAGAAGCAATTACAGAAAGAGCCCTAAGCATCCAAGATCCCATAAAAGGGTAGCTAGGGTGGGCGCACTGCTTTAATGGCATATATATATATATATATATATATATATAGCAAAAATAAAGCCTTTAATTTTATTTTTTTTCCATTTTGAGATTCCCCCCACAACAATCTTTTCAGATTATAAGAGTGCCCATACTAACCCCACCCCCAGCTTTTGATGGCTGTAATTGCAAAAGTTGATGCATTCATGTGCTCGTCATGCTGTCCCTGGACACTGACTTGGCAGTGGGGAAAGTCGAATTCATGTTCTTTATGGTCTTGTTGCTAAACAAAGCACTGAGACGTGCGTTGTATAAAAGGGGAGCACTGCTTTAAAAACACACATGCTAAATAATGCTTTTAAAAATGGGCTGTTTTGCTGGCATCTGTTTTTTAAAATGTTAAAAAAGAAAAAAGACTGTGCAAGCACTTCCACGGTTTGAGATACTATATGGCTGACTTGGCAATGATGCCATACAACCCACTGACTCCTTGCTTTCAAGGATCTTATTTCCCTTGAGGTTATGGGTCACTCAAATACCAAGAAATATGAAGCCTTACAAAGAGATGTAAATACTTATTACAGCTTAAACCGCTAAGGCAACAGACTTTCTTTGATGTCATAGCAGGGAGAAATTGAGCTGCAGAGTTTTGAGGGTGGCGGTGGTCATAGTGGTTGCTGAGTGTGTTTTGCTTTTTAGCATTTGGATCATTTTTCAGCCCTCCAGTCTAATTCCTTATGGGCAGATAAAGGTGCTGTTGTTTTCCAGAAAAAGTTGTAGGAGCTTGTAAAATAACAGGCTTGGTGGGAGAGCCGTCATCAGCAGAATGAATGCTGCTAGACTACTGTCGATATGCTGTAATGCTGAAGGGGTGTCTAGCATTGTGCTTTTGGTTTCCTCCCATCTGCCAGACGCAGCCAGTGTTCTCCAACTGTAGCTGTTCCTCCATATGCTCTGCTGAACATGTCTGAAAACAGTAAATACTTAAGATCCCAAAGAGACACTCCCTTTGAAGGCCCAAGAGAGTCTGTTGCTATGATTGTTAGCAGTATTTTACTCCCGCTAAAATGTTATGGTTATGAACACAGGCCTACATAGGATAAATTTTGGAAGAGATGAGGTGAACTCCAGTGCACGAAACCTTGTGTCAGTCCATGTGCACTGCCTGGAGATGGTGGGACTCTTCTCTTCTCTTCTCTTCTCTTCTCTTCTCTTCTCTTCTCTTCTCTCCTGTGGCAGACTAAAGCAGCCAACCCTCTCCCCAGGCATGGGCTATGGTCTCAATACCCATGGCTACAGCATCAGTGCCATACCCTTTGTTGTATCTCCTACTTCCATGTTAGGAATAGCTGACAGGCTAACCATAAAGTGGCAATCCAGTGTCATGCAGCATATCAAGCACTCAGTTTGAAAATGAGACACCCACATTCAAATTCTTGTTTAGCTCTGAAGTTCATTCAGTACACTGCTATCTCTCTGAAAAAAAATCCCATGGTGTCTGCTGCTTTCTCACTGAAAATGAATGAACCCTGCTTTCTGGCAGACTTTAATTCAATATGAAAATGCATACTGGGAATAATTACTTAGGCATACCTTCTTGTGAGATAAGGTCTGTCATGTTCTAGAACTTTGGTTGATTTCCAGAGAACTAGATGGGGCATTTTTGGAAGAAATATGTTCACTACACAAACTTTATGGATAAGAGTCATGTTGTGGTCATTTCATCCTTAAAGAAAGTACAATGAGAAAAATGTTGGTTCAAATATTCAGGCCAAAGAAGTAAACCACATATATGAAGGAAGGATTGTTCTGTAGTCAGTAGTTGGAATTCCTTTGACCTGGGCATTTATGCTGGCTAATTTCCAATGATTCTCCTTGTATAAACTGTCATGCTGCAGTTGATGAACAATTATTTAGAGTTAAACACTCTCATTTATTATATAGATGGTTTACACAGAGCCTGCCAGATGAGACTTGGGTGACACACTGGGTATGTTCTTACCTGTCTTATTCAGCATAGTAGCCCCTAATGTGGGTTACATTAACCATTCATTCCTTTTCAGCAGAAACCCCATTCTATTATCCTGCTCTGTAGGACACGGAGGGCCCTGTTCTGGAGTTTTTCTTTTACATTGTTCTGTAGGGAAATCCCTTATGTTCTGTGTTCCTCCCCCATACATATTTGAGCCAACTTCACTGGACAGCCTCCATCCATCTAGTGTACACTCCTATACTGCCATGTATGTATTACAAAAAAGAAGGCACATATTTGCATAACATTTGCATATGAGACTGTATGTAATTTATACATGATTACTAAAGTTGAACAGAAATCTGAAATGTCTTAACCTAGCAGGAAAGACTATGACTCAGTGAACCATGTGCCCTCTCAGTCTGCTATTCAGCTGCTCACTGTTGATCGGCAACTTCAAGCTACCCCCCCCCCTTTCCTTTCTAATGATTCTTTATCTTTAGCTTAGATTTGACTGGACAACCCTTCAAATAGAAGATGCCAGCAGACACAGGACCCTTCAAACAGAGAAATGTCCTTTCCAAAGTGTCACACGTGACCACCTTAAAATTGTTCTTAGTCAATGGCTGATAACATGTAAAACTATACAATCAATCAAAACAAAAGCAGTATTCCCAATTGAAATTTTAAATCAGCAAGTCAGTCCTTCTGTGTCCAATGGTCTACAAGCCCAACCACAACAGGAAGATACCCAGTAATAGCATCATGACTCTGAGTCGTGAGAAAGCTCATGTAGCAAGCCGTCCTTCAGAGATATGTGTTGGTGGTCACCAAAACAAAGCAGAAACAAAAACAAAAACTTGAAGACCAAACCCATCCCACCAAAATGTAAAACAAGTCTATGAATATATTAGAGTTGAGGAGGCACATTTTAGGCTTTGTCCAATTGTGTTCGTTTGGGTAAACCACTTCTTAAGTCAAATGGGTGATTTCCTGGCTATGTCCCAAATGGTTAATTAATATTATTCAGTAGCTATTACTTGTCAGCTGCTTATTTAATTCACTCTTTATTGCTTGGGAAAAAGCTTTAAAAACCACTACAGCAAAGGGTGATCCTATCTATTGTATAAATCAGGTAACCACATTTTGAACAGTTGTTCATGGTATGCTGGCCTCTTGCTCCCTACTCTTCAGATTCCTAGATGCAGCTGTTAATATTTTCTCACCCATCTACATAGCCAAGACCACTAGGGCTTATTATTGTTGTGGTTGTCAAGCAAATCATATCTGCTAGTGAAAGACAAAGTGCAGAAATCTGCTGGCTTTAGCAAATACTCTCACCAGGGAACTTACACAAACCCTCTTCATAGTTTGATTTCATTTTTCTCCAGAAGGTTGCCTTTCAGCTGGATGAACTCTTCAGAGGCCTCCCTCATTGCACATGAAATAAAACAGCATATTTTAGGGAGAGGGTACATTATAGTGAGCTGTGTTGCTTAGGAATTTATAACAAGCAATGCAGGTTTCTGCTTCTCTCTCTTTTCCTTCCATGTCAACTCTACTTGCAGAATTTTCAAGTGACTAAAAATATACCATGTTGTGGTGAAGAGCAAAATTAACGTGACTCTATACTTTGCTTCATTTTTTTATCAGTCCTGTAGCCCAAGTGGAAAGGTGGTGTCATAGTCTTTCTGACTCACTCAATAGCACTTTTTATTGTTGTTATTGTTATTGGCTTCAACCCTTGATTTCTCTGAATCTAGAAATGTTCTCCCGAAGGCCCATAGGGAAAATTTGAAGGTATGCAGCAATAAAATAATGGCCTACTCAAGATGTTCCAAGTTCATAAATATGTTTTGACCAACACAATAGTTTTTCAGCATGTAACATATCCCTTGAAAAATATAATTGTTAGCCAAAAGTCTGTTCAATGTGGAAAGTAAATCATTTGGAATTTAGTATTCCAGAGACTACATTAACATAGCTAAAAGGAAATATACCTTGTAGCTAGACATATGGACCAGTTTTGTATCCAAACTATCTTGTATGGTCTGCATATTTTGAGGATTCTTTAATTTAGCTTAAAGACAATGCTAGGTTCTGGAAGAATAAAATCCATCTCTAAAATCTCTTACCAGAAAAGAGACATGGATAAATATAATATATGTAGCTTTATGGAAAGATAAAAGAAGCACTTCTGAAGTTTTCTTGCTGAGTCATGTACACTTATTATTTATTTTATTTATTACAATTATTCATATGCCCTCTTTGATGATAATCTTACCAAGATGGCACTGCATTCTGTAACTATGAGATAAGCATAAAGCAAGAACTAAGAGTACACAAATAGCAGAAAATTCAGGCTCCAAACTATACATTAAGCATATTCTCCTATGGAATTCCAAGCATGCCCAGCCCAGTACCTTAAGTCACATCTTTAACACATGCACGCACACACACACACACACACACACACACACACACACACGCATATATATATATTATTATTATTGTTATTAAGGCATTCGGTATTTAGAAGATGGATGGGCATTTGACAGATGGGCATCTCTGAGGTGTAGGTATGTGTTCTTGGGGCAAATGTATAATCCATGCCATATAAAACACACGCAGTACAGTTCATTCCAGGAAGGGAGCCAAGCCACAGACTGCAGCACCATGCTACGCTTTATGTAATCAAAGGATTAAGCATTTAGTATATCTGTATCTCCATGAGCAACAACTCACACCTTTATTCTGTGCATAGACACATCACACAGACATGCTCTTGATAATTTTGTCACGGTAAAGGCACTTCAGGACATATGGACATGCGATCACGGCCATCTTCCCCACGCACAATCAGACCTTTTCATGGGCACTGATGATGCACTGAACACACTGTCATACCACACACATACTATTGCTCCCTCTCTCTCTTACACTGACATAGAAACACACATGGAGAGAGACTGAGACCTGACTAAAGTGTAGCGTGTCCTATCAGCGGAGACCCCTTTCAGGCATTAGTGTGTGGACAGAGTACATGTACACAGTGGAAGGCTAGTGGGCTCCCCTCTCCATGCAGTCATTGAACCAAACTCTACACCTCCCATCTTTCTCTGATGTCTGTTCATTCAGCAGACAAGCTTGACAATTGGCCAAGGTTCCAGAACCAAGCAATCTCAACTGTCTCAACTGTACTTGTATTATACCCATCGAACATCTGATAACACGCACTCCATTTTATAGCATCTATTTAACCCGCCCCCACACACACATTGCTATGGAATCCTTTTTATGATGGGCAGTGTACAGGTGTCAAAAATAAAAGTAAACCCCAGCCCAACTGTAAACCCCTCAGGTGTGCACTATAGGATTTACTATGGAAAGGATACTCAGCAGTAGCTAGTTGAGCAATATCTAAAGCATGGGGAATGGACTGCTCACAGCAGCATCACTGTTCTGCTTCACTTACACCATCTTCCTGCTCCTCCAGCCACTGACACTGCTGAGAGTGGTGAGGAGTTGCAGTCTGTCCAGGTACCCCAAAGGAAGTATCTGGGAACATCTTGTGCAATATGGTCTAGGTTGCTCTAGGGCTCACCCCAGAGGCCAGCTATTTTCTTTTATGACCACTGAAAAACCTGGAAAGGGAAACAGCTGGAGCATCAAGCATAAGAGGCCTAGGGACTGGCCAGTTCACAGAATGATCCCTGTTCTGCTTTAGTCACCACTGCTGCCAGGAAGAACCAGGGTGCAGACGTTTGAATCCTTGTGATAAAGGGTTTTATTTTGTTTTGGTTTTTAAATACCAAATCACCTTTAATCTGGTTCATCCAAAACATGCCAGGTTATTGGAATGGCCGCCAGACACAGGAATATTTGGTGAATCAGGATTTGGAAGTGGCCGTAACACTTTTTTCATGATTGTCCACAATGGCAGGTTGATTTATCTTCTGACCTTGGCCGACCCATACACATTCTTAAGAACATAAGAAAAGCGGTGCTGGACCAGACCAAAATCCATCTAGTTCAGCATTACATACACACAGAGACAAGCCAGCTGCCCACAGGATCCCTCAAGCAGGATGGGTGCAAGACTTCCTCCTGCCCAGTGTCCTCAGCAACTGGTCTATGCAGGCATGCCACCTCTGGTAGGTGGTAGCACAGAGCCAGCAAGGCTAGTAGCCACTGATAGCTTCCTCCCTCATCAATGTGTCCAATCCCTTTTTAAAGCCATCCATACTGACAGCCATCACCACTTCCCATGGCAGCAAATGCCAGTTTAACTAAATGCGGAGTGAAGAAGTGCTTTCTTCTAGCTCTCCTAACCCACCCACCAATCAACTTCACGGGATGACCCCAGGTTGCAGTGTTATGGGAGAGTGAGAAAAATACCTCCCTCTCTACTTTCTTCACACCATGTATTATTTTAAACACCTCTATCATGTCCCCCACTTACTTGCCTTTTCTCATAGGGGAACTACTCTAGCCTCCTGATCATTTTTGTTGCCCTTCTCTGTATATTTTCCATCTCAGTCATGTCCTTTTTCAGGTAAGGCAACCAGAACTAAACACAATATTCTTGCTAACAAAATACTGATGTCTGAAAGCCGATCGATATGTACTTTTTCAATATGTTTAAAGTATTGATTTGTAAGCAAATAGAAGGATGATTTTTAATGTGTAAGTCTAAAAAGCTGTAACCATGTTATTCAAAAACACACACCTGGCTTTAATTGAGATGATCCAAACTTCAAAAAGGCAGAAGCTAATTTAAAAAATACCTCATTGCTTAACATTGAGTCACTTGGGTATACAGTTTCTTCATTGCTAGTTGAAGATCAGGAAATTTATCAGTGGGAAAGTCCACCATTCTGTATCAACCACCAAGGATTAAAATGTTTTTGCCTTCCAGTACAAGTGCACCTACAGGTTATATAGAAGTAGTAAATGCCTTGAGATTGTTTTGGATTTCCACATTCCATCAATTAAAACACCTTTTAAACTTCATCTCTATCTCTGTCTGAAATGAAGATCTCAGGGACATAATCTGCACCATCACAAATGCTGTCTCTCACCAGTCATTTAGTCTGAAGAGGGTGTAATTTACATCAGATGATGATAACTTATGCATTCAACAACTCAGTGGTCTACAATTGCCACGCTCCTTTAAGTAGCCAGAAGCAAAATCATAGTGATGGGAACAGACAAGCAAATGAACAAGATAGTTAGATTGCAGACTTTGGCAGGGATTCATGTTTTGTTTATTTTTTTCTTTAAGATGATAATGATGAAGAAGATAATTAACTGGTAACTCCTTTATTCATGCTTTCTCTGAACTCATTCTAACTAGAGCCAAGCTTAACATTCTTAGAAGACATTATTATTCTTGGAGATTTTTATTTTTCTCACCATTCTTGTAGAATTTTCTCTAGCTGTCCTCATATTTTTTCCTCTGGCGACTCCTATTTCCTCCCCTTGCCCTCAGCCTGAAATGACCACTATAGCCAGGGTATGGCAAAGGATATAAAATGCTGACCAGGCTGCTAACCCTGCTATTTCTGTTTTACATCAGCAGAGCAAAAAGCAAGCAAACAGTCCTTTCCTAATTATGAACCTTACTATGGATTCGTCTTGCCTCTGGAGAAATTCACAGAAACAGTGACCCCAATTTCTCCAACCACAAATACGGTAAAGGATTTGAAGAATCCCTGTACTCAGCTATTGTGCCTATAAGCACTGCAGAACTAAATGTTTGACTATGTGTGAAATATGGACATTTGATATTAGGTGTTGATATCATCATTTCAAATTCAGCAATATCTTGACCAAAGAATAGTCTCTTCATTGAAGAGCTGATGCAACCAATGCTTTGGAAAAGAGTATAAAACTTAATGTGACACTCTTGCTCAAAATATTAATTTGGGACTATTTTGGGGAACAAAGCACCATTATCATATCAGCAAAACCTGACCTTGGATGGACAACTAATCCCAGTGCTCGCTGAAACAATTACACTGCAAATGTAAACAGTGGTGTTCATTCAAAGGAAATGTAGCAGGATCTCCCCTCATTTCCAAACTGAACATAAAATCTGGTTGTGGAAAAAGCAAGAGCCTGATTCTCTTTTCAAAGGAATACGAGGTCCTTTCATTAAACTTACTTAAGTAAAAGTATAGACAGGTCTTGAGGCTTAGGCTGCACTTCTGCACCCATTTGCCTTGGAGCAACCTCAACTGATCTTGGTGGGACTTCTCTCCTGAGAGGACACGTATGGGGTTGTACAGTTAAAGAATAAAACCTTTTAGCCTTATTTTCAGTAGGTGGATTAGGATGCTATAGTTGATTGCAAAATATTTCTGGCAAAATAGAGGCAGCAACAGAAGGAAAAAATCCAGCTCACTGTGCACAAAGGATTGGATCCAGATTTATACTGGACCAACTGAAGTTAGAAGTGGAATTTCTCACTCCCTGCTTCCCTTGGCAACTCCTAGGCCCCTAAAGTGCAATACAGAGAGTTAAGAGTCCTTGCCTGGGGTGGTCTGGAAAGAGCAAAAGAAGAGAAATTTCCAAAAACTGGACAGAGGAATATTCCACAAGCCGAGTCCTTCTTCTTGCAGAAGGCAGATCCTGAATTTAACCCAGGTGGTATCATTGTTTGAGAATATGGCAAGGTAGTGCTAGATGAAGGTTTTGTGGAACAGAAGGGAAGAGGCAGAGCAGTGGAATGGAAATGTCACCTAAGACTTTTCACCAAAACATTTCACATTAGAAAGGTTTTGTCTTAAAGCTTTTCAAAGCAAAGTGGGGAGAAGTGGAAGAGCCTAAGAACTTCCATATCAAACACTTTTGCCTAGCAACCTTTGTACACATAGGCAAGAAAACAGATGCTTCAACAGGAAGCTCTCCATCAGTTGCAATTTTCCAAACACGCACACAGCAGCAGCTCCCTAAAGCCGTTTATAGAAAAGTAAATTTGAAGCAAAATTAATCTCAGAAAGGCTTGTGAAAGGTGAATTGTGGTTTTCTTCCCCATGGAGGTTGAAAAAGAAAAGAAAAAAAAAAAGGAATCGTTGGAGACTTAAAGAAGGCTTTGGTATGTCTGGATACTAATTGTTCAGTTGTCTAGACGGTGATGATATTATTACCAAGTTATGTACAGATACTCACTCTGTCACTGTTTCCAGGGCTGCCTACATGAATTGCTTCACTCAGTTCTGTTGACATGTGCAAAAGCTCCCTTGATATTTATTTTTCTCATCCAGGCAGAAATACTGCAGGATCTTTAAAAAAATCTGTTATTCAGTGAGCCATATATTAAAAGTGCAGCATGGATATAAGTGCAGGAAACAATTGAGCAATGTAACAAGAAACAACAGAGGAAAAACAGGTTTTGCATCTCCGAGGACAATAGAACAATATTGTTTTAACAGCCCTTCTTCTTCCAGGAAGTGGTAGGTGTGCTGCCTTTCCCAAATCCATTGGTAATTATTACATATTTTCATTCATTTTCTGGAGCACAACTTACAGTTTGGGGCTTTCTGCCCACCACTGAGCTTTCAAAAAGACCAGCAGCAATGTCCTTTCAAGATCTGTCTTGGCAGCTCAGCAAGACCAGTGAAAAATGATACTCTGCTGGAAAGGACAAACAGTTTGCAGACTAAGAGCCAGTCTTCATGTGATGGAGGACACTGCAAGCAGCAGCCATGGGATAGCTTCTTCATCCTGTGGCTATACCGTGTAGCACTGTCTACAGAATGGATCTTCTAAATCTGGGGTGGGAAGAAGGAAGATCTCCAGATGTTTTAGATTTAAACTCCAGAAGCCCTGCCAGCATGGCCAATGGTCAGGAATGCTGGGCATTGAAGCCTAAAACATCTAAAGATCTCTTTCTGCCCAACCCTACCCTATCTTATCCTTGCCCAACCTGGTGCTGTTCAGACATAGCAGACTGCAGCTCCCAGCATGACCAAGACACTAGTGTGAGAAAAGCTCCTCAGCTGATGGGAAGGTTGATGTGTAATCCCTGGAAGTTCTCAACTGCTGTGATCATGCCATCTGGACTCTGCACATGGGGCCCATGTGGTGAACAGTATACATCATCCTATGATGTTGAGAAAATCACCACGCAACAATTATTCCAACCTTTTTCCATGTGGGGAAGCCAGTTAGGGCCCATTCACACATGGCCCCATGCCAGCATGTAGGTTCTTCATGCCACGTGGCTGAGCCTTGGAACAGTAATGCCATATGATGAGATCAGCACCTATTTTCTCTTAATTTTTCTGGTGCATGATTCTGCTGGGAAAGTTTGCTCAAATTCTAAAACAGATAAATAAACCACTTAATGAAGAGTAGCAACTGTTCCCTTAGGCTAGTATTTAAATACTGTGGTGTAAATCAATTGGTAGGAGTGTGGCAAGTCAGTGCCTTCTTGATAACCATGTATGCAAAGGTATTCGCTCACCCTTTTTTTTTTACAGTGGTTTATTTTGTGGTTGAGCTTGAGCTTACTCAGCTTCAAAGAGGGGAAGACAATTTTGTTCATTTGACCTTTGTTTGGCCTTTCTTTTTAAAATAGTGGAAAACTTCTTCAGGATAAAGCTTGAGAGTTCAGAATCAGTAACACACAAAGGCTGACTTGTTTAAGATTAAATATTAAAACAAGAAGCTAGCATGAGTGCTGATTTTAAACTCAGACAGATCAAAAACTACAAAAGAATACTAAACATTTGAACTATTCTGGTAACATTAATTTATATACCATATTGCGCAGATCTTATGTTCATCACATTAATATTCTACACAGCATTGCTTAAAAATGAGGGTGTTTTGAAAGGGAAAAGAAAGGAAAAAGCAAAGTCAGCTTTACTTAACATATTTTTTTAATTGTTGGGGTTCTTGTAACTTGTCCATGAGTTATTGATCATAATTGTCATAACCTTATCATTAAAACTGCAGTCCTATACCCATTTGCCATAGACTAAGCAAGTGTAATTTAATTCAGTGGGAATTGTTGCACTTTGTTGTCCAAAAAATCTTAACATATGTATTTATTTGTGGGAAAGTCCTGTTTATTTCATAGAAACATATGAGTTACACTCAATGTTGGTCTAACATGAGTCACATTCATTTCAATGGATATACTCTAAGTAGGGCTAACATTGGTTACAACCTGATATTCCAGCATTTAGGTTTATGGTGCTAATTGTGTAGAGAGAAAAGCTCATCCCTGCAATTAGTAAAGAAAACATTACTAGTAGCAAAACCCTGTTACTAGCAGTACAATCCATTCCTATTAAGAAAGATGTCCATTGAGTTGAAATGGGTTTACTCCTGGGTAAATTGGTGTGGGATTCTCACATAATTCTTGCAATATTAAAGCATTCTAGTTCTGAAAATATCTGCTTCACTTCAAGGTGACTAATCCCATAGAATATTAAATCCATGTTCCATCAACCATATTACTGTATGCATATTCATCACTTCATGACTGCAATATCAAGTGATAACTTGCATGTGTGAAGGTACAATCCTGTGCAAACTTATTAAAATGGGCTTCCCAGCAGGCTTCAGACAATTATGTTCCTTTAAAGAGCCAGGCACAGGTCAGTCACTACAGATGTGGTTTCATACCATTGGCTAAAGCACAGTCTTAGTCCATGCATACCGTTCACAGACTTCATTACAAGATGGGCTGAGTAAGCCTTGATGTGAGATCAGATTAGTCAAGACTCTGTAGCTGTGTGAATTGACTTTCATAGGAAGCATCCTATTTACTGCAGCTGATTTCAGCTACTGTATTTTGGCTGCATTCCTGTACCTGCTTAACCTGGGTGTAAGTGAAAATTACTTCTGAATAGACACTGAAGGATAAACAGAGAGTAATATCAGTTTGGGTGCAATCCTATGCAGGCTTATACAGAAATCGGCCTACAATTCCCACCATAACCAGCTGTGCTGGTTCTAGCGCTTTTTTTTCTGTCTGTTCAGTGTAGGATTGCACCTTTAAGGCTTTTATATTTTTGATATGGTGTTATCTGAGCTAAGTCTTCAGAATGTAGGGGGGACATGATATCCCTTTATAAATACCTCAAAGCCCCTCACAAAGAGGAAGGTCAAGATCTCTTCTCACTGATACCAGATTCTAGGACACTGAATAATCAACTCAGGTTGTGACAACCCAGATTCAGGCCAGATATCAGGAAAAGCTTCCTTATTGTCAGAGCAATAGGACATTGCCTAGAGAGGTTGTGGTCTCTCCCACACTGGAGATATTCTAAAACAAACTGGACAGCTATCTGGATGGGATGGTGTAAACTGATGACCTGCAACGGTTGGGGGTTGGACCTGATGGCCTTCTTGGCCCCTTCCAGCTCTACTAATCTATGATTCTATGATTCTGTGAATGGACCTATATACCCTGGGATCTATTTTAGTCATAATCTTGAGTTTGACATCCTTTTTGGAGATACGTATGTGCATTTCTCTATGTATGTATGTATGTATCTGTGGTTTGATGAATATTTGAGTAATGAAATAATATATTCAATGGTATTGCTAATTATTTCTGTTCTGATTTACCATTGCATTAATTTTATGTCTTCAATTCTTGTAGGTATTTAAGAAAGAACAATTAAAACAATAAGAACAAAAATTAGTAAGAAAGATAAATACATTAATTTATTAATGTAATAAATTAATTGAATATTAATTTTGCATTGTGGTTTGATTAATATTTATTAATCATCAAACCATTCATGCATTAGCATAAGCAATGGTAAAAAGTAGCTTAAAAATAAGGAAGAAAGCAGTTAAGGAAAAGGCTTGGCTTGACTTTGAATTCCAGTCTCTGAAACTATTCAGATCATACCCTAGACTACTGAAGAGGAATCCCCTATATTTAAAAAGCAACAGACCATGTAATATTATTTAGATTTATAAAATCACATGCCTGGTGTAAGTTTTGACTTCTTTCTTTATTTCAACAGCATATCCCTCAGTCATGTCAGAACAAGCAAACTAATTTGGAGACTCCTCTCAGTTTCACAAGAAACTTGACATGTGCCACAGGAGACCACGTCCATAGCTTCGTTTGCCAAATAAATGTATTTCATGACCAGAGAAATACATTTCCTGCAATCCCTCAAAAATGCAGTGGCAGGTGTTCTTTTATGAAGCTCTTTCTATCAGTCACAAAAGGGCCACCACATCCAGGCTCATTTTCCTGCACTCACACTCAGATGCAAGACCCATCAATTGAATTTACTGTTGAGTAAGTGTATATAGGATTTCAGCCAAATGTTCCATTTCTAAGGGAAACACTACATTACATACAAAAAATATTGAGTAAGACTACCGAAAATAAACAGGGCTTGTGGGACTGCAGTGCCAGCACTTTTTAATGCTCAGGGACACTGACATCATCTGCCCCCTGCCCCCCCCTCCAAATTTCCTGTTCCCTCTGAGCCTAGCCTAGCTGCAATTCTCACAGTTGCTGTAGGGAACTGAATTTTCCCAGCCACAACATAAACCTGATGTAATGCAAAGTAGTTCGAGGTGGTTTTGGCTCAGATGAGCAGATCCATTTAAAAAGATCTGCTCCTGGTGGAGAAGCAAACTGCTAGCACTGGTTTGTTGATGTGGATCACAAAGTTGTCTACATCAGGACTGTCCTGATGATTGTCTGCATTTTCAAGTTTAGTGCTACACCTCTGAAAATGAATATACTACATCCTTTATGAACAAAGAAGTATTTTCTATAATTATGGGATGATGCTCTCCTGGGGAAAAGAGAATCATCAACAAGGCTTTTCTTTTTCCTCTACAAGCAACATTAAAACAAATTGTTTGGCACAATTGCCCTTACTTCATTGTGAATGATTATTTGCCTAAAAGTTCCTATTGAATTAATGTATTGTTCCTATCCTATGCCAAACTTCCATGATTTTTCAGTCCCACTTTTTTGTACAGCAATTCATGGTCTTGTCCTCCCTAATCAAGGCAATGCCAGCCACCCAGGCTATTGTAGTTTTAATGTGTCTAATATTATGTGTACTGGGAGAAAAATGGGATGATTTCTGTATTCTATTTGCTTTGTGAGCCTCTGCTTGGAAAATGAAGTAAAATTGGAGGAGTAAAATCCGCAGCCTTGGCTGCAAACAAGAATTGTTTTGCCAAGGGTGTTAGAAGGGTGCAAATAGCAGAGTTGCCTTTGCAACTGACATGCGCCGATTCCCACTGTCACCACAAACTGTGGCTTTTTATCTGTCAGTGATGGCCTCTTGGTCTATAATTACAGTGCGCAGGATTTTCTCTCCTTCACCGCCAATGCTATTATACTCCATTGGTTTGTGGTTTTCCCCACTGAAACTTTAGCTACCTACTGGTTAAAAGTCACACATTTTAATGAAGAGCATTTATCACCCATTGCTTACATTTGTGCGTTAAGGAATATTGTAATAAGCGTGGCAAAATGAACATCAATATTTTTCTGTCATTTTCTATCACGCTTTGTCACCAGTGAGCTGCATAAAAAATAGTCACTGAATATATAAGGGGAACATTGGATGAATCCTGTGTGTTCATTTGTGCATGTCTAAAGACAAGGAACTTGTCCAGGTTTTAAAGGAATTGGTGGCCTGTTTGCTTCCAGTTGCATGCCAAAATGTAAAACCGTGACAACTATTCTTTCCACAATGGCACAGGGAAGTTTCACTCTGTATAATTGCACTGTACAGGGACAGAAAGGAAAGAGAGTGTGCTGATCATCAGTGATTTTCCTATTGTTGGGGAGGACCTTGGCTATTCCATGCAAGTCATCACCTTTAAAATACTTCCCTTGATTAAGACTATACAGCTCCTTACTTCTGAAGATCTCCAACCTGGGTCTTCAGCCTGGTTCTCCCCTGATGTATTCAACCCAACCCCAAACCCCCCCCCCCCCCATTGAGCATGATATGTGGAAGGACTCAGGTCAGTTAAGTTTGCGGTCAATCAACAAGAAAGTCATGTGAGCACGGAAGTACTAATACAGTTGCGCACTGATAGGGCCAGCATCAAAGGTAGGCATAATGGGTCACCTGCCAATGGCCCACATCAAACTGGGGGTTCAGGGGCAAGAGTGTCCAGGAGTTTCTCTTCTTCTTCACCATTACAGCCTGTTTGTCCACTTGCTTCTCACCCTGGACCAAAGAATAGAGGGTGTGAAATGGAGGATCAGTAGATGCCACCACTGCCAGCTTGTTCACTGGCTTTCTGCCCGCCAAGTAAGCAAAGCAAGGGGTAGCAATGCTTAAAGAGAAGTTAAGAAGTGATACCAGCTGGCAGTAATGGCAGTTATTGCCCAAGGGCCCACAAAAATTTGGAGCTGGTCCTGAAACAGCCGAAGTCCTGAATATCTCTTCACCTTAAAACCAGGGGTACCAGTTTCCACACTCATTGAACCTCCACTCTCCATGTAAGGGACCTGTTTCTTTATGGCTGTTCTTAACCAACTCAAGTGAGTTGTTTGTAAGCTGGATTCTCTAACAGGGCATGTTTTAAATCTGCAAGTTTTAAAAAGATTTAAAACATAAACATGTGCAATAGTTTCTTTTTTTTCTTTTTAAACTACACAGTGTTGGGACATGTTTCTAAGTCTGCGATTCTAAACTCATTTACTTGAGTGAAAGTCTCATTACATTCAGTGGAGCTTATTTCCAAGGAATCATCTACATGGCAAATTGCCTCCCTTTTCCCCATCTTTAGTTCTTTCTATACAGTGCAGCAGGCAAGCTGGAAGAATCCACACTATTCTGAACCTCTGTTCCCTAATATTCCTTTAGTCTTCTTGCCACGTGTACAATTCAAGGATGGATAGCCTGATCGCAAGCTATTTCATGCAGGGAGGTCAAAACAGAAAATCCTACATGAAACAAAAAAAGCCTTCTTTATAATAGGAGTGAGTGCCTCTTGGACTGCACCACATGAAGGGGAAAATCGCAGCTATGCATGTATTGCATTAGTCATGCATAATTTTGCCCATATCTCATGACTAGATAGTCATTTCCCATTTGTGAAAGCCTTCCAAAATAAGGCAGCAGGTTCGGAGCTGTGTGCCGAGGTTCTTGTATTACACGCCTTGCCTAGTCGCAATCATTTGACTGCCAGGTTTTGAAAATCTAGCCCGTGATGTTTAAATACTTTAAATGGTATCTGCTCAGCCAGCACAGTGTCTAGCATTTGAGGTTTGGCACCCAGAAGCGCTCTCTCCCTCTCTCTCTGGAATGACTCTGCCTGCTGGTGTCACAGCTGCAAGTGGCTCAGGTTGGACTAGAGCTCTTGTGGGTTCTGTAAAATCAATGAGACAACCAAACGGGAGACAAAGGCTTCTGGCCACTCCGGGATCCTCCCTGAATATGGAACAGCCGATCTCACATCACGTCTGCTCACTGGGAAGCAGATGTGCAAAGGCAGACATGATCCTTCAAGTTCTAGCCAAGCTTTACCACACTTCACAAAGGCGGTTGTTTCTCAGCAGCCATGTCTGAAAGAAAGTTGAGTTTATGCTCTTCAACACTGCTTCAGATTCAGTCATGGATTACAACCTGCAAAATCATTTTGGGCAGGCACATTCAGTGGCAAGGAATAATGGGCAACCACATCAGGTCTGGAGTTTACTTCTCCTGATTTAAACATAAGGCTACCCAGAGAGAATGTGACTGCTGTCTTCTGCTTCCTCTTTGTGGATTGAGTCCAATTCATTGGCATACATTCCACTGAGTACACATAACTCTTCTAAATAAACTTGCACAAAAGTAAAGATACACAAGAGGTGGTGATTATCTAACTGACAAGAGGGTGTCTATTCCTCATAGATAAGGCTAGAAGTTGCAGGAAAATATTTTTGCCTTTAGCTGGCATGCCCCAAAGCTGCCTCCTCCAACCTGCATACTTCAAGATATTTTGGGCTACAGCTCCTAGCAGATCATGGGCTATACTAGCTGTAGATGACAAAAGTGGAAATCTAAAACACATGAAGCATCCCAAGTTACAGGGAGGTGCTGTAAAGCTTAATTTTGTTCTCTGCTTGCTACCTAGTTGGATTTTGTTTCATGAAATTAAGATGCTGCAGATCAATATGAGTGCAACCATATTTGTGTTGCTAAATTGTGTTGCTACCTATTTTTTTGTGGCAAGCTCCTCATGCTTAGCAGGTGTATGATAAACAAGTACATACAAGGTCCTCCCCATGCTGGAAATGGTTGTACCTATTTTGATGAGTGAGAAATTTGTTTCTGTTCCATTTTGGTAAGATTTTGTCAAAATTCTCAAAGTTCACAATCGGCATGGAAGAGATTCATAAGTGAGAGCAAGTGAAATGAACAGATTTGTCTATCCATAATTTTATGTCTGTATGAAATGTCAGCTGTTAATCTTACATGGCAATATGACAATGAGGCATAAAATAATGAAGTTAGAAGGCTATATTCAAAGCCATCTGGTCACACCTCCTGTTCAGGCCAGAATCTGGAGTGCTGGTAACTACAGCAGCTCCAATGGTTGCAAAACACTGAAAGAATGTGGCAAAGAGATGTGCTTTGCAGTGAAAAAGAGTCCAGAAAAAGTTCAGAGCAGACGCACACAAATCACAGTTTACTAATAATACTATCCAAGATTAAGTTTTTTTGTTTTTGTGTTGCTGTTTGTTTGTTTGTTTGTTTGTTTTGGTGAGGCTGCAAGCAAGCCAGGCTAGAGCATAAAGATAAAGGAAGGAGCTGGCTGGGGAAAAAGAACTGAAATTATCAGCTGAGTTTGTTGTATTTGGAAAGAACTGGTGCCCCAGAAAAATGGAGGTGTCAGACACAACACAGAGTATATTTGTTTGGATAATTTATACCTCACACTTTCCATCTCAAAAGAAACACCAAGGCACCTTACAATTTGTATCAAAAGCAAATGCACTATAGAATAGTAAAATAGATTCACCAACAAAGACCCTCCATTAAACTTGTATGGCCCTTAAACAGTTGTTAAGGAACAGTCTCATCCCAACCCTCCCTCTGTTCATTACACTGATGTGTGAGAACCCCACATTGCATCAGTTTACTGAAGATGGTGACTAGGTGATTCTTAGTGCTATATTGATGGTGTCTGCACCAGAACAATCCTCCTGAAGCTGACACGCAGCAGCACCGGCCAATGGAGGCTTCCAGCTTTGTGTACTTCATTGGGCAATCCAATGCTTGGTGTGTTGGCACACAGAGGCAAAAGGTCTAGGTATAGACCTGGGCTATGGTGCAAGTTGTGGCAGACATCTTGCTCTCATCTTTGTGTGATATAGCTTTAGGCAGGGTAGAAGGGTGTATTGTAGTTTATTGTGACTAAAATGATAGTCAAGCTTCAGAATTTGCATGCAGAGTTTCTAAAGTTGGCTTTCCTGCATCTTCAACTGTGTGTATCAGATGCCAGAAACCTGATCCCAGAGAGCTGCTCAAGGCTGAACTCCTAAAGAATGCCTTTCATCCTAGTCATTGCTTCAACAAGATGGCATGTTTACAGTCTGGAATCACTCCACTGTTTCCCCTGTCTGTTAAACTTGCAAAACAGCTTGACTTGTCATGCATTACCATGCTGTTTCAACTGCCATTTTACAGGAAGTTATCCATAGTGCATTGCACAGAGTAATCCCACCTCCTCTCTTGACAAGTGCTCAGCCATTAGAAGGATTACACTACCAATCATACTGTGAGCTGCAGTCATCACTTCATTGCTTTCAAGGGGGAAAACGACAGCACAATTTCTAATGGGATCTATAGTAGAACCCACAACACTGTGCATTCCGCTGTAGATTTCAATCATTTTGTCAAGAAGTGATTTCTTTATAAAGGGAAATACCCAGCTCTTGGCTCTCTATTCTAACGTGGGAATTTTTGTGCCAATTACATAGAAATTCAGACAGTGTTTGTTTTCCTTATTAGGCTTAAAAATTGTGCTAGAAAAGTACCACCCTCACATGGGGGACAGGACTGTATCCATTGTAATTAGCTGATCTCCATGACAGGCTTGACAAAACTGAAGCAAAATGGATAGAAGTGATACATAAAGAAATAAGGACAGGGGTTTGCTATATTAAAATTAAAGAGACACGATGTTTAATATTAGAGAGACAGGTTAAATTGAGAAGATATCTTTTAAAAAAATAATCCAAATGCAGCACACATGGACTGCATTGCATCCACTTGATGAAACCTCCCTGAAACCCCTTTTTCTGATTCCAAACAAATGATGTGTCCCCATGGTACCTGCAAGAAACTGGTGACCTGAAAGAAACTATGTGAACTGGTACCTGGAAGAAACCTGAGCAGGAGAAAGCCTTGGGGGGCTTTGTGCTGCTGGACCCACTGGCAGCAGGCCTTCTCTCATAAGGGCACCTCAGCAACAGAGATGGACACACTCTGGACACACTCCGTCCAGTGACCACTTGTGAATCACCAAAAGGACACACATCATAAACTAGATGCAGAAAAGGGGGAGGGAGGTTCATGCTAATTTACATGTGTAGATGCAAATACATGTTATAATTTAAATAGAAATGCAGGTGCCTTGTGTAGACAACTGGGACTGAGATGTCCACAATGCCTGGCATGTTCCAGGCAGCATTGTGGCTGGGGACATGACAGAAGTTGTTTGACGTGGAAATTGCTGGTTCCAATGTCAGAAGGATACCATATCCACTCCATGTTTTAGGGAGAACTTTAAACTATGCTACTGAAACAATTTTGGGGCTAAAGTTCACATCCTGGGTGGCCCCTTAGAAGTTCAGACTACAACCTGAAGTGTATATAGTTCCCCTCTGAAACCAGAGCAAACTGCCTCTGCTGGTTGCAGGCCTTTTTTTCTGTCCAAACTTGCACAGGATTGTGCCTTTAGTGTCATAGCACCCACCCTCTAGAATGATTAGGAATTGACATTAGATAAGCCCCCACAGTCTGAAGTTTAGACAGTTTCTTAAAACCTGTCTCTTCACATAGGTGTGAAATGTGACCTGGACAGCTATGGCGTGAAGCACATGACAGGGAGTGCTTTTTTTTTTTTTTTTTTTTGCAATTGTATTTGTATCATCTTTCTTTTGTTATGTCTATCAGTGCCATTATATTTGATCTTCTCTACTTTGATACCTCCATGGTCTCTAAATTTAGAAAGTGGTCTCTAAATTTTAATACTAATATTGCAGAAGAGGAGAGGGAGGGAGGGAGGGAGGACGTCAACAGTGAGAGGCAAGTCCCTGATTCAGCCAAAGTGGGAGAGTTCAAGATCCCACTCAGTCATGAAGCTCATTGAGTGACTTTGGACCAGCCAGCATGGGCAACAATCATGCTCCTTTGTGGTTATGAGGATGGTGCGAGTGGGGTAGCCTTTGCGGTGCGGGTAGCTTTTCCATGAAGAAGAAGAAAAAACTCATGTTTTAATCAAGTGGAAGTAAATTTCTTGTATGGGATGTGGTTTGTGAATTAAAGCTCTTCACAATCCTAAGGTGATGGTCATGAGTGGAAGGGGTATAGATCACCCTGTGCCACCCAGACCCCTCCCACAACGCCAGTCTGCTTTGGTTATACTACTAGCATGCCTTTGCCTGCAGAACAGCTCCGTTGGCACAGGGTTCCGGCAGGGTGTCGGGGGATTTCTTTCTGCTGATTCCTCAGTTGTTCTGATGGCATACTTCCTCTTCTACCAAAGAGCAACTTTCCCCAAATTCTGTAGGCCCACAGCTGGTGGTTGTCAAGTGCTCTTAATCTCTTAAAGATTTCCTCTCTATGTCCATCTATGTCTGTTCACTGTTCATTGCCACTATAAAATGAGAAAAATTAAGGGAAGCCTACTATTTCTTGATATGAAAAAGACAATGATCTAGTTATAAAAATGAGATTCTTTAGCTAGCCACACTACTACAGTGTTTAAAACAATGCTCAGTTACCTAATAGGATCCAAAATCTATCTTTCTTTCTTTCTTTCTTTCTTTCTTTCTTTCTTTCTTTCTTTCTTTCTTTCCCTTTTTCCTGGGTAAAATAGGGACAGCTATTCCAAAAGTTGGAAAACATTTCAATCTGTTACAAAAAGTTAATACAGTGTAGTGGATATTGGTATGGGCTGCAGTTCAGTTTACAGATACAGAAATGTTGGTATTTACAAGCATGTTTTATAGCATGAACCATCGGGGATAGCACCCCATTCCTTTACATTAAAAACGCCATAGAAATAAACAGTGAAAAAGCTGTAGTCGTTTTACCAGAAATGAGTCATTGTCTAATCCTCCCAAAAGTGTGTGTGGGAGGCATGGGGCCTAGACACTCTTGCGATCAAGGAAGATGTCTGTAACAGCTAACACTTTTACTAATGAGACCTCAGAAATGTCTTGATGATCTTCTCTAATTGCTCTGTATAATTGGAGAACTCTATAGTCCAGTCTCCATTCAGAGGATGGGCATTTCAAAAATGCTAATCTGCAAACTAAGATAACCCCACTCTAATTGGATTTTTGTAGTTCCTATTTATTTTTATTTTTAATGATGAGTACAATTCAATAAAAGCCCAGCAATATTGATGATCAAAAAGCTGACATGAAAATGGACAAAGGGTAAAGACTACACAAAGGCTTTCTTAAAGAAATTGCTTAAGTTCCTATCAAGATCTTACAGTGTCCTTGGGGCTTTTCTGTCTAATTAGAGGGGCGAGCCCATTTTTCACACTTACTTTTGACTGTTACACAGTTGTCTCCAAACTCTTCTTCCAAATATTCTTATACTTACCCTTTATAGACCCACCTTTGTAGGCAGGGGATATCCCAGAACCTTACTGACAGAACAGCTGTGGAGACCTTGGAGGAGGATCGCTGTACTGTTCCTAGTAATGTGCAGGTACAGAACAGTCATAGGATACTGGGAGCACTCCTGAGATTGTCAGCAGGAGTTATGATCCAATCAAGAAGGCTGTGGCATTGGTAGAATGGTTGGCCAAACTGGTAGAACCATCCATACAGCTGTTCTAGGTCCACCACCATCACCCCTGGACTCAGCGGGGAGGGATGCGGGGGCTGTTGGTCAGACAAAATCCCAGAGCCAGGGGCTCTGTGCTTGTCTCCCAGTATGTCAAATACTCTTTAGACATACTCATGAGGAACAAGCATGCTGTAGATAGCTAGCGTCAAGTCAAGAAAGGCAGGGCAACATTCTCTGTCAAGCTACTTATGTGAGCCATCCCGAGGCTATAAGCGATGGGATGGCATACAAAAACTCTAAATACATACATACATACATACTGAGTGGGAGCTTGGCCCATACTGAAGCAGCAACTCTGTCTTACTGAGTTCACACAGCATGATAAGCCTTGGTGTTGTCTGAGCCCAGCGACGTGCCTTGTCCATCACCCTGAATGGGTTCAGAAAGCAAGACAAGCCATCCCTGGCTTAGAAGCCATCGTGATTTCTAAGTCAGAAAACATGTGTTCTTTGCTGGAAATCTCCCTTGCTAACTGCACCTTCTTGAACTGTTCCCAGTAATGCAGGAATTGCCCTTCAGAGCAGGATGGCAGGATGGGGACATGGCCTTACAGTTAAAGCAAAAAGAACCGGCCAGACCTAGCTGGACACACCATCACACGAAAGAATTTAAATTTTAGGTTTGTATTAGAGAGCCCAAGGTGAGATAATCCTTGTTCAGGTTTTCTAGCCAATTTACCAGACACTCTGGAGCAGGCTGGACCACTTCAGGCCTGGAGTCTTCTTAGGGTCCCAGCCTGGCCCGCTAAGATTCTTCAGAAGGTCCCACCCTTTGCCCCATTCCATTTCCACTAATTTCCAATCATGCAGTGTTTTCTTGCTTTTGTGAAGTATTTTCTGCACTCTAGGAGACTGAAATGTCTCTCCTAAGCTTTTGTCATGGAAGGAAGAGCATTAAACTACAAAACTATTTGGAGTATGTTTTGTTTTGTTTTTGACTCCACCCCATTTGCTTTTGGTACCACCCACCACTGCACTGCAGCCCCCAAAGGCTTCTCCAAGCTGGAATTTGCTCCTTGATGTAGGGAGTGAGAAGGAGAGCTGTCCCTAGTGCACATCCCCAAGGCCTGCTGGCTGGACCTCGGAGCAGGAACAGGAATGTGGACCAGTTCCAGATGTTGACATCAGATGCTTACCTCAAGGCCAAATTCCCCAGATCAGGCAGCCTCTGGGGATAGCCAAGGTGTACAGTTAGTGAGAGGGGGCTTGGAACAGGGAAGGTTCTCAGGGACAGACAAGGCGGGTATGGCATTAAACCCCATGACATGATGTTGGCAGAGGAGGGCAGCCCAATTAGAGGATTGCCATGCAGAGAGGAGGTGTCCTTGTTTTCAGAAGGACCTACCAAAGGGATGGGACCCATGCATGCACATAAGGAAAAGGCATATTATGTGAAGAAAGGATATTCTTGGAGGTGAATACTACAGTGGGTTCAATGAACTGCTCTGTGCATGCCCAGAGATTCATTCTGGGTGTTTGTGCTACTGGAAAATGCTTTGATCAATAAAGAACATTTTACAAGGTCTGCCTCTTTGAATGTGTGAATGGAGGAACCCTAGATTACAACGCTCAGGCTCAGTGGACCTTCATCCCTGCTCTAGGGACACTCTTGAAGCAATCCAAATGTAGGGGTCTCTTGCCTGTTTGTATGATCTGTAATATAAACAGAGGAGTAAAGTTACCAATTCCATAAAATGGTAGGTTTGATTTATTCATCCCAATGGAATGGATATCTATATTTACAAAACAACAATAACTGTAACAATTTGGATTGGGGAAGCAACAAGGCAAAACTTGTAACCAGAAACACCAGAGCTGCACATTTCTGACCAAAGTCTGTAGTCATCACAACTTTCAATCTGTGGCCAGATTTGCATGCAGAATGACAAGGCTATCAGTGTGGGAGTTTAATACTACATAAATTCAGTGAATTTCTGAAATGCACACTTGCAGGATGGGAGATTGGGACTATTTATCATCTTCTGTTGTGCTGTCCCCATGGACTCTCCACTCTCTCAAATGTGTTCTTTGGAATTGCGTATTAAATGTTCTAGGTTGCAACATTTGTAACCTAAATCATTTCCTTTTCCCATAACAAAATTTTCCCAAAGCATATCTTTTTCCAAGGATGGACTTTCCCAAATCTATTTCCTGTCTGATTACTAAATGTTCACAATGTGTTGTTTCCTCCCTGTCTCAAGAGAAAGCCACCTGAAGGCAACTCATCTAAAAGGGTTTTCTGAACCAACCTGCAGAATACTTAAGTTGACTTTCTTCACATGATAAGTCTGTTTCATTTAGAAACTCATGGAAGTAGGGCAGTTTCTTCTCTCCCGTGTTCCTTCATGTAGAAACCTTTTCTATAAAAGATGGTAAATATTTATATAACAAGTTTAGCTTTTAAAAGAAGTGACAACAAAAATGACTCAGCATTGAGAAGGCAGGAAGGGGCATAAAACTGGCATGTTCTACATGTTGGAGCTTATAAAAAAAAACAAGTCTTTTAAAATATTAAAAAGTTCAGTAGTATGAATGTAGGGTAATTTATGAGAGTCTGTAGTGCCAAAAAGTAATGTTTAAAAAAGCTATTTCCTGTGTAAAGGTGGGCAAGCTAATGAAGCATATAGTCTGGCTTTATCTCAAAAACTCTCTGAATCTTGGCCACGTGCCCACAAAGGAGGGGATGTCAGCATACAGATGTGGCAGTCTAGTTCTATTTTCTGGTGGACACACCAACCTGAAGTATGAAACATTATCTAGTTTCTCGTGTGTGTGTGTGTGCGCGCGCGCGCGTGCATGTGTGGACTAACACAGCAGCTCCAATGTTGTGGCTACTTTGCCTCAAAGAATGAAGACAGATACTTGGCTTGTTGCTGTATTAAGATGAGCTGTCAGGCAACCTGGCAGGTCTACACAGAATTAACGCCTAGATACCATATGAGATGCATCTTTCATTGGGGCCTCTGATTCAGACAGGCAGGCAGAATGAACCTGTCCTCCCCCGCAACAGGTAAACCATGGTTGAACTTTCCCTGTCGTATATGCCTACTTGATGAGACATGTTCTGAATCACATGAGATTAAGTGATAGCTCTGTTTTTCCAGAGAGCACTGGTGAGAAAATCGAAAGGAACAACAGCTTATATTTCTTACCTTCTTTAAAAAATGGTATTAGCTGAAAGATTCTGATCCAGGTTCAGAGCAAAACAGCAACTCTGGGGCTTGCTGTTTTGCTTTGAACTACTCTTCTGGAATTATTTTTCATCAGAATTGGAAGGAAAGTCCATAGCATTGTGCACTGATGTCTGCAAAAAGCCAACCCCAAATAAAGTACCTTATTACAGGGATAGCAGTATTTACATTATTTACAAAGAAACTCAGTCACACATAATTAAATGGTTTAAAGGTGGCTTCATGAGGCTGTCCTCTGTGCATTGAAAGATTGTATTCAAGGTGGGGAAGAGGGCAGGCTGTGCCTCTATATATACGTCTTCTTTCTGTGTGTGCGGAATAGCTGTGTGCACAGCAGGAGATGTATGCAGGCACTTCCACCCGTGCTCAGAAACCTCTCCTGATCACCCAGAGACAAGCCTACAACTATACAACTGCACACATGCAAGGGCAATGCAGAATGTGTGATGGAATGCACTTGTGGCAACTTGCAATGTATACATTCACTGAACTTACGGAAAAGTGCCCATATTTACATCAGCTTCCCCAGCCTGCTGTTCTCCCTCTGTGTTGGGCTGCCAGTTGGTGATTGACTACATTTGTAGTCCAAAACATGTAGAGGGAACCAGGTTGGAAAAGGCTAGTTTAGGTAAATAGAATATCATGGGTTGGAGCCAGACTTTGTCAAAGTGGACTAAAATCAAAGCAGACAACTGCTGGCATACATTTGCACATGCACGGAATTCCCAGTCATGTGGAAAGAACATGTGTGCGGATATTTGCAGCAATGTCCTGTTGAGGAGGTGAAGGACTGAGACCTACTATCTGCCCTTTAGATCCTTGTCTGTCCAGAGCTGGACACTTGGACCTTCAGGACAGAAAATGCCTGCTTGAGATTGGTGGGATTCCCACAGTGGGGCTGGAGCTCCGATTCCAAGCTGGTCCAAGCCTGAATTTAGGAATCGGGAACTGTCTAGAGGCCATAGGATTGTTCCCTTGGGAATTTTATTATAATAAGTGACATAAAAAATAAATTATCAATTTAGCTTTTCTCTGTGGTGGCATTTGTTTTTGCCTGGCAAAAAAGCAAGTAAGAAATTGTCTCTGGAGATGAGAAGTTCAACTTCCTGTATCTGCTTGCAGATGCTAATGATAATTCCAGCACAGGTTGCTAGAGTAGCTAATCAACATAGGAAGGCATCTTTAGTAAGGAATAATGGGCTGCAGTCTTTATTACTGTAGAAAGACATGGATAAAGATCAGTTGCCTGAAAAAGTATCACAGGAAGAGGTGTGCTTCTTTCCCAAAGAAGATGAGGAATCCTCAAAATCACAACACTGGAGTTGCAGTGGTACAATAGGGATGCAATGGCTTGAATTAGCCTTCAGGGCATGGGGATACAAGTGCACAATTTTGAAATACACTGGAGAAGGAAATGGCAACCCACTCCAGTACCCTTGCCATGAAAACCCCATGGACAGTACCAAAAGGCAAAAAGATATGACGCCGGAAGATGAGCCCCTCAGGTTGGAAGGTGTCCAATATGCTACTGGGGAAGAGCGGAGGGCTAGTACCAGTACTTTTTTTGTAAAAAAAAGAAAAGAAAAGAAAAGTGCTGGAACTCACGTCTTGGGGTCACACTTTTACACTGAAAAAGATTTTCAATTCACCAACTGTTTCTGAAATAAAGAACTTATTTACCTTTTGCACGTAGCCAGCCACTCTACACATACATAAACATAATGGTCGCTGCCAGCAGTAAGCACTCAGCACACGACCACATGACCGGTCCCAAGCCGAGCAGCGTCCCAAGCCAAGCAGCGCCCTCACAATCAGCGCCGACACACAAGCAGCCCACAGGCACTATGTTAATGATTTTTGCCGCAACTTGCTACGCCCAACAGGGCGATTCACAATCACTTGGAAAAATCTGTCAAAAAAAGGTGGTGAAACGGTGTTCCGGTGCGTTCTATGACAAAAAACTGGCTAGTACTAATATCACCAGAAAGAATGAAGTGACTAGGTCAAAGCCGAAAGGACACTCAGTTGCAGATGTATCTGGTGGTGAAAGGAAAGTCCGTTGCGCAAAGATCTATACTCCACAGGAACCTGGAACGTAAGATCCATGAATCAAGGCAAGCTGGATGTGGTCAAACAAGAGATGACAAGACTGAACATCGACATCTTAGGAGTCAGTGAACTAAAATTGACAGGAATGGGGGAATTTAATTCAGAAGACCATCAGGTATACTACTGCGGGTAACAATCCCTCATAAGAAGTGGAGTAGCCTTCATAGTCAATAAAAGAGTAGGAAAAGCAGTACTGGGATACAACCTCCAAAATAATAGAATGATCTCAGTTCGAATCCAAGGAAAACCATTCAACATCACAATAGTCCAAGTCTATGCCCCAACCACTGGTGCTGAACAGGCTGAAGTTGATCAGTTCTATGAAGGCCTACAACACCTTCTAGAATTAACACCCCAAAATGATGTCCTTATCATCATGGGGGATTGGAATGCTAAAGTAGGAAGTCAAATGATAACTGGAATAACAGGCAAGTTTGGCCTTGGAGTACAAAATGAAGCAGGGCACAGGCTGGTAGAACTTTGTCAAGAGAATACGATGGTCATAGCAAACACTCTTTTCCAACAACCCAAGAGACGACTCTACATATGGACATCACCAGACGGTCAACACAGAAATCAGATTGACTATGTGCTCTGCAGCCAAAGATGGAGAAGCTCTATACAGTCAGTAAAAACTAGACCAGGAGCTGACTGTGGCTCAGATCATGAGCTTCTTGTTGCAAAATTTAGGCTTAAATTGGAGAAAGTAAGGAAAAGCACTAGGGCACTCAGGTATGACCTAAATCATATCCCTGATGAATATACAGT